>NC_092416.1:101051468-101360819 GCF_040894005.1 Engystomops pustulosus | reverse complement strand
AAAGTTATGCATATGAAAAGATGGTAATGCTAAAATGAACAAAATTGTCTCCAAATTAGTTTTTATACAGTAAAATTGAATAAAATACACAAAACCCCCACATATTTGGTATCGCTACGTCCGTGACAATCTGCATAATAAAACAGAATCATTATTGGACCAGCAAAATGAATCCCGTAAAAAAACCCTCAAAAACGCTGCGAAAAAAAGATAATTTTTAATTAATACCCTTTAGAAAATGCTCTAAAAAGTGATTTTAAAAAGTTACGCACTCTAAAATAAGACCACTAAAAAGAACAAATATTCTCGCAAAAAAAAACCTTAACCAGATTTGTAAGCTGAAAAATAAAAAAGTTATGCATATGAAAGTCAGTGATGCTAAAATTTACATATTTGCCTAATTGCTTCTTATTCAGTAAAATGGGAAATGTTTTTTTAAAAACCTATATAAATAAGGTCTTTTCGTAATCGTGGAGACCCATAGAATAAAAATAATATACTATTTTTACGGTACGGTAAACGGCCAAAAAAAGTTCCAAAAAATTGATGATTTTCATTTCCTCCACCAACAAAGAGTTAATAAAATTTCACCAATTAGCTATAGATGCCCCAAAATTATGTACCAGAAAAGTGCATCTCATGTGGCATAAAAGTAAGCCCCTATAGGTCCACAATAAAAAAACAAAAAAAATTATAGCCTGTACAATGTGACATATCAAATCTGATCTACATGGCGCCTCCTTCCCTTCTATGCCCGGCCGTGCGCCCATACAGCAGTTTACCACCACATATGGGTTATCAGTGCACTCGGGAGAAATCGGGTATCAAACTTTGCGGAGCCTTTTTTCATTTTATCCATTACAAATGCTTAATTTTCCACCCAAAATGAGTGTATTGTGAAAAAAATATTACAATTTGTAGACCACACCTCCATTTTGTTTTAACCCCTATAAAACACCAAGGGTTAACAAACTTATTAATAATGGTTTTTCATACGTTGAGGTGTGTAGTTTCCATAGTGTGGTAATTTATGAGTCTAGCTATTATTTAGGCCTCTCATGGTCAATGAAAAGTTTAGCAGGTTCATCTAAATATTAGTTTTGGTGATTTTCCCAAAAATTTGAAAAATGGCACCCAAATTCTGAGCCTCATAACATTCTAGTAAAATATGTGGAATCTTAAAAAACCATGCCAACATAAAGCAGACACTTGGGAAATGTAAGTTATGAATTTATTTGGGTGCTATGACTATCTGCATCAAAAGTAGGGAATTTTGAAAATAAAGATTTTTTTCCAAATTTTTGCCAAATTTCGTTTTTTTTCATAACTAAACACAAAAGATTTCATCCAAATTTTTAAACTAATTTGAAGTGCAATGTGTCACGAGAAAACAATCTCAAAATCCGCTGGATATCTCATAGCTTTCCAAAGCTATAACCATTTATAGTGACACAGGGCAGATTTGAAAAATGGGGCCGCGTCCTTAAGGCCAAAAGAGGCCGAGTCCCGTAGGGGTTAACTGGGATTGTAGTATGTCTGTGCGGACAAAATTTATTTTTATTTAGAGCGCTTAATAGCGAGAGACTAAACCATTCATGTAAACATAGCTCATCATTAACCTTTTTGTTTGCCACTGCTATGTTTATGAAATGTCACCTCATATATATTTTATGAGCGCACCATAGCCTAGGGCCCATAATCTCAGAGGTTGAGTTTAAAAAAGTCAGACATTCCATTCCGCGCTTTGTAATGAAATTTAGGGAGATGAATCAAAAAATGACTAAGTCCCAATGGATTGGAGTGGGTTTTTGAGTATTGCTCCTCTATTTCTAGATGAACTGAACATAATTTCTAGACACTTTTATCCTACTAAACAGTAAGCGGTGCGCTAAAAATAGGTAAATTTGAAATACATTTTATGAGGGTGAGAGAAAAAGGAAAAATCCTTTTCAATTGGATATTGTAATCTTCACACATTTATATAGGCTTCTTGATGGGTAAAATGTAATAGTTCTGATGCTTTATCCAGGTGTGTGGAATTAGAAGTATCAACTGTTGGCCACATTGGCATATCACATTAATCACTTCAAACTGTTTTTTTTTTTTAATTTGGGCTGTTTCTTGTTTGGAGCAAATACGGAGACTAGTGTGTAAATGGTGTTATTGACTGAGCAGTATCACATATCTCCCCATTGGGTCTAATATCTTGTCTATGAATATACTGTATATGCCACTAAGTTTCTGATTGCTATTAATACCCCTCTTTTCTTGTCTGTTGCTGGAGCGGCAAAAATGATAGGAAAGTATTTGTTTTGTAGGCGGTGTATGTAACCCTGATTTAGATGTGTCTCTTGGGCACAGAATATATCAGCCCTAGATCGGACTGCTCTTTCCACTTCCTCATCCTTTTATACACTCACTGGCCACTTTATTAGGTACACCATGCTAGTAACGGGTTGGACCCCCTTTTGCCTTCAGAACTGCCTCAATTCTTTGTGGCATAGATTCAACAAGGTGCTGGAAGCATTCCTCAGAGATTTTGGTCCATATTGACATGATGGCATCACACAGTTGCCGCAGATTTGTCGGCTGCACATCCATGATGCGAATCTCCCGTTCCACCACATCCCAAAGATGCTCTATTGGATTGAGATCTGGTGACTGTGGAGGCCATTTGAGTACAGTGAACTCATTGTCATGTTCAAGAAACCAGTCTGAGATGATTCCAGCTTTATGACATGGCGCATTATCCTGCTGAAAGTAGCCATCAGATGTTGGGTACATTGTGGTCATAAAGGGATGGACATGGTCAGCAACAATACTCAGGTAGGCTGTGTCATTGTACCGATGCTCAATTGGTACCAAGGGGCCCAAAGAGTGCCAAGAAAATATTCCCCACACCATGACACCACCACCACCAGCCTGAACCGTTGATACAAGGCAGGATGGATCCATGCTTTCATGTTGTTGACGCCAAATTCTGACCCTACCATCCAAATGTCGCAGCAGAAATCGAAACTCATCAGACCAGGCAACGTTTTTCCAATCTTCTACTGTCCAATTTCGATGAGCTTGTGCAAATTGTAGCCTCAGTTTCCTGTTCTTAGCTGAAAGGAGTGGCACCCGGTGTGGTCTTCTGCTGCTGTAGCCCATCTGCCTCAAAGCTCGATGTAATGTGCGTTCAGAGATGCTCTTCTGCCTACCTTGGTTGTAACGGGTGGCAATTTGAGTCACTGTTGCCTTTCTATCAGCTCGAACCAGTCTGCCCATTCTCCTCTGACCTCTGGCATCAACAAGGCATTTCCGCCCACAGAACTGCCGCTCACTGGATGTTTTTTCTTTTTCGGACCATTCTCTGTAAACCCTAGAGATGGTTGTGCGTGAAAATCCCAGTAGATCAGTGGTTTCTGAAATACTCAGACCAGCCCTTCTGGCACCAACAACCATGCCACGTTCAAAGCCACTCAAATCACCTTTCTTCCCCATACTGATGCTCGGTTTGAACTGAAGGAGATTGCCTTGACCATGTCTACATGCCTAAATGCACTGAGTTGCCGCCATGTGATTGGCTGATTAGAAATTAAGTGTTAACGAGCAGTTGGGCAGGTGTACCTAATAAAATGGCCGGTGAGTGTATATGCTGTTAAGCCAATAGGTAACAAATATAGACGGGCTAGATTACACCCCGCGTGGCTTACAGCTACAGTTAAAAGGGCAATTAATGAGAAAAAGAGGGCATTTAAAAAATATAAATCTGACGGGTCACCAGAGGCTTTCAATATTTACAAAAAACTTACCAAAATCTGTAAAAAGCAAATCAGCCAAAATACAAAATCGAAGACAGGTGGCTAAAGATAGCAAAACAAATCCCAAGAAAATTTTTAGGTATATCAATGCAAAAAAAAATGGGTCAGAACAGGTTGGACCCCTTTATTCTGAAAATGGGGCATCAGTGACTGGAGACTAAGAGAAGGCGGAGTTACTTAACCCCTTAAGGACGCAGGGTATTTTCGCTAATTTCTCGCTCTCCATCTTCAAAAATCCATAACTTTTTCATTTTTCCGTGTATAGAGCTGTGTGAGGGCTTATTTTGTGCGTAACAAATTTTACTTTCCGATTATGTTATTTATTATTCCATGCCATGTAGTGGGAAGCCGCAAAAAAATTCCAAATATGGAAAAATTGAAAAAAACTGCATGTGCGTCATGTTCTTGTGGGCTCAGTTTTTACGACTTTGACTCTGCGCTCCAAATAACACCTCTACTTTATTCTTTGGTACGGTATGATCACGTTGATACCGAATTTATACAGGTATTATTGAGTTTTAATACATTTTCAAAAATTAAACGAATGTGTACAAAAAAGAAAAAAAAATTTTTGCCATCTTCTGACGCGAATAACTTTTTCAAACTTTGGCGCATGGAGCTGTGTGAGGTGTTATTTTTTGCGAAATGAGCCGACGTTCTCATTTCTACAGTTTTGAGGACTGTGCGACATTTTGATAATTTTTTATTACATTTTTTATGTCATCTAAAAAGGTGTTAAAGTCGCATTTTGGACATTTGGGCGCCATTTGCCGTTCCGGAGGTCACCGCTGTCAATAACCGTTTTTATATTTTGATAGATCGGGCATTTTGGGACGCGGCGATTCCTAATGTGTCTGTGATTTTTACTATTTATTATATTTTATATCAGTTCTAGGGAAAGGGGGGTGATTTGAACTTTTAATATTTTATTATTTTTTTACATTTTTTAAACTTTTTTTTTTCTTTTTTTTCCCACTATTTCTTAGACCCTCTAGGGTACATTAACCCTAGATGGTCTGATCGCTCCTGCCATATACTGCAATACTACTGTATCGCAGTATATGTCATTTCTGCTCACTATACATTGCAATGAGCCACAGGCTCATTGTAATGCATGTGCAGAAGCCATGTATCCTCGGGTCAAACGAAGACCCGAGGCTACCATGGCAACTGATCGCCGCCCCCCGATTACGTTCGGGGTAGCGGCGATCGGAGGTAAGATGGCGGCTCCCATGCGCCGCCAAATTTAAAGTGCCGCCGGCAAAGTCAAAAGGTTGACACCCGCAATCGGTGCAAGCATCGACCGCGGGTGATAGCGATGGGTCTTTGCTGCGATATGCAGCAAAGCCCATTTCTGTATGAAGAAGGCTCAGCCCGTGAGCCTTATTCATACAACCTTCACAGCTCCATGGCGGATATATCCGTCACGGAGCCTGAAGGGGTTAATAGGTTTTTTATTTAGGTTTATACAATAGAAGAGAGAACTTCTGACTTGGGTGGTGCCAGTGCGGGTCATGCACCCTGTAATATACTAGACTGGCTAAATGTAGACATGATTCAATCTAAGCTCAATTAAATCAATGTGTACAAAGCTCCTGGACCAGATGGGTTACATCCCAGAGTTCTTAAAGAACTCAGTTCTGTTATTGCTGTACCACTGTCTAAAATCTTCAGGGATTCCGTAATGTCTGGTGTGGTGCCAAGTGACTGGCGCAAGGCAAATGTGGTGCCAATATATAAAAAGGGCTCTAGAACTTCGCCAGGCAATTACAGGCCTGTAAGCTTAACTTCCATTGTGGGGAAAGTATTGGAAGGGTTAGTAAAAGACTACATACTGGAGTATGTGACATCAAATAGAATAATAAGTGACAGCCAGCATGGGTTTACTAAGAATAGAAGTTGTCAAACTAACCTTATCTGCTTCTATGAAGAGGTGAGCAGATGCCTGGATGGAGAAGCAGCTGTGGATATTGTGTTCTTGGACTTTGCAAAGGCATTTGACACTGTTCCTCATAGACGCCTGATGGGTAAAATTAGGGCTATTGGTTTGGCAGAAATAATTTGCAATTGGATTGAAAACTGGCTGAAGGATCGTATCCAGAGAGTTGTGGTCAATGATTCCTACTCGGAATGGTCACCAGTTATGGTTATGAGTGGTGTACCTCAGGGTTCTGTGCTTGGCCCACTACTATTTAATTTATTTATTGATGATATAGAGGTAGGAATTAATAGCACTGTGTCTATTTTTGCAGATGACACCAAGCTGTGTAGTGTAATACAGTCCATGGAGGATGTTCATAGGCTGCAGGGTGACTTGGACAAACTGAATGTTTGGTCATCCACTTGGCAAATGAGGTTTAATGTGGATAAATGTAAGGCTATGCACCTGGGGGCCAATAATCCAAAGGCAAAATATGTCCTTGGGGGAGTAAATCTGGGAGAGTCCCTTGTTGAGAAGGACCTGGGGGTACTAGTAGATCATAAATTGAATAACAGCATGCAATGTCAATCAGCTGCCTCTAAAGCTAGTAGGATCTTGTCATGTATCAAAAGTGGTATGGACTCTCGTGATAGGGATGTAATATTACCACTATACAAGGCACTGGTTCGGCCACACCTGGAATATGGTGTCCAGTTCTGGGCACCGGTCCATAAAAAGGATGCCCTGGAGCTGGAGAGGGTTCAACGTAGAGCCACAAAAATGATAAGGGGTATGGAGGGTCTTAGTTATGAGGAAAGATTAAAAAAACTAGATTTATTTAGTCTGGAAAAGAGACGACTACGAGGGGACATGATTAATTTATATAAATATATGAATGGTCCATACAAAAAATATGGTGGTAAGTTGGTAAATCAAATCAAAAGACGAGAGGGCACTGTCTCCGTCTGGAGAAAACATGGTTTAATCACCGGAGGCGACTGGGCTTTTTTACTATGAGAACTGTCAATCTGTGGAATAGCCTGCCTCAGGCACTGGTCACAGCAGGGACAGCGGAGAGCTTCAAGAAGGGTCTAGATGCCTTTATACACCTATATAACATTGATTGTTATGTTATATAGAATTGTTTCCCCTAAATCCCTTCCTCATCCAATCCCTACCCTTCCTTGGTTGAACTTGATGGACAAGTGTCTTTTTTCAACCGTATAAACTATAAACTATGAAACTATAAGCCCTTTGACGTAGACTGATGTGACCCTAATCGCCATGACATGTGAATTATGTGAGTGCTGCTTATTCTCAGGATTAAAACGTACCCACTTTTGCGTATGTACTCACTTTTTACAGTGCTTATGTTTCTTACTACCGGCCATTTAACATGAATACAACAATAAAACAGAAAATACACAGCAGCAATATAGGTTGCCAAACTAAAACATGGTTGGTACCTATTTAAGGATCTATGGGGGTATACAATCACAGATGCCAGACACTGTATGGACTGGTATTACATTGTGACCTGACCCCAATTTTTCAGGACTTCATATGTCTCAGATGTTATTCCTCCCTGGAGTGACCTACTTATCCACCACACGTAGGTTATAGTGATCTTACAGTCAGGTATTTTTCGCCAAGTGCCATTCTTCCTCCACATGTAAGGGAGCTGAAGTTGCAGAGTCGTTCGGGATAGAACTCACCAGAATCAAGTCCCATTCTTTAAGGAACTGCATACGTTTCGCCAGCAATGTAAAGTTGCTTGCCTTCTTTGGAGATGATCATTTTTCTTGAAATCCCCATTTTTAGGGGATACAGTGGGACCGCATGATCTTTGCCGCCTCTTGGAATTCTCTCCTCCTCACCAATGTGGTTGCGAATAGGTCCACATACAAAGATATATCTTTAAATCTTTCAGATATATCTGTGTTATTTTATCCTTTCCCTCATGAGCTTATCTTTAAAATGGTGTCTCAGGCAATAAGGTTACAAAATAGTTAAGAACTCGGATAACACTTCTGGCTTTATGGAATCCGGGATCCCTGAAATGGAATGTTGTTCCTGCGGGAACAATCCTCCATGTCATCAATTTTCAAACGTAATTACCTTACTTTTTCTTCTTCCATATTGTTGCTCACATCCACTAACTCATTGTGGGCTGCTGTAAATTACACCATCTTGGTCTCAACATGTGACATATGTTCAGCCAGGAGACTGCATTCATTTTAAAATACTTGTATAGCAGATTGAATGTTGTTTGTAAAGAAGATCGTAGCTCTCTCAGCAGGGACTTTAGTAATCTTCTGATACAGTCACCGACTTGGCATTCGGTGAGAGAGCTGCAAGTGCTGGGCATTGCTGGCTCACCTGCTGGTGTGCTGCCTGTCTCGTTATGCCTCCTCCCGGGCTGCTGTGTGAGGTGTCGATGTCTGCAGGCAGGGACTGCTGGAATATCCTCACAGCTTGTGAGGGCAGAAGGGGGGAGTTATACACTGATGAGCGCTGGGATATCACCGGGGACCCCATGTATACTTTAAATTATGTGTCAGCTGCTTTTATGTGTATGGTAACTAAATCAACAAACCAAAAATATAAGGGATTAAAAACAAAAAAAAAACAACCGAAGAGGATGGGGCCTCCGTTGATGCAGTGCAATACAAGTCCATTCTGGGGTATCCTATCCTTTGGGTCCAGTCACAAATCCTTATGTGTCAGATGTAGAGATGAGCGAGCACTAAAATGCTCGGGTACTCGTTATTCGAGACGAACTTTTCCCGATGCTCGAGTGCTCGTCTCGAATAACAAGCCCCATTGAAGTCAATGGGAGACTCGAGCATTTTTCAAGGGGACCAAGGCTCTGCACAGGGAAGCTTGGCCAAACACCTGGGAACCTCAGAAAAGGATGGAAACACCACGGAAATGGACAGGAAACAGCAGGGGCAGCATGCATGGATGCCTCTGAGGCTGCTTAATCGTACCATTATGCCAAAATTTTGGGCAACAGCATGGCCATGACAGAGTGACCGAATGAGGCTAGATAGCATCTAAAACATGCAATAATTGACCCTGATACTATAGAAGACGGCATGCAGAGGCAGCGTCAGCAGCGGCAGGCTAGAGAGTGTCATGGCGACATACCCTAAATGGACTCAGGCTTCAAACCAATGGGTGGCAGAGAGGAACTAAAGGAGGTGAGCAAGAAGCGCTGAAATTATTTCCTATGTGAACAAAAGTTTGACGGTATATTTAGTCGATAACACAGCATAGTGGCGACATAGTGACCAAGTTCCATAACGTATCTGGTGAAACACCCGAAAAATTAGCCTGACACGGCTCTTTTGATAACGGGACGACATGTGGAGGCAGCCATGGAGACGACTTCCATGATTAAGAGCGACAGTATGGGGCATTCATATTGCGCTGCTATGATTGCAACTTCAGGTCTCCAGCATGGCGGCGACAGATGGGCCGAGTTCCACTATGTATCTGGTGAAACACCTGAAAATTCTGCCTGACACAGCTAGTTTGATAAGGGGATGATGTGCTGCATATCCTCTCGTGCTCCAGCGTCTGGGGTATAGAGAGTTGAAATGAGACATTGGTGGACGCTGTGGAGGATCGTGGAGGCAAAATGGACAGGAAACAGCAGGGGCAGCATGCATGGATGCCTCTGAGGCTGCCTAATCTTGGGATGGAGCTGGCGGTCCACTGCCAGGCGAGCTTTCGCCTGCCCAAGCCCCTGTCTCTCGGCTCCTCCCCACCCAAAATGGGCCTGGGGACCAGAAGCGTTTACTTTGAAAAAATTATAATTTTCAAAGCAGGCCGGGTCGTTTGAATATTTCACCTAGGAATAATGGAATAGCATAGTGGTTCTATTTTTAATTGTTTTTATGGAAATGGTTCCATGATTAAGAGCGACAGTATGGGGCATCCATATTGCGCTGCTATGATTGCAACTTCAGGTCTCCAGCATGGGGGCGACAGATGGTCCGAGTTCCACTATGTATCTGGTGAAACACCTGAAAATTCTGCCTGACACAGCTCGTTTGATAAGGGGACCATGTATGGAGGCAGTGAACTAGTAGTAGATTAAAGGTGCTGCAGTTAAAACTATGTTAGTTGGAACTTGAGATGGAGCTGGGGCTCCGCTTCCAGGCGAGCTTTCGCCAATCCAAGCCCCTGTCTCTAGGCTACTCCCCAAACAGCACTTCTGAGAACCTTTTGTATAAGATCAAGTGTAGTAGCGTTCTTATAAGTTTGGGTTATGGCGGGTGAGGGGAATGTAAACAGATGCGCAAGAAGCGCTGAAATTATATCGGTAAATGATAAAAGTTTGCCAGTATATTTTGTGGATTACACAGCAGGGTGGCGACAAAGTTAACAAGTTTGATGTGGAAGCCATGAAAACAACCCAAAATTCTGCCTGACACAGTTCGTTTGATAAGGAGACCATGTATGGAGGCAGCTATATGGACGACTTTTGGAGGCAGCTATGGCGATGACGTGTGGAGGCTGCTATGGAGAAAATTTAATTTGGATAGTGCCTGTATGTGGCAGTCCAAAAAAGTTTTCAAACCAGAGGAGCAGGTAGGTGGTCCTCCAGAAAAATTAAATAGATTGAGTGCCTGTATGTGGCACTCCCAAAAATTGCTTAAAACAGAGGACCGGGTAGGTGGCCCTCCAGAAAAATTAAATACATAGAGTACTATAGCTAGAGCCAGTTGGCCCTGGCAAAAAATAGCCAGTTTCCTCTGCGTTAGTGTACAAAGAGGAGGAGAAGGAGGACAATGAGGAGGAGGAGTGCATACATTATTCAGGTTGAGCTTCTTTCACCTGGTGGAGAATGAAAATCCGGAGAAATCCAGGCTTTATTCATCTTGATAAGCGTCAGCCTGTCAGCGCTGTCAGTCGACAGGCGTGTACGCTTATCAGTGATGATGCCACCAGCTGCACTGAAAACCCGCTCGGACAACATGCTAGCGGCAGGGCAGGCAAGAACCTCCAAGGCGTACAGCGCCAGTTCGTGCCACATGTCCAGCTTTGAAACCCAGTAGTTGTAGGGAGCTGTGTGATCATTTAGGATGATGGTATGGTCAGCTACGTACTCCCTCACCATCTTTCTATAAAGATCAGTCCTACTCTGCTGAGACTGGGGACAGGTGACAGTGTCTTGCTGGGGTGACATAAAACTGGCAAAGGCCTTGTAAAGCGTACCCCTGCCAGTGCTGGACAAGCTGCCTGCTCGCCTACTCTCCCTCGCTACTTGTCCCGCAGAAGTACGCCCTCTGCCGCTAGCGCTGTCAGAAGGGAAATAATGTTTCAGCTTGTGCACCAGGGCCTGCTGGTATTCATGCATTCTCACACTCCTTTCCTCTCCAGGGATGAGAGTGGAAAGATTTTGCTTGTACCATGGGTCCAGGAGAGTGAATACCCAGTAATCGGTGCTGGAATAAATTCTTTGAAAGCGAGGGTCACGGGATAGGCAGCCTAGCATGAAATCTGCCATATGCGCCAGAGTCCCAACGCGCAAGAATTCACTCCCCTCACTGGCCTGACTGCCTATTTCCTCCTCCTCCAACTCCTCCAACTCCTCTTCTTCTGCCCATACACGCTGAACAGTGAAGGACTGAACAATGGTCTCCTCTTCTGTCTCGCCAACATTCTCCTCCTCCACCTCCTCCGATATGCGCTGAGAAACAGACCTAAGGGTGCTTTGGCTATCAACAAAGGAATCTTCTTCCCCCGTCCCTTGTGACGAGCGCAAAGCTTCCGACTTCATGCTGACCAGAGAGTTTTTCAAAAGGCCAAGCAGCGGGATGGTGAGGCTGATGATGGCGGCATCGCCACTGACCATCTGTGTTGACTCCTCAAAGTTACTCAGCACCTGACAGATATCAGACATCCACGTCCACTCCTCATTGTAGACTTGAGGAAGCTGACTGACCTGACTACCAGTTCTGGTGGAAGTTGACATCTGGCAGTCTACAATCGCTCTGCGCTGCTGGTAAACTCTGGATAACATGGTTAATGTCGAATTCCACCTCGTGGGCACGTCGCACAACAGTCGGTGAGCGGGCAGTTGGAGGCGGCGCTGCGCTGCCCTGAGAGTGGCAGCATCTGTGCTGGACTTCCTGAAATGCGCACAGATGCGGCGCACCTTCGTGAGCAAATCAGACAGATTGCGGTATGTCTTGAGGAAACGCTGAACTATGAGATTTAACACATGGGCCAGGCATGGCACATGTGTCAGTCTGCCGAGTTGCATAGCCGCCACCAGGTTACGGCCGTCACACACAACCATGCCTGGCTTCAGGTTCAGCTACAGATCAGTCTGCACCGTGATGCCCTGTAATAGCTCTTGGACGGTGTGCCTTTTAAAGCCTAGGCTCAGCAGTTTGAGCACCGCCTGCTGTCGCTTAGCGACGGCACTGCTGCTGTGCCTAGAGCTACCGACTGATGGTGCCATGCCCACGGATGGTAATTCGGAGGAGGAGGTGGAGGAGGGGTGGGAGTAGGAGGAGGCATAGTAGGTCTTTGAGACCTGGACCTAGGTAGGCCCCGCAATCCTCCACGTCGGCAGTATATGACCAGCCCCAGGGTCAGACTCCACCAAGTTAACCCAATGTGCCGTCAGCGATATATAGTGGCCCTGCCCGGCAGCACTCGTCCACGTGTCTGAGGTCAGGTGGACCTTGTCAGAAACGGCGTTGGTCAGGGCACGGATGATGTTCTCTGACACGTGCTTGTGCAGGGCTGGGACGGCACATCGCGAAAAGTAGTGGCGGCTGGGGACCGAATACCGAGGGGCGGCCGCCGCCATGAGGTTTCGAAAGGCCTCGGTCTCTACCAGCCTATAGGGCAGCATCTCCAGGCTAAGCAACTTGGAGATGTGGACGTTGAGGGCTTGGGCGTGTGGGTGGTTTTGCGCTGTACTTCCTTTTGCGCTCCACCGTCTGGGGTATGGAGAGCTGAACGCTGGTGGATGCTGTAGAGGATCGTGGAGGCGAAGATGGGGTTTTCGCACGGGAGGTGTTTGGGCCCGGGGTCCTGGGCAGGGGGCTGACTAGCAGATGACACAGGGGAAGGAGCAGTGGTGTGCCCGGCCGGAGGTGAACGGGCTTGGTGCCATTGAGTGGGGTGTTTAGCATTCATATGCCTGCGCATACTGGTGGTAGTTAAGCTAGTAGTTTTGGAACCCCTGCTAATCCTGGCCAATCTTGGCACAGGTTGCACACCACAGTCCGTCGGTCATCCGGTGTTTCTTTAAAGAACCTCCAGACTTCTGAAAATCTAGCCCTCGCCACGGGAGCTTGACCACGGGAAACATTTGGCGCTGATGCACCAGCTCTGGCCCTGCCTCTCCGTCTGGCCCCACCACTGCCTCTTCCAACCTGTTCTGCTATAGGACTCTCCTCCGTCTCAGAAGCACTGTGTTCACCCGGCCTATCAACCCAGCTTGGGTCTGTCACCTCATCATCCTCCGATCCCTCAGTCTGCTCCACCCTCGGACTTCCTGCCCTGACACCAACTTCACCACTGTCTGACAACCGTGTCTCCTCATCGTCCGACACCTCTTTACACACTTCTTCCACTACATCAATAATGTCATCATCACCCACAGACTGCGACCGGTGGAAAACCTGGGCATCGGAAAATAGCTCAGCAGCAACCGGACAAGTGGTTTGTGACTGTGGGAAGGGTCCAGAAAACAGTTCCTCAGAGTATGCCGGTTCAAATGCCAAATTTTGCTGGGAGGGGGCAGACTGGGGGGAAGGAGGCTGAGGTGGAGGAGCTGGAGGAGTGCTGATTTCGGTGACATGGGTGGACTGCGTGGAAGACTGACTGGTGGACAAATGGCTAGAAGCATTGTCCGCAATCCACGACATCACCTGTTCGCACTGTTCTGGCCTCAACAGCGCTCTACCACGAGTCCCAGTAACTTGAGACATGATGAACATAGGGAGTGTAGCTCTGCGGCGTTCCCCTGCTCCCTCATCAGCAGGTGGTGTCTCACCCCGCCCAGGACCACGGCCTCTGACCCCTGCAGTAGTTGGACACCCTTGTCCACGCCCTCGTCCTCTACCCCTAGCCCTCGGGTTAAACATTTTCCAAATTAAAGTGTAAACTTTAAATTTATTTATTTATTTATTTTTTTTTTAACAAAACGATGCTATCCTTTTGCTATGGCTAGTTTCTAACCTACACTGACAGCACACAACTGGATTTTGTGCTGTGCCTGATGACTTTGAGTTATAAAAAGAAATAAACGTAAAAAAAAAAAAAAATCAGCAGACTGTGCCTAATTCAAATCAAACCCCTAATAAATTGTCACACTTCGGTGTTTGAGGTGGATATGCATGTCACTAAGAGCTAAACACAACGGTCGCAAGTCTCCCAGCAAATTCCTCACAATATGGTACTAGCTGCACTACTAATGCCAGCAAGCCCAGCCACAAGCAAACAAAAAAAAGGAAAATATAACGCTATTGTAGGCCTAAGTAAGCCGTTGGGGTTCTCCTATGGCTATTTTCTAGCCTACACTGAAAGCACACTGCTTTGCCAGATTACTTTGAGCTATAAAAAGAAATAAAGGTAAAAAAAAATAAATCAGCAGACTCTGCATAATTCAAATCAAATCCCTAATAAATTGTCCCACTTCGGTGTTTGAGGTGGATATGTGTGTCACTAAGAGCTAAACACAACGGTCGCAAGTCTCCCAGCATATTCTTCACAATATGGTACTAGCTGCACTACTAATGGCAGCAAGCCCAGCCACAGGCAAACCAAAAAAAAGTAAAATAAAACGTTATTGTAGCCCTAAGAAGGGCTGTTGGGTTCTTGTAGAATCACTCCTGCCTAACACTATTCTAATAGAACACCCTAACGCTTTCCCTGACCAGCAGCAGCTCTCTCCCTAGCAGCATCCAGACAGAGAATGATGCGAGCAGCGCGGGCAGGGGCTAGTCTATTCCAGGGTCACCTGATCTGGCCAGCCAACCACTGCTATCGACGTGTAAGGGTACCACGTCATGCTGGGTGGAGTGCAGAGTCTCCTGGCTTGTGATTGGCTCTGTTTCTGGCCACCAAAAATCACAATGGCGGGAGATGACATTTTCTCAAGCGGGCGAACTATTTGTCCGAGCAACGAGCAGTTTCGAGTACGCTAATACTCGAACGAGCATCAAGCTCGGACGAGTATGTTCGCTCATCTCTAGTCAGATGGTTGCTTTTTGCAGCTCCCTCAGCTCCAAGTCCAAAGTTTAAAATAAAGTACAACAGTAGGTGAGTGTATATGGTTATTCAAAATGACATAGAGTCCTGTTCCACTTGCTCACTGTTAGAACGTTGTCAGACCATAGGTATTGTCAGCTGGAAGCTCACAGCTAACACTAAGTGGGCATGCACAGTGTTTTTAGATGCTGGAGGTACAAGTCTGAAATGATGCGTGTGCATAGTTGGCACTCAAGATCTCACAGTACCTACATACTCCGAGAATGCTGGAGATTCATAGCCGGAATAGTGTACCTGTGCAGTAGGCACTCAGGATCTCACAGTGCCTACGTACCTCAAAATTAGCGGGTTACAAAAAATAAAGTCAGCAATGTTCACTCACAAATGTGCCTGTCTTAACACTAATTTCTGCAACATATATAATTTCAACAATAAATAATAATAATAAGATATTATATATATATATATATATATATATATACACTCACCGGCCACTTTATTAGGTACACCTGTTCAACTGCTTGTTAACACTTAATTTCTAATCAGCCAATTACATGGCGGCAACTCAGTGCATTTAAGCATGTAGACATGGTCAAGACAATCTCCTGCAGTTCAAACTGAGCAACAGTATGGGGAAGAAAGGTGATTTGAGTGCCTTTGAACGTGGCATGGTTGTTGGGGCCAGAAGGGCTGGTCTGAGTATTTCAGAAACTGCTGATCTACTGGGATTTTCACGCACAACCATATCTAGGGTTTACAGAGAATGGTCCGAAAAAGAAAAAACATCCAGTGAGCGGCAGTTCTGTGGGCAGAAATGCCTTTTTGATGCCAGAGGTCAGAGGAGAATGGGCAGACTGGTTCGAGCTGATAGAACAGTGACTCAAATCGCCACCCGTTACAACCAAGGTAGGCAGAAGAGCATCTCTGACCGCACAGTACGTCGAACTTTGAGGCAGATGGGCTACAGCAGCAGAAGACCACACCGGGTGCCACTCCTTTCAGCTAAGAACAGGAAACTGAGGCTACAATTTGCACAAGCTCATCGAAATTGGACAGTAGAAGATTGGAAAAACGTTGCCTGGTCTGATGAGTCTCGATTTCTGCTGCGACATTCGGATGGTAGGGTCAGAATTTGGCGTCAACAACATGAAAGCATGGATCCATCCTGCCTTGTATCAACGGTTCAGGCTGGTGGTGATGGTGTCATGGTGTGGGGAATATTTTCTTGGCACTCTTTGGGCCCCTTGGTACCAATTGAGCATCGTTGCAACGCCACAGCCTACCTGAGTATTGTTGCTGACCATGTCCATCCCTTTATGACCACAATGTACCCAACATCTGATGGCTACTTTCAGCAGGATAATGCGCCATGTCATAAAGCTGGAATCATCTCAGACTGGTTTCTTGAACATGACAATGAGTTCACTGTACTCAAGTGGCCTCCACAGTCACCAGATCTCAATCCAATAGAGCATCTTTGGGATGTGGTGGAACGGGAGATTCGCATCATGTATGTGCAGCCGACAAATCTGCGGCAACTGTGTGATGCCATCATGTCAATATGGACCAAAATCTCTGAGGAATGCTTCCAGCACCTTGTTGAATCTATGCCACGAAGAATTGAGGCAGTTCTGAAGGCAAAAGGGGGTCCAACCCGTTACTAGCAGGGTGTACCTAATAAAGTGGCTGGTGAGTGTATATATATATATATATATATATATAATAGTACTAGCAGGTGGACGTAACTCTGGTGATGGGTTCGGTCCCTTGTCGAATTCCCCGTCACAAGCTACCTTCAGCCGCTGTGCTTCAGCTCCCTTAAGGTGCGGGCAGCGTCTCTCACTCCTTCTTAAAGGAACAGGGCAATTCCCAGCTGGGCTGTAACACCCTATCAGCATGCACCACCCAGCATATAGTCCAGCATGCCCTACTCTCTGCGCCTGAGAAAGGTTGTTACTTAGGTGTAAACTTTCTGTATGTTGTGTGTCTCTCCTTGTCTTCCTGTGTGTGACCCCAACTCGTCCTCTGGCTCTGTTTATGCTCCGTGTTCCCTGGGATCTGACCTTGGCTTGTATTCTGAACCTGTGCTGCCTGCCACGACCATCTTTTTGTCTTCATTTGTGCTTGTACGCTGCCTGTCACAACTCCGGATTGACTCTGACCTCCCGCTCTGCCTGACTCCTTGGTACCATGTACCGGTCTCATTGCCTGCTGGGCCATCTGCTATCCACACTGGGACCACCACGAGAGGTAGCGACCTTGCAATATCTCTGCAGCTAAGTCTAGATCCCTGTATGGGGGTAAAGGGGTGAATACCAGAGAGGTCCAGGAGTAACACCCTTATTGTGTGGCCCAAATACAAATCAGTTGGATTGCACAGTGGGTTCACAACCCGCTGCTTGTCACAGTGGAGAAACTAATGAATACATACAATAAAAGCCTAGACATAATTCAAATGATAAACAGATAAATAAAACAATATGTAAAAATGTATATACTGTAGTATACCATGCTATTAAGTACAGATATATTGTATAATACATTATTTAAAATAGTATAATATAAGAGCATTTGTAAAAATGAGGGGGCGATATTATAATTAATATGATATTTTAGAACTCATAATAAGGTTGAGATGGCAATGAAATAGCAATCACAATATATTATTTTCTAAACTTTCATTTAATCCAGCTGGTAATAAACTTTGCCGTTTAAAAATCCAGTACATCTCTCGCTGTTTCAAATAGTTAAAACTCTGAGGCAATATGCTCAATTGGTCAATTTATTCTTCATAATTACATTAATGATACATGATTACATTTGCGTGCCTTGATACACTATGTAGAGAAAGCTGTTTACAATGTTATGCTTATGCTTATTAAGGCGTTCCCTTAATGTTTTTTTAATAAACCAAAAATATATAATTTTATATTAGACACTAATAAAGCTGGTTCAGTATAAGACTGTTAAGTAAAGCTCTTTAACTTTACACTGCCTAAATTTTGATGCCTTAATGTATTTAATACTGTGGAATGTCATTTGTGTGCTTTACACTTCAACTAGGAGAAGTCTTGAATTCTTTCTAGCAACATGAAGGGTGGGCTCCAAAAAATTTTTTCTCTAGTGCGCCAAGGTTCTCTAATTGAACAACGCCCAAGTGTGACTGCTTCTCTGTACTGCTTCAATTTATACTCCAGGTTTTCAATATGTTAGGTCTTTTTAGTCATGTTTGAGAAATGTTTCTCCTAAATTATATGTTTCTCTTAAATGAAATACATTTTATCACTTATTTCATAAGTTTCATTAATATTTTTTTCTTTTTTAAATTTTTGCTTCTTAGTTATACCCTTATCTACGTGATTTCTTCAGTTCTGCCATGGATGAAATTCTAAAGTCAGAGATCTTCCTTGTAGTATATGAAAAAAAAGAGGTTTCACTTGAAGAATTTGGGGGGCTATTTCGTCAGGTCCATGGTTATTATCTCAATTTGTCAAATTATGGTTACTCCTCACTGAAGACATTATTACATGACATGAATGATTTGGTTGAGTTAAGGACCATTGATGGAATAAATATGATAAGATGCAAGTCACGCTCAAGTCATCATGTAGTTGTTGCAAATGGGAACAATTTTCAAGCACAGCAGATCTCAGGGATTTCAAGCATACCGTCATCTGTACTTACCTCAGGTAGGAATAAACTTGCAATAGAATCAGCAATGGAAGAGGTAGGTAGTGCCCCTACCTACTTTATGGACAAAAATGTATGCAAATTGGCATTTAAAAGTTGCAAATTTGTGATTTTTAAAACAGTTTTCTGCCATAAGAAGATGATAAATCTTCTCTATTATACAAGTTAACTATAGATCCCAATAGCATAGTGATCAAGTTTCTTTCTTCAAAGATTTTGTTGTTGTATGCAATGAAATCCAAGAGTATCTATTACTGTAATGTCTATACATAAATAACACAATTAATATTAAAAACATTCACATAAACTTTGTGAGATACTGTAAATTAATTTGCAATGATAATGAATTCAAATAATGAATTAAATTATGTCTGGTAGGCCCTGTTATAAAGAAACCTGGGGAAACACAACCTATACAGAACCATATGAAGGTAAACATTAAACTTCTAAAACAAGACTCCTTTAGATTTCTTTGGCTGTATGACCATCCATTAGATTCAGAACTATAAAATGAATTCTACTGTAACTTTTTTCAGAATGTGGGATAATCAAAGCAGGTGTAGTTTATTTTTATTAGTTAAATATCCTTAATTTTTGCTTCTTTTAGTTTAGTTTTGGAAGTAGAAGTAGGTCCTACATAGACCAACATTGATTGTTCCACTTATAAAAAATTGATATTCATTTCTGATAAACCAACTAATCAGCCTTTTATTTAGCACTAACGTCTACTGTATACCTATTATTTAAATGTGAGTGTTTAAAGAAAATAACTTTTCTTTTTAGCAGGTCAGAACCTCAAAATCTACAACAGCCAACAAGTCCAAAGATGCATCAAAATCAAAATGCTCTCTACTTGCACAAAAAACTGATCATGCAGTTGGTTTTGTACATTGCCACCAACCAAAAAAAGATGGATTTTCTAAAAGCCTTAAAACTCCAACCATCAATCCTGTATGTGCAGGACAAGCTAGTGTTGCTACTGCTTCAAGTGCTGCAAAGAAAAGTAGGGCATATCAAAGAAGACAAGAAAGCAATGCCACATCTTCTAATCCAAAATCAGAAAGAAATATAACATCACTGCAAAATGTCAAAGCAGCTCAAACAAGGGCTGGACCAAACAGATCATATGCTTTTGTCTGTGCAAGCAATGTAAGCAAGAACCAGATCTTTCAAAATCAAAATCAATTGAATCCTAATCATATTAAATTCAGTGCAGATGTCATAGTGAATACTGCCAATGTCACCCTATCTCATCCTAAAGAACCCAGAACCTCAATACAGCCCAGCTCAGTTATCAAAGAGAACATTCAAACACTATTGAATCACCATGCAAATGGAATTTCAGTATTTCAACTACAAAAATTATACC
The DNA here is from genome assembly GCF_040894005.1 of Engystomops pustulosus. NCBI lineage: Eukaryota > Metazoa > Chordata > Amphibia > Anura > Leptodactylidae > Engystomops > Engystomops pustulosus. The sequence goes on along the minus strand of NC_092416.1, from coordinate 101,340,790 downwards.
TTTTTATGTTTAATCAAACACTTAAATCTAAGGGCTCAATTACTGTGAAACACCTCTTACTGGAACTAAAAGATGTGGTAAAAACAGAAGGTGTTGGTGTCCAAATGCAAGTGTATCCAGTTTCCGCCACCTCTGGCAAGGGAAATCACGGTAATTCTCTTATGTACACATCTTATGAAAATCCTACATGTATATACAGATGTAGCAAACTTTACTTGAAATTTATAGTATTTTTTTGTCCCAATTAGGGTTTGAGGATTAGGTTAGTTTTGAGGTTTTCTGAGGAACTCTCTTAAAAATGTAATGGTTATAAGGAAAAGGTGGTTTATGCATCATTTAATGAAGGAAAAAAGAAACAAATGCCAGACCTGTCTCTGCCAAATGTCTCAAAATCAGGGACCAAATTGAAGGGACCAGTTTATCAGTAGATAGTCAGAGCATTAAGACCAAAGAACGTATTGATAGATTACCAAAACTCAAAACAATGAAGCCCAACTTAGCCAGGGACACTATAGTGAGATTTGATTGTTTTACGAAACAAAAGTTCATACAATCTATACAACAAATCCCTAAGCTACCAGGACATATCAGAAAGTTTACAATTTTGGAGACTTATCCTTAAATTCATTTTTTGGATTCTGACTTGCGTCACTTTATATGGTTATTACTTTTGAACTCTGTTACTTATCAAAGTGATTCTGAGTGTTTTTTCTTCACATGTTGTACTTCATTTTAGTGGTAAATTTTGACTGATAAGTTTTGCGTTTATTTACAAAAAAATGATTAATTTTTGGAAAAATTCGCCATTTTTGAAATTCGAAATGATCACGTTTTCAGGCAGATAGATTTACTACCTAAATAACTTGCTGAATAACATTTCCCATATGTCTACTTTACATTTTCATAATTTTTGAAATGTCTGGATAATTTATTTTGATGTCACGCGGCTTACAAATAGATTATCGATTTTTCCGGATTTTCAGAATTTACTATTTTGGGGATAAATACTGTTTTGAATGAAATTTTACATATTTAACATCAAAACCCCTCTATATAACCAACCCATTTTAAATCTGCACCCCTCAAACTATCAGACACAGCTTTTAGGAAGATTGTTAACCCCTTGAGATCTTCATAGTAATTACATAAAAATGATAGTGAAATTTAGAATGGTCTAATTTCCAAAAGATAAAAAGAGAAAACCCACCACAATTTCATGTTATGAAATTTCTCCCGAGTACAGAGACCCGCCACAAGTGGCCGTTACTTGTTTTATGGGGGCACAGCGAGGCGCAGAAGGGAAGGAGGGACCTGCAGCTGCCAGGATTTTAGTTTCCTCATTGGCCCCTTTTGTAGGCTATACAATTTTCAGTTTTTCGTTATTGGAGCCATGTGACAGCATTTTTTTGTGGGATAAGATGCTTTTTCCAGTGTTACCATTTTGTGGTTGGTATCCCCTATTGTTGAAAATTTAGGAACTCGTTTTTGAAAGCAGGAGCAGAAAAGCATCAATTCTGTACTGGATTTTTTACTTTTTTTTTACGTGTTCGCTGTATAGCCTAATAATCATGTTATCTTTATTCCATGGGTCAATACAATTATGGGGATACCATACAGGAATATTTTTTCTGTTTTACTAAATTTGGCAAATAAAACACTAACGTGGGGAAAAAATCTATCATTTTTGCATTGCCGTCTTCCAAGTGGCATAACATTGTTACATTTTAGGCTACGGAGCTGGTTGATGGCTTGTTTTTTGCGGGACATGTTGTACTTTGCAATAGTAACATTGTGGAGTACATATGTTTTGTTGATCACTTTTTATTGCATTTTTTGTGGGATTCAATAGGTAAAAATCATTTTATGGCGAGTTTTTAAAGTTTTTTTTTATGGCGTTCATCGTACGGGTTCAATAATTACTTAATTTTATTCTATAGATTGTTATAATTTAGACTTGCTATGATTTAGACTTTTTTGGGGCTTATGGGCATTTTTAGTGATTTATAAACTTTTTTTTTTTTAACTTTTTTTTTAAACTTTTTTACTTGTTCCACCATGCGACATGAACAAGCAATCATCTGATTGCTTGTTCATGATAATACTCTGCAATACTTATGTATTGCAGGGTATTAGCAGTGTCAGTCTATGCACATGCATAGGCTGACACTGAGCCTTTAAGATGACGTCACAGAAGGCACTGCCTTCAGGCAGCTCTCGGGTCCCAATCAGGATTTATTATTTTCTTGTAGATAGAGAAGTTAGAAGTTCTGCCTGTGAGCTAAAACATCGATAATGTGATCAGTCAATGCACCAATTAAAGTATTTTACAACTACTGGACCACTTTGAATACAGGTCCGCTCATCGCTAATTAAATTTTATGTATAATCATGTGGTAATGAAATGATGTTGGTGGTGGTTAACCCCTTCCTGACGCGTGCTGTAATAGTACATCATAGCATATTGCAGCTGATACCCTGTTGTAACACTCTTGACAAGAGATTCCGCTAATTGCAGGTGTTAACCCCTTACACGCTGCAGTGCTTACTAGGGGTTTTGATCCTCCGATGGCAGCCTCTGGGCCCAAGAGGGGCAGGACCGGGCTGTAATCCACTAAGCATGCATAGCATGCTCAGTGGAGTACATTGCACAATGCAATACATCTGTATTGTACTGTGTTGGCTCTATTTGAGCTTGAAGAAGCTGACATTTCACAGTGACACAAACTGAGCATCACATGATGGGCACCGAATTTGTGCATTTCCAAAAATAATTGCAATTTCCATCTTGGGCATCCATTGCACATCATATTTGGAAACCAACTGTATGTTCTTTATGCTCACTATACCACTTCATGATAAACATATTTACACCTTGCTAGATTCTCCATGGGGTGTACTTTCCAAAATGGGGTCACTTTTAAGGTTTTGTACCACTAGGGCTCTCCAAATGCATCCTGACATATGTAAATTATTTCTGTTAAATTTGGTTGCGTACCAATACAACATTTTATATCCACATGGCATTTCTACATTCGTTTTTAGGAGTAGTAAGTAACTTTTTGGGCAAGATTTTCACCTTTTTCCTTTTTGGGCCTAAATTATCCTATACCTATAGGGGCAAATACACATATTATACCTTGTTAAATTCCCCAAGGGTTGTACTTACAAAAATGTTGACACTCGTTGGGGTTTTCCTCTGTTTTGGTACCACTAGGGCTCTCCAAATGCATCTTGACACATGTAAAGGATTTTTATCAAATATGTTTTTTTAACCCCTAGGCGCGCTAGGCACTACATGCTTAGCGCACGGGGATGTGCTATAACGTCCTGCTTCTGGCACCGGCTCACGAACGGAGCCGGCACCAGAAGCAGCGGCTGTCAGCTGTCAATGACAGCTGACAGCCTGTGCTAACACCCGCGATTGGAGCCGGCTCCGATCGCGGGTGTTAACCCCTTTCACGCCGCGGTCAAGCATGACCGCGGCGTGTAAGGGTGCTTGCGCTATGGATCAGATCCCCCGCGCTGCTTTGCGGGGGATCCGATCCACTTCTGGGCAGCTCCGAGGACTGGCATGTGCGCCAGAGCTGCCCGGTCTCCCTGGCAGTCAGACCCCTTCTGGGTCTGAATGTAAAGTGTTTGAGCATGCGCAAGCTTGCCAGACAGATTACACTGCTCTACAATAAAATAGTATTGTATAGCAGTGTATTGAACTTGAACCAGCGATCAGAGCATCGCTGATTCAAGTTCAAGTATGTCTAAGTAAAAAAAAAGTGAAAAACACAACACTACACATTAGAATAAATAAAAAATAAATACATTAAAATATAAGCTCCTAAAATGTCACTTTCCCATAAAAACACTTAATAAAGTATAAAAAACACAAAAACACAAAAAACCTGCATATTTTTTGCCGCATCCGTAACAATCTGTATAATAAAACAGAATTGTTACTGGACCCGCACGGTAAAAGCCGGAGGAAAAAAAAAACGCAAGATCATTTTTAATTAATACCCTATAAAAAATGCTCTAAAAAGTGATTTAAAAAATTGTTATGCACTCTAAAATAAGCCCACTCAGAAGAGCAACTCTTCTCGCAAAAAATAAGCCCTTAACCAGATTTGTCAGCCGAAAAATAAAAAAGTTATGCATTTGAAAAGATGGTGATGCTAAAATGAACAAGATTTTCTTCAAATCAAGTTCTTATTCAGTACAATTGAATAAAATACACAAACCCCCCACATATTTGGTATCGCTGCGTCCGCAACAATCTGCATAAAACAGAATCGTTATTTGAACCGCAAAGTGAACCCCGTAAAAGAAAACCCCAAAAAGCTAAAAAAAAAAGATCATTTTCAATTAATACCCTATAAAAAATGCTCTAAAAAGTGATTTAAAAATGTTATGCACTCTAAAATAAAACATAAAAATTTTCCTAAAAATTGATGATTTTCATTTCCTCCACCAACAAAGAGTTAATAAAATCTCAACAATTAGCTATAGATGCCCCAAAATTACGTACCAGAAAAGTGCAAACTGCACCTCCATTTTGTTTTACCCCCTATAAAACACCTAAAGGATTAACAAACTTCTTAAAAGTGGTTTTTCATACGTTGAGGGGTGTAGTTTCAATAAAGGGGTAATTTATGAGTCTAGCTATTATTTAGGCCTCTCAGTGTCAATTAGAAGTTGAGCAGGTCCATCTAAATATGGGTTTTGGTGATTTTACAAAAAATGTGAAAAATGATACTTAAATTCTGAGCCTCATAACATTCTAGTAAAATATGTGGAATCTTAAAAACCATCCAACATAAAGCAGACATTTGGGAAATGTAAGTTATGAATTTATTTGGGTGCTATGACTATCTGCATAAAAAGTAGAGAATTTAGAACGTTGAAAATAAAGAATTTTTCCAAATTTTTGCCAAATTTAGTTTTTTTTTCATAACAAAACGCAAAAGATTTAATCCAAATTTTTAAACTAATTTGAAGTACAATGTGTCACGAGAAAACAATCTCAAAATCCCCTGGATATCTCATAGCGTTCAAAAGCTATAACCACTTATAGTGACACAGGCCAGATTTGAAAAATGGGGCCGCGTCCTTAAGGCCAACAGAGGCTGAGTCCTGTAGGGGTTAAAGGCCAACATCCCTCTTACCCTCTACTGTTTCATAGTATTATAGTATATAAGGCCAGAAAAAGACACAAGTCTATCAAGTCCAACCTTTAAGAATTAACCTGTGATATTTTTTCTCTCCAGAAAGTCATCCAGGCCCCTATTGAACATGTGCGCCCATACAACATTTTATTTGCATGTGTAGGGTACTTCCATACTCGGGGGCAATAGTTTTAAACACTTTTGGGGGTTCAGCTTTTTTGAGCTTTTTTCTATTTAGGGATAGTATACCTGGGGCAAATAAACATATTACACCTTGTTAAATTTTCGAGTAGGTGTACTTTCCAAAATGGTATCACTTGTTGGGGTATTCTGTTTTGTACCGTTGGGGTTCTTCAGATGCACCCTGACAAATGTAAAGGATTTCCATCTAATTTGGCTTCTAATAGGCAAACATCTCTCTTTCTCTTCTGAGCTCTACTGTGTACCCATACAACATTTTATATGTACATGTGGGGCAAATTTATGCTAGGGAGAAATAGTTTTACACATTTTTTTTTAATCTTTTATCCCTTGTGGCTTACAAAAATTTTTGGTGAAAAGTTTCACCTTTTTCCATCTTTGGGGCCTAATTGGATCATAGACCTGTAATGGCAAAAACTCATACTTACTTACACCTTGCTAAATTCTCCAAGGGGTGTGATTTTGAAAATGGTATCCTTTGTTGGAGTTCTACTCTGTTTTGGTACCACTAGGGCTCTCCAAATGCTTCCTGACACATGAAACGTTTTCAGCCATATTTGTCCTTCAAAAAATGAATGGCACTCTTTCCCTTCCAAATGCCACCTTGTGTCTGTACAGCAGTGTACCGAGACAAAATGGGTATTTTCATACTCAGACGGACTTGCCCTAAGTATTGTGACATGCATTTTCCCTTTTTAACCCTTGTTTAGGTGCAAATCTTATTGTTCAATGAATATATTGTTGCATAAAATGAAATTTATCATTTCACTTACATTTATATTTCACCGTTATGAAACGTTCATAGGATTAACAAACTTCTATAAGGTTGTTTTTGATATCTTAAGGAGCACAGTTTCTAAAATGGTGTGATTTGTGGGGATTTTCTATCAAGTAAGCCTTATAAAGTCACTTCTAACTTAATTTATCCCTACAAAAATAGATTTTGATGATTTTCCAAAAAATCTGAAAAATCACACCTAAAGTTATAAGCCTCCCAAAATCCCCAAAAAATTAAATTATGTTTGAAAAATGATGCCATGTTAAAGCATACATATGGAAAATGTTAGTTATCAAGCTATTTTGTTGATAAAACTATGTTTCCAAAAATAGAAAATTTTTAATTTGAAAAACATAATTTTTTTCCCACATTTTCACCAAATTTCAGTTTTTCATAAGTATGTTGCCTCAAATTCTCAACCTACATAATTTAGAATGTGTCACGAAAAAACAGTCTCAAAATCACCTAAATATGTTAAAGCATTCCTAAGTTATGACCACTTATAGTGACGCATGTCAGATTTTTTTAAAACGCAGCGTCAGGAAGGTGCAAAATGGCTAAGTCCTTAAGGGGTCAACACATAAACAGGTAATAAAATAAAATGTTATCAATACAAGGGGGATAAATTGCCATTTTAAAAGAAATACAGGCGGTCCCCTACTTAAGAACACTCGACTTACGTACGACCCTTAGTTACAAACGGACCTCTGGATATTGGTAATTTATTGTACTTTAGTCCTAGGCAACAATAAACAGCTGTAACAGTTATAAATGGTGTCTGTAATGAAGCTTTATTGTTAATCCTGGTTCTTATGACAACCCAACATTTTTAAAATCCAATTGTCACAGAGACCAAAAAGTTCTGGCTGGGATTACAATGATAAAATATACAGTTCCGACTTACATACAAATTCAACTTAAGAACAAACCTACAGACCCTATCTTGTATGTAACCCGGGGACTGCCTGTAGTTTACGGACTAAGTTCAACAAAGGTCAAGTCAATGGAATAGTCTGTTAATATGCAGAGACTTTAATAGACTCCATGTAGGTGATTGAATTCCTGAACATCCTGTTGCAGGGAGTATGAAGAGGGTTTACGGGCTGAGTCTTCTTCATAGTCACCGGGTGTTTACTGCATAATGCAGCATACACTGGTTGCAAACACCCACGATCAGCGCTGGCACCAATCACAGGTGTTAACCATTTTAATGCCAATGGCAATGTTGGTTCCAACTGCCACACTGGTGATGTAATGGGGGTGCACTAATCGGTATCCATGACTGCCTGAAGTTTGTGTTAAACTCCCAAGCCTGTATTTAGACAGCATCTGTAATGGTCTTTGAGTAACAGACTGATACAGATGCACAGCAAAGTCCTCATCTTTTGCAATACAGTAGTATTTCTGTATATGGTGGGAGTCATCAGATGTCCTAGGGTTCAACTAGCCTAGGAGGACTAAAAATACTGTAAAAAAGATTTAAAAAGTATAAAAGATTACAAAAAACCTAAAAAATCCCACCCTTTCCCTAGAACTAATATATAAATAAACAAGTAAAATCCTTAACTAGTATCCAAAATGACAGATCTATTAAAATATAAAAATGGTTATACCTGGTGGTGAAACCCATAATGGAAAATGACACCAGAATGTCTGAATTGGCACTTTTTTGCCAATTTGTATCTCATAAAATTTTTAATAAAAAGTCATTTAAAGGACATACAGTCCCTACAATGGTAGCAATGAAAACGTCATCTCGTCCCACAAAAAAAAGATACTTTACACAGCTCCAAACACCAAAGTATATAAAAGTTATTAGCATGAGAATAGGACAAAAGATTAAACATAATAAAACCTATATAAATTTAGTATCTCTGTGATCGTACGGACCAAAAGAAAAATTTTGAGGTTCTATTTGGAGCACACAGTGAAAGTAAAAACTGAGGCCACAAGAAAAAGACATATGTTTTTTTGTTATGGTATATGAACCTTAAAGCTTGTATTATATCCGTAGATTTGTGTGTTGGAAACATATGAGGATTCAGACATTGTCAATATGTAATACTTGTAACATACAAAGATATACAGATATTCAGATGAATATACTAACTTATGTTCTAATGTACATATAGACTATGGAAACACAAGCATGTATCAATCACGATCTGATTCTTTATATGTATAATTGTTATTATTTTAACCGGTTCGCGACCGCCCGCCGTGTATTCACGGCGGCGGTCGCGTTCCGATGCATGGAGAGGGCTCGCGGGCCGAGCCCTCTCCATAGCCAGTAAGTCTCTGCTGCATATTGCAGCAAAGGCTTACCGGTAAAACCCGTGATCGGTGCCGGCACAGATCGCGAGTGTTTTCTTGCAGAACGCCGCCGGCAAAGCCGCCATCTTTCCGCGGTTCGCCGCTCCCCGTGACATCATCGGGGAGCGCCGATCCGTTGCCATGGTAGCTTCGGGTCTCACGAAGACCGGAAGCTACTTCGGGTTAACTCATTCATTACAATGTGCTATCAGCACATTGTAATGTATGAGGAATAAAATCCCCATATACTGCCATACTGTAGTATGGCAGTATATGGTAGGATCGATCAGACAACCTAGGGTTAAAGTACCCTAGGGAGTCTAAAAAATAGTAAAAATAAAAATTTAAAAAAGTTTAAAAAAAAAAATTATAATAAAAAAACCTAAAAATTCAAATCACCCCCCTTTCCCTAGAACTGATATAAATATAAATAAACAGTAAAAATCATAAACACATTAGGTATCGCCGCGTCCGAAAATGCCTGATCTATCAAAATATAATAACGGTTTTTCACTGCGTTTAACCCCGTAACGGAAAATCGCGTCCAAAGTCAAAACTGGCACTTTTTTGCCATTTAAAAAAAAATTTAAAATTCTATAAAAAGTGATCAAAAGGTCGTAGAGTCCTAAAAATAATATCATTGCAAACATCATCAAAATTCGCAAAAGATGACACCACCCTCAACTCCATAAACCAAAGTATGAAAAAGTTCTAAGCACAAGAAGACGGAAAAATTAAAAAATAATTTTTGTTCATGAGGTTTTAATTTTTGTAAATGTATGAAAACATTATAAAACCTATACAAATTTGGTATCCCTGTAATCGTACTGACCCAAAGAATAAATTAGATGCATCATTTGTGGCGTAAAGTGAAAGCCGTAATATCCAAGCCCACAAGAATACGACACAAATGCGGTTTTCACCATTTTCTCTGCATTTGGAATTTTTTTCCCGCTTCCCAGTACATGGCATGGAATATTTAATACCATCACTATGAAGTGCAATTTGTTACGCAAAAAACGAGCTTTTTACGTGTAAAAGTAAAAAAGTTATAGATTTTTGAAGGTGGGGAGTGAAAAATGGAAATGAAAAAACGGGAAAGGGCCCGGTCCTTAACCGGTTAATAAAGCAATTTGGAAAAAAAAAAAAAATCCTCTTTGCCCAGTGTGACAACAAAGTAACACTGCAACCCAGAACATGTTATGGCGTTCTTACTCAAATTTGTATGAACCGTGGAATGTTCTGTTATGGCACAAAAGCACATATCTAAAAGTGACTTTTGATATCTCATTAGCTTACCGACATGTGACGTGATACTACGGTTGAGCCCTCTCCATCGCCAGTAAGTCTTTGCTGCATATTGCTGGCACCGATTGCGGGTGATTTTCTGCCAATTGCCGCCGACGGCTTCAAAAAGAAGGCGGCCGAGGTTTGATGCTCCCTGTGATGTCATCAGGGAGCGGCAATCCGTCACCATGACAGCCTCAGGTCTTCCAAGGTCTGCTTCGTTTTAACCTTTTCATTTCAATGTTCTATCAGCTTGTAGTATGGTGGTATATGGTAGGATCAATCAGACAACCTGGGGTTAAAGTATCCTAGGGAGTCTGAAAAATAGTAAAAATAAAAATAAAAAAAGTTTTAGAAAAATGTACAATAAAAAAATATAAAAATTCAAATCACCCCCTTTCCCTAGAACTAATATAAATATAAATAAACAGTGTTCAAAAATGCCCGATCTATCAAAATAACTGTTTTTCACTGCGTTTAACCCCGTAACGGAAAAAGCGTCCAAAGTCGAAAGTGGCACTTTTTTGCCATTTTAAACAATATTAAAAAATCTATAAAAGTGATCAAAAGGTCGCACAGTCCTAAAAATGATAACAATGTAAATGTCATCAAAAGTCGCAAAAAACTACACATCTCAAAGCTCTTTATACCAAAGTATAAAAATCGTAAGTGATCAAAAGGTCGCACAGTCCTAAAAATGATAACATTGTAAACGTCATCAAAAGTCGCAAAAAACTACACAACTCAAAGCTCTTTATACCAAAGTATAAAAATTATTAGCGACAGAAGATGGAAAATCCTCCCCAAAATTTTTGTACAGGAGGTTTTAATTTTTGTAAATGTATGAAGACATTATAAACCCTATGCAAATTTGGTATCGCCGTAATCGTACTGACCCAAATAATAAAGTAGACATATCATTTGGGGTGTACAGTGAAATCCGTAAAATCCAAGCCCACAAGAATACGGCTCAAATGCGTTCACCAATTGTACTGCATTTGGAATTTTTTTCCCGCTTCCCAGTACACAGCATAGAATATTAAATACCAAAATTTTGAAGTGTAATTTGTTGCACAGAAAATAAGCCATGACACAGCTCTGTACATGGAAAAATAAAAAAGTTATAGATTTTTAAAGGTGGGGAGTGAAAAATGAAAATGCAAAAATGAAAAAGGGCATCTCCGGGAAGTGGTTAACCCCTTAAGGACGCAGGGTATTTTCGCTGATTTCTCGCTCTCCATCTTCAAAAATCCATAACTTTTTCATTTTTCCGTGTACAGAGCTGTGTGAGGGCTTATTTTGTGCGTAACAAATTTTTCTTTCCCATGATGTTATTTATTATTCCATGCCATGTAGTGGGAAGCCGCAAAAAAATTCCAAATGTGGAAAAATTGAAAAAAACTGCATGTGCGTCATGTTCTTGTGGGCTCAGTTTTTACGACTTTCACTCTGCGCTCCAAATAACATGCCTACTTTATTCTTTGGTTCGGTACGATCGCGGTGATACCAAATTTATATAGGTTTTATTGCGTTTTAATAAATTTTCAAAAATTAAACGAATGTGTACAAAAAAGAAAAAAATTTTTTTGCCATCTTCTGACGCTAATAACTTTTTCATACTTTGGCGCATGGAGATGTGTGAGGGGTCATTTTTTGTGAAATGAGCCGACGTTCTCATTGCTACCATTTTGAGGACTGTGCGACATTTGGATCATTTTTTATTACATTTTTTATGTCATCTAAAAAGGTGTAAAAGTCGCATTTTGGACATTTGGGCGCCATTTGCCGTTCCGGAGGTCACCGCCGCCCGTAACCGTTTTTATATTTTGATAGATCGGGCATTTTGGGACGCGGCGATACCTAATGTGTCTGTGATTTTTACTATTTATTATATTTTATATCAGTTCTAGGGAAAGGGGGGTGATTTGAACTTTTAATATTTTATTATTTTTTTACATTTTTTAAACTTTTTTTTTTCTCTTTTTTTCCACTGTTTCTTAGACCCTCTAGGGTACATTAACCCTAGATGGTCTGATCGCTCCTGCCATATACTGCAATACTACTGTATCGCAGTATATGGCATTTCTGCACACTATACATTACAATGAGCCACAGGCTCATTGTAATGCATGTGCAGAAGCCATGTATCCTCGGGTCAAACGAAGACCCGAGGCTACCATGGCAACCGATCGCCGCCCCCCGATGACGTTCGGGGGAGCGGCGATCGGAGGTAAGATGGCGGCGCCCACGCGCCGCCAAATTTAAAGTGCCGCCGGCGACTTTGCCGGCGGCAAAGAAGAGGTTAACACCCGCGATCGGTGCAAGCACCGACCGCGGGTGATAGCGATGGGTCTTTGCTGCGATATGCAGCAAAGCCCATCACTGTATGAAGAAGGCTCAGCCCGTGAGCCTTCTTCATACAACCTTCACAGCTCCGTGGCGGATATATCCGTCACGGAGCGTGAAGGGGTTAAGGATAGTTATTTATTTGTTTTGTAAGGGAGTACCAGGGGTGCACCTAGCCTTTCTGCTGCCTGAGGCGAACTATAGAAAAACGCCCCCCCCCCAAAACTTGTAAAATATCAAGGAGTGTCAGGACCAGGCCCAATGTGAAAAATGTCAAAATAAAGCAATGCAAAATACATAACTATATAATACACACAGCGAGCTACTACAAAGAACAATATACATAAAACAATCCGCCATATAATATAAAATGAATACAGTGTGCCGCCATATAATATAAAATCAATACAGCGTGCCGCCATATACCATATAATACATACAGCGTGCCGCCATATACCATATAATACATACAGCGTGCCGCCATATACCATATAATACATACAGCGTGCCGCCATATAATATAAAATCAATACAGCGTACCGCCATATACCATATCATACATACAGAATGTCGCCATATACCATATAATACATATAGCGTGCCGCCATATACCATATAATACATACAGTGTGCTGCCATATACCATATAATACATACAGCATGCCGCCATATACCATATAATACATACAGCGTGCCTCAATATACCATATAATACATACAGCGTGCCGCCATATATCATATAATACATACAGCGTGCCGCCATATACCATATAATACATACAGCGTGCCGCCATATACCATATAATACATACAGCGTGCCGCCATATACCATATAATACATACAGCGTGCCGCCATATACCATATCATACATACAGAATGTTGCCATATACCATATAATACATACAGCGTGCCGCCATATACCATATAATACATACAGCGTGCCGCCATATACCATATAATACATACAACGTGCCACCATATATACCATATAATACATACAGCGTGCCGCCATATACTATATAATACATACAGCGTGCCGCCATATACCGTATAATACATACAGCGTGCCGCCATATACCGTATAATACATACAGCGTGCCGCCATATACCGTATAATACATACAGCGTGCCGCCATATACCGTATAATACATACAGCGTGCCGCCATATACCGTATAATACATACAGTGTGCCGCCATATACCATATAATACATACAGCGTGCCGCCATATACCATATAATACATACAGCGTGCCGCCATATACTATATAATACATACAGCGTGCCGCCATATACTATATAATACATACAGCGTGCCGCCATATACCATATAATACATACAGCGTGCCGCCATATACCATATAATACATACAGCGTGCCCCCATATACCATATAATACATACAGTGTGCCGCCATATACCATATAATACATACACTGTGCCACTATATACCATATAATACATACACTGTGCCGCCATATACCATATAATACATACAGCGTGCTGACATATACCATATAATACATACAGGGTGCCGCCATATACCATATAATACATACACTGTGCCACTATATACCATATAATACATACACTATGCCGCCATATACCATATAATACATACAGCGTGCTGACATATACCATATAATACATACAGGGTGCCGCCATATACCATATAATACATACACTGTGCCGCCATATACCATATAATACATACAGCGTGCCACCATATACCATATAATACATACACTGTGCCACTATATACCATATAATACATACACTGTGCCGCCATATACCATATAATACATACACTGTGCCGCCATATACCATATAATACATACAGTGTGCCGCCATATACCATATAATACATACAGGGTGCTGCCATATAACATATAATACATACAGCGTGCCGCCATATACCATATAATACATACAGCATGCCTCCATATAGTATATTTTAAATGGTGGCACGCTAAATGTACACACATACATACAGATATATATGTATATATATATATATATATACACACAGTATATACAGCAAATATACAGACATACATAGATATATATATATTTACATATAAACATACACATATACATACAAATACACACAGACAAATCTATACATACACACACATATACATACATAGAAGTTACCTTTACTCTTTTTTCTTCTTTTCTCTTTGGCCTTGTCCTCTGGTGGAAGGGGGGGGTTGCCTGGGATGTCGGAGCGGGGGGGCGGGGGGAGTTGCCGGGGATGTCGGAGCGGGGGCGGGGGGGCGGTGGCAGTGACGGACCGAGGGGGGTTCCAAAACGGAGCGTGAAGGGGGGGGACCAGCGCGGACATTGGGCTGGGGCGGGGAGTGGTACTTGTTCCGGGCCGGTGGATGAGCTAGGCGGTGCTGCGGGGGGTGGAAGTGTCAGCGGGCGCACAAGGGGAAGTGTAGGGCGGTGCGCAGGGGGAAATTTCTGTGGGCGCGCAGGTACATATGACAGCCGCGCGCGTGTTGAATGGATGGGCGGGCTGTGGGGGCAAGTGACGGCCCGCGCGCAGGTACATGTGCCGGCCGCGGGCGGGTGGATGTGATGGGCGGCGGGGGGTTCGGGGAGATGTACCGGCCGTAACACATTCCGGCGGACGGGAGCCCGAGGCCGCCCCCTAGTGTAGCAGGAAACACGCCGCTTGAGGCGAGAATCTCAACTCGCCTCATGGCAGGTGCGCCCCTGGGGAGTACACAATATAATATACAATATATACACTCACCCTCCACTTTATTAGGTACACCTGTCCAACTCCTTAATTTCTAATCAGCCAATCACATGGCGGCAACTCAGTGCATTTAGGCATGTAGACATGGTCAAGACAATCTCCTGCAGTTCAAACCGAGCATCAGTATGGGGAAGAAAGGTGATTTGAGTGCCTTTGAACGTGGCATGGTTGTTGGTGCCAGAAGGGCTGGTCTGAGTATTTCAGAAACTGCTGATCTACTGGGATTTTCACGCACAACCATCTCTAGGGTTTACAGAGAATGGTCCGAAAAAGAAAAAACATCCAGTGAGCGGCAGTTCTGTGGGCGGAAATGCCTTGTTGATGCCAGAGGTCAGAGGAGAATGGGCAGACTGGTTCGAGCTGATAGAAAGGCAACAGTGACTCAAATCGCCACCCGTTACAACCATGGTAGGCAGAAGAGTATCTCTGAACGCACAGTACGTCGAACTTTGAGGCAGATGGGCTACAGCAGCAGAAGACCACACCGGGTGCCACTCCTTTCAGCTAAGAACAGGAAACTGAGGCTACAATTTGCACAAGCTCATCGAAATTGGACAGTAGAAGATTGGAAAAACGTTGCCTGGTCTGATGAGTCTTGATTTCTTCTTCCACATTCGGATTGTAGGGTCAGAATTTGGCGTCAACAACATGAAAGCATGGATCCATCCTGCCTTGTATCAACGGTTCAGGCTGGTGGTGGTGGTGTCATGGTGTGGGGAATATTTTCTTGGCACTCTTTGGGCCCCTTGGTACCAATTGAGCATTGTTGCAATGCCACAGCCTACCTGAGTATTGTTGCTGACCATGTCCATCCCTTTATGACCACAATGTACCCAACATCTGATGGCTACTTTCAGCAGGATAATGCGCTATGTCATAAAGCTGGAATCATCTCAGACTGGTTTCTTGAACATGACAATGAGTTCACTGTACTCAAATGGCCTCCACAGTCACCAGATCTCAATCCAATAGAGCATCTTTGGGATGTGGTGGAACGGGAGATTCGCATCATGGATGTGCAGCCGACAAATCTGCGGCAACTGTGAGATGCCATCATGTCAATATGGACCAAAATCTCTAAGGAATGCTTCCAGAACCTTGCTGAATCTATGCCACGAAGAATTGAGGCAGTTCTGAAGGCAAAAGGGGGTCCAACCTGTTACTAGCAGGGTGTACCTAATAAAGTGGCCGGTGAGTGTGTATGTGTGTGTGTGTTACTGGGGTGACGCTGTGTATATATGTGAAATTAGGGGTTTATTTTGTGTAATTAGGACATAGTTTTGTAATTAGGACATGGTCTGACCAGTGATTTGTATAAGGGCAAAACTATGTCCTTATCATGAGAATCTATTCCTCTCTTGATATATCCCATAATTTTATTTACCATCCACCATTACCCCCAAGTCTTTTTCAACTCCAGTTTTACCAAGTAATTGACTGTTTAGAACATAATTATACTTTTTTGTTTCCATGGCCAAAAGGGCATAACTTTATATTTATCTACATTAAACCTTATCAACCATTTTTTACCCACTTCTCAAGTTTCCACAAATCCCTCTGTATTAATTACTTTACACAGCTTAGTACCATCTGCAAATATTGAATCTTGACTGTGTAAACCCACTACAAGGTTATTAATAAAACTATTAAAAAGAAGTGGCCCCAATACTGACCCCTGTGTCACTGGTAACATCAACCCAATATGAGAATGTACCAATAACGACAACCCTGTTTTCTATCACTAAGCCAAACACTTACCCAAACACACAGATTTCCTCCTAGTCCCAGCAGTCTAATTTTATGTACCAACCTTTTATGCAGCACTGTGTCAAATGCCTTTGAAAAGTCCAGATATTCAACATCCACAGCGTCCCCCAGATCCAGTCTGGAACTTATTTCCTCATAGAAAACAGATTAGTCTGACAGGACTGACCTTTCATAAACTCATGCTGATGCTGGGTTATAAGGTTATGTACAGTCAGACAAAAAAATAACAAAAGAAGCACAGTGTAACAGTTGTAGAATCTAGTGACAGTGATATCGACCAATGTAGCCAAAGGAAGGCCTCTTACTGATAAACTACAAAATACCAAATAAATAAAAACAAGAGGAAAGGACAAGGCTTCAATGCAACAACATAAAAGGGAAAATCTTTATTTAGTAAACAACAATGGGAATGCATAAAATAGACTGAGAAGCATCTCAGAAAAGATACAAAAAAGCACGCCAGGTAATATGTCCTAAAATACATGAACAAATGTAAAATGTACAATATAAGGGACCCAAACATGTAATGAACAGTAATGAACGACAATGGGTGTAAAGTAATAATGAGGTAGAGCCCTTTTATAGCTAGCAGGTATACTGTAATAATAACAGAGGTCACAGACGCCAAATGATAAACATGGATAAACACATACAAATAGTGCAAAATGAGTGGAAGCTAGTGTGACCAAGAGGAGGACATGATATTACCTGGCGTGCACCCCGACGCGCGTTTCAATCGCAGCAGGTCTTTGCCAAGGGATCCTTGATGTACAGTCAAGGGATGTACAGTCAGATACTCCAGATACTTATTAAAAAAACATGATGTAGCCCCCTATATTTTCCTTCACCAGCCAGATACAACCAGCAACAGCAGTCTAGCAGTACCAGAGCAGGATTAGCGGCTGTTATTGGCCCTTCCTGGCCTAGCAAAACCAGCCTGCCGCCGTCTGAGGGCCAGACCTTCAGTGTAGATGCTCTAGTTTTGCTGGTATCCGGCTCTTCGCAACACCCCTGGTGGCAGTGAGTGCTGGGGTAATTATTTGGGGGTTGGTGCTAGCACTAAGCCCCAGCCTTAATAATGGTTGCTGTCTATAAGATAGCGAATATTACTATATATCTTCTATGTTTTAAAAATAAATAAAATTATTTTATTGAAATAAAAACTCCCCCAGATCCCTGATGGACTATTTTATAAGATGTTATAAAATCTTCTTCTTTAACCCGTTCGCGACCGCCCGCCGTGTATTCACGGGCTGAGCCCTCTCCATAGCCGGTAAGTCTTTGCTGCATATTGCAGCAAAGGCTTACTGGTAACATCCGCGATCGGTGCTAGCACCGATCGCGGGTGTTTTCACAGCGTGGGCTGCCGGCAAAGCTGCCGGCAGCCTCAAACAGATAGCGGCACATGGTCTCCATGGTAGCCTCGGGTCTTCCGAAGACCCGAGGCTATTTCGTTTTAACCCCTTCATTACAATGTGCTGATAGCACATTGTAATGAATGAGGAAGAAAATCCCCATATACTGCCATACTGTAGTATGGCAGTATATGATAGGATCGATCAGACAAGCTAGGGTTAAAGTACCCTAGGGAGTCTGAAAAATAGTATAAATAAAAATAAAAAAAAGTTTAAAAAAAAAAAATTATAATAAAAAAACCCTAAAATTTCAAATCACCCCCCTTTCCCTAGAACTGACATAAATATAAATAAACAGTAAAAATCATAAACACATCAGGTATCGACGTGTCCGAAAATGCCCGATCTATCAAAATATGATAACGGTTTTTCAATGCATTTAAGCCCGTAACGGAAAATAGCGCCCAAAGTCGAAAATGGCACTTTTTGGCCATTTTGAAAAATCTAAAAAAATCTATAAAAAGTGATCAAAAGGTTGTACAGTCCTAAATATGATATCATTGAAAATATTATCAAATTTCGCAAAAAATGACACCACCCACAGCTCCGTACACCAAAGTATAAAAAAGTTATTAGCGCCAGAAGTTGGCAAAATCAAAAAAATTATTTTTGTACAGGAGGTTTTAATTTTTGTAAATGTATGAAAACATTATAATACCTATACAAATTTGGTATCCCCTTAATTGTACCGACCCAAAGAATAAAGTAGACATGTCATTTGGGGCGCTCAGTGAAAGATGTAATATCCAAGCCCACAAGAAAATGGCGCAAATGCTTTTTTTCACCATTTTCATTGCATTTGGAATTTTTTTCCCGCTTCCGAGTACATGGCATGGAATATTTAATACCATCACTATGAAGTGCAATTTGTTATGCAGAAAACAAGCCGTCACACAGCTCTTTACGTGTAAAAATAAAAAAGTTATAGATTTTTGAAGGTGGGGAGTGAAAAATGGACATGAAAAAACAGGAAAGGGCCCGGTCCTTAACCAGTTAAAAATAATCCAAAGTGTACAGAAACCTCTGAAAAATATGTAAAACATGTTTGTGCATGATATAATTAAGAGAGCTATACTACTACTTCTTTGTCCTCCAATACATACAATGCTACCTTCCTGCATGGAAACTTATAATGTAGTATCTGCTCTCTTGGCTGCTTTTTTATTTACATTAAATTGTGTAAATGCATTCTTTTTACTATATGGGACAGCTACCAGATTTACTGATTGTAGATTGTCCAAACTGTTTAGGCATTGGTTAATGTAATTGTGGATGAAAAATAAGGCCTTTTTTAAACTATTATGCAGAGAGGGGGGCAGTATTTAAATTTTCGCCTCAGGTGGCAAAAAGGCTAGAATCGGCCCTGGTGTCTGTGAGCTCCGTCCTGAAATGCAGAGGGTGGAGCTAGAGTGCAGGGAGAGACAGAGAGAGACAGAAATCTTAGCTGCACGACCGTCACACAGAAATCCAAGATGGCTTCCCCGACTCTAAGTTAGAAGTTACAGGGTCATGTCTAGGGGCAACTGAAATTGTGTTCACCAAGAAAGATAGAGACAGGTTGGAATTATATCTCTGAAATGCTGTATTTTTGTTAATAACATTGAATTAGAGAATGTGTTATTTTGTTATCCTGAGTATATTTAAGAAACTTGTCTTTGTGGGAATACCCCCTTAATGCATCATTGCCTCAATTGGTATGCAATTGAAGGTTAATAATCTTGGATGCAATTAATACTTTAATTACTACTGTTTAATGCATACAATAAGTAGTTACTAAATAAATATTATACTTTGTTAAATGAACATATGGGGAGAGACTTATCATAAACTGCTGCTCTATGCGCTGGCATATGATAAAGCCCTCAGACTCATTTACATAATAAAGAAAAGATGATTTTAGAATTGACTAGATAAAGGCTGGAATGGAATCCTTGTGAGCTGCTCTAACAGGAGGTGGTGACAGAATTAATTACAGAGACCTGATGACAGTTTTTCTTTAATTGTTAACTTTCAGTGAATAGAAATCTGTCCATGGTCGTGTGATGGATACACTGGTGCTTTAGCCGTTATATTACATGATTCTGATTACTCTCTGTGATAATTACGGCTTGTGCACCTGTGTGTCCATGCTGGGAGTGGGAGGTGACATCACACGAGAGGCGTGAATTCACGCCTACCACGTTATGCATTCCTCCCTCTCCCATACTGGAGAGGTGAGGTCACGCAGAAGGCAGAAGGCATGAATGATTAGCAACAGGGAGCGTCAGGCATCTTGTCTCCTCGCAATGGGCTGCTTTTTATAAGTCTCTTTTTTAGGTGATTTCGGCGTATGGGTACTAGAAAAATAATGTTACTAATCCAGTCTTGTATGTTTTTCAGATGCTAAACTTAAAGGAACTGGCTCTCTGTTTACTAGCAACTTTCAAAAAGAAGTGTGTTCTTCTGACTTCTTGAACACACAGAATGATCAATTACAAAAGGCTGGACACCTTCTTCATGATGATCAAATGTTGTCCTCAGAACAGAATCCAGTGAGTCCTATGGATCAGCATATTGCAAAAGTAATGCAAATGGAACACAAACCACTAACTCCACAAAATGTTGAAAAAATGCCCTCTAATGGACATTATGTTGCATCTCAGGGAGAAGAGCCCTTTGGTTCTATACCAGATACAAGAGTGTTGCCTGCCCATATTAATGCAAAACTTCATCCCAACAGCAGTGTTCAAGATGAAATCCTTGAAGGTACTAGTAGAAAAAATGGACCTTCACAAAATGTACTTCAAGATTCTGAATTCCATGTTAAACCTGGGCTAATTTTACACTCAACAGGTTTTACATTTGTAATGAGGCAACAGGCAAATGGACCTCAATACCAAGTGAGTGAAGTGGATTTTGCTGATACCACAAATAATGTTACTGATCATAAAATGGCACGCCTTAACATAGACATGTTGAAGAGTCCAAAACATTCACAGGAAAGGACATCCAATTCAATTGTGTCCCTACAGGACACAAAACCCCATCAGTTGTCAGTTCTTCATGCCGATAACACAAATTTACAAATGCACAATTCAATAGACACCATGGAAACATGCAAGCAAATAAAATTTGGAGCTGTACAACCAAGTAATAGCTTCCAAACTGCAAATAATTGCAACACAACAGAATATCCAACATCATCTTCTAGAGATGACATACAATCTGAAACTGTCCTTGTCCAAAGAGAAAAATTGCCTTTACTACAAAACTCATGGAGCGGTCAAAACAGTCAACAATATAAAGCAAGTGTTTCTCTGCCTGCAAATGACCTAGTCAACACTAATGATCTTATTGTCCATGGTGCTGAGCAAGCTGTGCCAATGTCATCAGATGTAAAAATAGTGGTCAATACATGTACCAGCAAAGAACAAAATAACAAATCTACCATTCAAATAAAGCAATTTGATGAAGTTACAAATGCTGACAGAATTCAAGCATCAGGATCAGCACAAGAAACTACAGGCTCCCCCCAAAACATTGCCACGCTTCCTAAAGTTACAACAACAAAACATGAATTTAAAAATAATCTGGAAAAAATTTCAAAACAAGATGAAATTAATTCATGGCAAACAAATCAGGAACACATTTGCTGCATTATATGAGACAAATTTAACAGTTCTATCAAAAACGAATCCCATATGGAAGTACATTATTAAAATGTATGTACATATGGACCTGTTCAGCTCTTAAATATCTTTGAGGGGTCTATATATTGAAAAAACTGCTTCCTTCAAAATATTGACAAAATGTTATGTAGTACACAGGAATTAAAATTGAGATGAAATGTAAAAATGTAATTGTTTTTGCAGATCTTCATTTTTATTTATTTCTCTGTGTTAGTACCAGATTAAACCTTAATATTTAGAACCCTGATTCTATTGTTGAACCATATTTATAACTAGTGTTCTACTCAAAACCAAGCCCAGGAGTACGTTGAGGATTTTGGGACCTTTATAGATTTTGTGATGAACACCCACTCTCAAGTTATGTCACGGGATGCACTTATGCTGGAAATTATAAAGAGACGGTAAATAGGCACCTGTTACAGATTACACACTGAGCTAAATGATTACTTAAAGTCAATATTGGTAACACTATCTCTTTTATAACTTAAGTCCTACAAAGATATTCTTAGATTATTAAGTTTTAAACATTTAATACACTAATGTGCACTGCATACATAAAGACATACAATTGTCAGAAAAAAAATTACAAAGAATATACACACAATACATACACAAAAAGTTATAAAAATGGATACAAAGAGCCTTACTACTGAATTAGGTGAAGGTTACTCGCCACTGTGAAACCCAGCCACAAATTCTTGGGCAGCTTTCAACGTGCCCAATATGACTGGTTATTTTAGCTAGATTCAGGAAATTCAAAATACATGTAAAATCATTTCCCCTGACAGTATCCTGTTAATCGGGCCTCATAACTACAGATTATGAGTTATTTGATAGATATGATTTCCCATTGTCCTGCTGTTGCACTTTTCGGCGGGATTGAAGCTACACCAAACTCGCTCAATCTTGCTGATGAGATCATATCTTTGATTCCATGCACAAGACACATGCTCTCCAAAGTGAGGATGGTCACACTTCCTGCCTAAGCAGACTTACCTTGAGTCTTTTGAAAACATAGATCCCTAGGCCCCAAGTTTGCTTTATGACAAATCCTGCCTGGCTTCTACAGTGTAATTAAGATATGCAAATGAGACATGTACTAGAAAGGATGATTTTATGGCTGACTGTGAGATACCTGTCCAGCAAACAGCACAACCAGACTTGGTGCAAGCTGGGTAAGTGGTAGCAAATTCACCCTGCAATGTTCCTGCAGACTACCAACTGCCGACAATAAGATAAGCTGCCCTGATAAGAGTGAACCTTTGACTGGTAGCTGCTAGATGGAGGATCAGACAGGTAACAAAGAATTAGAGACAGATCAGTAGTCACACTAAGATACAGAGAGATAAACAACAGATATAAACAATTGGAATAAGACAGAACCGGGTCAAAATTATGATTGTGTTGAAGGCAAAGAATTGTGTCACTAGAGGGAGGTCGAGAAAACATAGCAGAGATCAGATACACTCAATAGCAAAGCAAAAACAATATGAAAATATTTAGGGAGACTGGTAGAACCAGTAAGGTGTAAAGGGACTGGGCAGAGTGGACAGGCCATCCATCACTCTGGTAACCTTTGCTGCGCAGGGCTGGGCTTTAGAGAGCTGGGTGTGGCTCAATCAATCCCAAACACAAAAAAAAACTTTAGCTACAGTTCACACATGCAAAACATGAAGGAAAATTAATGCCACCTAAGCCACACTTTGCAGACAGTGGAAGATTTTGGCATGGATGTTTCACTGAATGTGAATCACTGTTTTCAGTGGAAAAAAGTGATTCAAACAATCGGTTTTGGCCATTTTTGTGCTATTACCAAAGGATGTTTTAATAAATTGTGCCATAAAAGTAAGAAACAAAATGTTTCCACTTACATATAGTTTTAACATGGTGTTAAAGAAAAGATGCATTTTTTGTTCTATGGAACATGCATTTGATATACAAAAACAGTAACTCCATTTTGGACACTATTTCTCTCAATTGTTTTTCAAATAGGTGTTTTTATAGCTTTCGAGTAAAATTTATAGTAAACCGTAAAAAGTTATATTGTATCATGACAGTACTCTTATTTTTGGATTATAAAACTAAAAGAAGCACCCCAGATTAGACATCAAAAAAGGTAAAACATATTTGACAAAAATTAAACGTCACATCACCATTTTTTTGTAGAAATCTTTTGCCATTGGTCTTATTTCCATAATTTGTTTTACGTTTCAATTTTTTTACAGATGTGAGAAGTTTTCAAGTTTTAGTAGCAACTTCTCAGATTTTCTAGATATTTGAAAAATGCTAAATTTTTGGTGACCAATTCAGTTTGGAAGTTCCCTATAAAGGCTTATGTACTATATACTCCCACAAGTAACACCATTTTATAAATTCAACATCTCAAACTATTCAAATCAGCATTTGGAATGTCTGTTAACCCTTTAATTCTTTCTAAAGAAACATAAAAAAATCAGGACAGGACTGAGAAGAAACAAGAAACATTTAGCTTTTAGAGCACCCTTTTCACTAGACAGCTGTTGGGGTGCCCCTGAGGTACCAGTACAATAGAAACCCCTGAATAGAGACCCCGTTTTAGGAAAGGGCACACCACAAAGAATGGGGCAATGTAAAAATTGCATTGTTTTCTCAAATGTGTCATTGTAGTGACAAAAGAAATAAGACCAACTCATGCCACTGTGGATAAACACCCCAGAAATCATTCTGTGTGTTATTACGGGTATGGTAATACCCTTATACTGACAATAGGCTACAAGATGGAGACACGGCGGGGCTCGGAAGAGAATGGCATTTAGAGCACAGACATTTAAAACAGTACAGTAAAAACACCTGAGAACTGACCCTATTCGAAAACTACACCCCTCTATGAATTCATCTAGTAGTGAGTATTTTAACACCATGGATGGACCTCAAGGATGATGCATAATGGATAGTGAATAGTACAAAATATCCATTATGTCTTCTTGTGCCCATCTCCTGCCTGCCAAATCATGATGCAGGTTCTCCTGGGTATAGCAATACCCCATATGTGGCAATAATCTAAAGGCTGGGCTCACAGCAGAGCTCAGCAGGGAAGGTGGAGCATGATGTATAAGCTGTGTGAGAGTGCATTGTTCAGGGTACAATTATATATCCTGGGATGTGTGATAAATCCTGGTTTCTCGGGGTACCTGTCACTTGATGCCCCTTTTGCAGAACACCCTGCTCTTCTGCATCCTTCTTTTGCTGGTAGTTTGTGGAACTTCTCCTGGAAAGTTCCTGATAGCGGGCT
The DNA here is from genome assembly GCF_040894005.1 of Engystomops pustulosus. Taxonomy (NCBI): domain Eukaryota; kingdom Metazoa; phylum Chordata; class Amphibia; order Anura; family Leptodactylidae; genus Engystomops; species Engystomops pustulosus. The sequence goes on along the minus strand of NC_092416.1, from coordinate 101,315,822 downwards.
TTTTGACTAGTCCCATAAGAAGTAGTATGCCCCAATACTTCTCCATCTCTGCTGCACTTAGAGGGGTCCACCTGTGGGGAGGGTTGCATGTAAAAAGAAGTGGGATTTTGGGCATTATATTGTACATCGTAGAGATTGGACCAATTAGGTCTTCACTGAAAAAAAACTTAAAATAGTCCACTGGTCCGAGCCCTGCCATGTCTCTGTGTATCCCAGGACTGGCCATAAAATCAGGGACCTGAGGGGCATAGTTACTGGGGTTCACCCATGTGGGTTCAGAAGTCCCTGACACTTCAGCAGAAGTCCCGGGCACTTCAGCACTACTAAGAAAGTGCCATCTCGGGGGTTCCTCAGAGTCGCTTTGTGAGGACAAGGTGAACAAATAAAATGGACACTCGTCCCCACTAGCAGACTCTGTATCGGAGGCCACATAATTATATACCTCCAAGTCAGTGTATGACTTCTGGGACATCATGTGGGGGGGATAGTACACAACCTACACAGAACTACACCTACTCCTCCATAAAATGTCTGCTCCTCCACACAATGACTGCTCCTCCACGCTACTCCTACTGCTCCACTAAACGCCTCCTCCGCCATGCTACTACTCCTCCACGCTACTACATCTCCTCCTCTATGCCACTACTACTCCTCCTAACTACTACTACTCCTCCACGCTACTACTACAACTCCTGACAGATCGCACTGTGTAGTTATGGGGAAAGGGAAAACATACAAGGGGGGGGGGGTAATTTTGTAATTGTGTCTTAGGGTACAGTAAAGGGTACACTTCACTAGCACAACTCTCTCCAACACCACCAAACACAGAATAGCAATGTTGGAGAGCATGGGGCTAGTAAGATCAGTCCCTCAGCGCCACAGATCCCTGTCATTGGCCAATCTGTTTTGATTGGTCAATGGCGACAATCGACGTCACAGGACCAATCAAATCATCCCTGTGGTGTCATCTGAGGGGTGTCGGCTGGCGATGCCGACACCACGCACCAAGGTGTCACACTGTTTTGCGACAGGGTGATGTCCAAAATGCAAGCAGCGCTTGCGTCCGATATATAGGAACATTAAGTCACTGCACTCAGTGCCCGATATATCGGACATGGAACGCTAAGGGGTTAGTAAAATGCTTCAACTTGAACCAGCCATCAGCTGCCATCTTACATACAAAGTCCAAAGTCAATGGGACTGCAGAGAAGCCTGTAACTTGGTATCTATCTGGTGTTTGCCAGATAACAGATGGTAGGAGTAGAGATGAGCGAGAACTAAAATGCTCGGGTGCTCGTTACTCGAGCCGAACATTTCCCGATGCTCGAGTGCTCGTTTCGAGTAACGAGCCCCATTGAAATCAATGGGAGACCCGAGCATTTTTCAGTAAAATTACAAACTGAACGAGCACAGTGAAAGAACACAGTGCAGAACAGATTGCAGATGTTCGGGAACATCTGCGATCTGTTCCGGAGACACGCGTGCAGAACGGTGTTCTCCGCAATAGTATTTGAAGAACAATATGTGTGAAGAACAACTTGCAGATGTTTGGAAACATCTGCAATGTGTTCTTCACACATATTGTTCTTCAAATACTATTGCGGAGAACACCGTTCTGCACGCGTGTTTCCGGGACATCTGCGATCTGCTCCGGAGACACCCGTGCAGAACGGTGTTCTCCGCAATAGTATTTGAAGAACAATATGTGTAGAGAACAACTTGCAGATGTTGCCAAACATCTGCAATGTGTTCTTCACACATATTGTTCTTCAAATACTATTGCGGAGAACACCGTTCTGCACTCGTGTCTCCGGAACAGATCGCAGATGTTCCCGAACATCTGCAATCTATTCTGCACTGTGTTCTTTCACTGTTTTCTTCAATTAAATGATTAAATAAAATGTTTTAATTGTATTTTTTTACTGTTCTTCACTTCTTTTTTTTTAATTAAATGCTCGTTATCGAGCAGGACAAATACTCGTCCGAGCAACGAGCCGGTCCGAGTATGCTAATACACGACCGAGCATCAAGCTCGGACGAGTATACTCGCTCATCACTAGGTAGGAGGAAATAGGATGGATTAGTAAAGAGAGAGATGAAATATCATGTAGCTAGAGAGTGTGCTGGGCTTGCCTAAAGAAATGGGTTTTGAGAGCATGTTTGGAGGTTGGGTATTAGTCTGATAGTCCAAGGAAGGGCATTCCAGAGAATTGGTGCAGCTCGGGAGAAGTCCTGGAGACTTGCTTGAGAGGTTCAAATTAAGGTAGAGATAAATCTAACATCACTGGCAGATCGAAGAGAACGGGTTGGGCGATAGATTGCATTATGCAGAGCTTTGTGGATGAGGGCTATAATTTTAAACATTATTCGGAAGAAGATGGGCAACCAGTGCAGTGACTGCCACAAACTGGAGGTATCCATGTAGCATTTGGTCTGAAAAACAAGCCTGGCTGCTGCATTAAGATTAGATTAGAGAGTAGAGAGTTTAGTAAGTGGAGACAAATTAGTAGGTAGTTATAGTAGTCTAGTCGAGAGTGAATCAGAGCAACAATTAGCATTTTAGAAGTTTCAATTGTAAGAAATTATCAGATTCTGGAGATGTTTCTGAGATGCACATGGCAAGAGCGATCAAAAGATTGAACATGTGTTGCAAAGGAGAGGTAGTCCAGCCCAACCCCAAGACATTGGGGCAGATTTACTTACCCGGTCTTGTCGGTGCGTCGTCCGACGAGGATTCGTGTCTGCCACAATTCACTAAGGTCGTGCGCCCGTGTTCCTGCATCCGTTGCTTCTGCGCTGAAGTCCATTGGAGTTCACCTGCTTCTTCCTGGTGCATGTGAGTGCTTGATTTTGTGGCAGAATTCTGTTTTTATATTCTGCGGTTTGTCCCTATCCGTCGCGTTTTCCCATGGCCACACCCCCCGATTTCTGTTGCATGCAAGGTGGCGCCGTTGTGCCACAATCTGATTGCATGTGCCAAAAACCTAGGGCAATTCGGCGCAAAACGGAAATAATCGCGAAACCCGACGAAAGTGCGGCGTTCGGGCCCTTAGTAAATGTGCCCCATTGAGCCTGTTGCTGTGGTGTTATGGTGATCCCAAATGACCAAAATGGAGAAGTCAGGGTTTGGTCAGTTGGTAAATGGTGGAGAGAAGTTCAGTCTTAGAAAGATTAAGTTTCAAGAAGACAGAGGACATGATGTTAGGGACAGCGAGACAATCACTAGAGTTCTGAAGTACGGCAGGTATGACTTTACGTGCTGAATTATATAGTTGGGTATCATAAGCATAAAGATTATATTGAAAACCAAACATGTTTATGGTTTGTCCGATGGGGGCAGTATAGAGGGAAAAGAGAAGAGAACCTAGGACTGAGCCCTGAGGAACCTCAACCACCATGGATTCATTATAAACAGCCCCCCTCACCAGATGCTTCCAGGTTGCTGGGGACTGTAATCTTGCCAGGTGGGGGCTTCCCCCCAATAGCTCTGGTCCCCGACACTTGCCCAGGTATGCCAGGTGCTGGCTCCGGCCATGAGAAGGAGCAGGAGCATGGCTCTCTCAGAGAGAAGAAGTGCTAACAGAAAATTCCAAGCACACATCAAGTGGATTAAATTTGCTTCTGCTGCCAACAAAGTTTTTGTGTTACGTTGTTTCAGCAGTTTTTGCCTTTGTCAAATACATGTGCCGCATATGAAAGAAGAAAGGCTGCCAGAAATACCGTTCACCTTTCCAAGGGAAAATCCATATCTGACTCAGCCATATTTTACTTGAGGGCACGGTGTGTATGACAGCCTACAGGAAGGGGGACAGCCAGTTCGGGATGGGGAAAATTTTTATTTAAAAAGAAAATTGTCGGAGCAGGTGCCAGATGCATCTGCTCAACTCATGCTCCACATACTACTAACTCCGCTGAGGTAGGATCCAGCTGAGGTGCTGGCTTACCTAAGGAAGCAGAGCACAAGAGCTCTCAGCTCCTATGCTCTTCTGCTCTACTGCTCTCTGTCAATCACATAGACAACAAGCTTGGAGTTTGCATGATCTTAGCTGCAGCACAGTTGACATGTGATGTCATAATTTGTTGAATGTGCAGGAGCTCTAAGCAGCCGAGAGGAGTAAAAATGCTTTTTTACTTATCTTTTGGCTACTGGGGCAGCACTGGCTACTGAGGCAAGGCGCAGACAGCACTGGCTTCTGGGGAAAAGGGGGCAGACAGCACAGGTCACTGGGGCAGCACTGGCTATTGGGTCAAGGGGGCAGGCAGTACTGGCTACTGGGGAAAGGGGGCAGGCAGCACTGGCTATTGGAGCAAAGGGGCAGGCAGCACTAGTTGCTGGGGCAGCACTGGCTACTGGGCATGAATGCAGACAGCACTGTTGACACAGGCTCCTGGGGGACATGGGGGCATGCAGCACTGGCTACTGGGAAATGAAGAAAGGCAGAACTGGCGACTAGAGCAGCCATGGCTACTGAGGCATGTGGGCAGGCAGCACTGGCTTCTAGGCCAGCACTTTCACTACTGGGCATGGGGAAATCAAAAAAGTACAAATGGAGGGCGGCACCTCTGGTGATATTTTCTAAAAAAAAGTGGAAAGTGAACCAAAACCCCCTTAGGGCTGCTTAACTGGTTACCACTTGGGGTTATGCCAAATACACCATCAGGGGTGCATTTATATTGTAGATTCACAGTCTTAAAACTTGTAGGATGGGGACTTAAAAAATCTGCGACTTACCACACACCCGAAGTCCCAAAAATACAGGGGCCTGGTAAATATAAGCAATGAAATAAGGATAATAAAAAAAGGCTAGAAAAATAGCCCTGAAGTCCAAATATGAATTGGAGTTTCTACATCAAAATCCTGACTCCACTCCAGTAAAACAAATTGAAGTTTATTAAAAAATAGGATTCGAGAAACAGCCTTATAAAATCATATAAAAGCTTATAAAGTTGTCCTTTGTTAACGTGTTTTGGGGATGTACCCCTTTCTCAAAACCATAGGACTAAAATGAAGTGCTTAGTAGTAGGAAGACTTATAAATACAGAAAAGCATGTATTTATAAGTCTTCCTATATACCCCTGAAATGTGTTAACAAAGGAAAACTTTATAAGCTTTTATAAGGCTGTTTCTCAAATCCTATATTTATTAAACTTCAATCTGTTTTACTGGAGTTGAATCAAGATTTTGATGTAGATACTCGAATTTATATTTGGACTTTAGAGCTAATTTTCTAGCCTTTTTATTATCATTATTTTGTTGTTTACTGGGCATGGGGGCAGACAGCACTGGCTGCTGGGGAAGAACTGTGACTGCTGGGGGGCAGCACGCTGCTCCTCTCTATACATATAGAATAGGGTGATGGAAGGCACAGCACTGGACTGGGGGGTACGTAAAACTGCTTTCTTCTATTGAACCCCCATACTCTGCTTGCACAGCCACTTTAATTATGGACAGTTAGTGGATCAGTAGTATCACGGGTGCTCCTGCCACCCATGTCTTGGGTTGCAGGCGCTACAGTGTGCCTGCCTGTGCCCCTGGTGCCTGGGTACACCAGTCACCTCTCCTTGATCCAGCGGTGGTCTCCTTGCTCTGAAACACTTCCCCGCCTCCTAGGGCGCGCGCCGGCTCTTTAAAGGGGTTGTCCGGGTTTTAAAAACTAGTGAGGGCCAGGCTGGGGAGGGCTATTTAAAAATAATAAACATCCACTTACCTCCTCCGGCGCCACCGATGTCCCGCGCCGCGGTCCCTTCGATCCGTGCCCCTGTTTGTTTACAGGGGCACGGAAGCCACGCACAGGGAGCTTCCGGTCCGCGTTGTGGCCGGCTCCTCCCATCCGTCCCTATCTCTCAGCGCTGGGAGATGGTGTTGGATGGGAGCTTCCGGCCGGCTGTGCGCCCTTTTAATGAAACCGGCGCACAGAGAAGACCAGCCGCGGAGCGGGACATCGGCAGCGCCGGACGAGGTGAGTACATGTTTATTATGTTTAAATAGCCCGCCCCAGCACTGCCCTCAGTCATTTTTAAAACCTGGATAACCCTTTAAAGATTTAAAGGGCTAGCATGCCGAAGATTGGCACTGGCTGCCCACCTGCTCTGATAAATTGACAGCCCCTTCCTGCGTCCCCTGCTGGATCTTTGTGCCTTGTGCCTTAGAGAAAGCTTGTTTTCCATTTCTAGTGCATTTAGTGTGATTTCCTGTCATGACTCTGATTCCTTTCCTGACTGTGCTCCTCTGCTGCCAGCCCTGACCTTCTGCTTTGTTCCTGACTCCGATCCCATGCCACCTGTCCTGACCTACTGCCTGTCCATGACTCATTCTTAGCCTTATGATTCCTTTGGAGCAACCTGGTGGTATCCAGCTGCAGCAAGTCCAACCCACTTTGCGGCGGGCTCTGGTAAAAACCGGTTGCCACTTAGATTCCGCTCCCAGGTGTTGGCTTGCATCATAGCCCGCAGTGGTAAAGTGGGTCCACTACCCTAATCCTGACAGTAAGATCAAGCCATGGATCCTACCAAGGTTCCGTTACATGAGCTGGCTGATCTCACCACCATGTTTTCTCTAAGTTGATGCTGATATTAATACTATGATGTGATAACAGCAACATTACCTGCAGGATGAATCAATATAATTGTTCTCATAAAAACTTGTTTCTTTCATGCAAAATTATGACATTCTATTGCTGCTTATTGGTGATTTTACCTTTATAATATTAAGTGTATAACTTGTATTTTTAATATCTGTAATTCTTTGATTCTATTTTGCCCCCACCGTATTGTGCCAGGCAAATTTTACCTGGCAAATGGTTTCCAAAATAGCTGTATTTTTATGATTATTGTAATTATAATGAGTATTTATTTTTTCTACCTTCCATGATTGTTGTTATGTGGAATCAATTTTCTTTGGTCTAAATGTTTTAAACATATTCCACATTTTTGAATATTTTGATTGGTTTGCAGTGCTAATAGCAGTCTTTTTTGTGTCTTTTTGGTTTGACTGGTTCTGTTCTCAACTGGCTTTATTACTGAGAAACCGTTTCTGCTAGAGGTTGAGGCCTCCTCGGTTGGTGCTGGAGCCGTTCTTGCCCAGAAAGGGTCCAAATGTTGAATACCTTACCTGTGGCTTCTTCTCAAACACCTTCTCAGCCACAGAGAGGAATTGTTCCATAGGCAATCGGGAGCTTCTGGCCATAAAGCTAGCTTTGGAAGAATCGTGTGATTTTTTGGAAGGAGCTCTTCATCCAGTCTGTATCTACATAGATCACAAGAATCTCCTATATCGCCAGACCACTCACTACCCTTGAACTTCTTTATACATTTACATCCTGCAGAGAAGAATGTTAGGGCTGATGCCCTCTCTCGTGCCCCAGATGTAATTGGGGAAGAACCAGCTCCATGACATATTGTTCCTCCTGAACGGCTGGTTGTTACTGCTCCTGTGGACTTACAGCAGCTTCCTCCTTGCTAAACCTATGTCCGACCTGCTCTTTAGAAGAGGATACTTACTTGGGGACATTGCTCTCGTGTGGCTGGGTACCTTGGGGTGCAGAGATTTGTTATTCTCATATCTCATTTCTACTGGTGGCCAAATCAAGAATATACAAGATTTTGTTCCTGCACTTCCTGTGCCCATAACAAGTCGTCACATCTCAAGCCAGCAGGTCATTGCTGATACCTAGTTGCCCATGGACTCATATATCCGTGGACTTTGTTACGGATCTTCCACCTTCTTCCGGTAATACCTTCATCTGGGTGGTCACAGATAGAGATGAGCGAGTATACTCGTCCGAGCTTGAGGCTTTTTCGAGTATTAAGGTACTCAAAACGGCTCGTTGCTCGGACGAGTATTTCCCCTGCTCAAGATCGAGCATTTAATTAAAAAAAACAGTGAAGAACAATGAAGAATAGAATAAAAACAGAGAACACAGTGAACACAGGATCATTTAAGTGAAAAACACAGTGAAAAACACAGTGAAGAATAGATTACAGATGTTCGGCACATTTGCTTACTTGTCGAAAGATACGCGCGAAACTATGCAAACAAAATAGTATGTGAAGAACAATATATATGTGTGAAGAACACATTGAAGAACACGGTGAGCAGGACAGAGACATCGGGGAACAGGACAGAGACACCGGGGAGCAGGACAGAGACATTGGGGAGCAGCACAGAGACATTGGGGAGCAGCACAGAAACATCAGGGAGCAGCACAGAGACTTCGTGGAGCAGCGCAGAGGCATCGTGGAGCAGCGCGGGGGCATCGGGGAGCAGCGCAGAGGCATCGGGGAGCAGCGCAGAGGCATCGGGGAGCAGCGCAGAGGCATCGGGAGCAGCGCAGAGGCATCGGGAGCAGCGCAGAGGCATCGGGGAGCAGCGCAGAGGCATTGGGGAGCAGCACAGAGGCATTGGGGAGCAGCGCAGAGAGATCGGGGAGACTTCAGTGGAAGAAGAGGAGCGGATCCCGGGACAGCGTATCTATCGACAAGTAAGCAGATGTGCCGAACATCTGCAATCTATTCTTCACTGTGTTTTTCACTGCGCTTTTCACTTAAATGATATTGTGTTCACTGTTTTTATTCTATTCTTCACTGTTCTTCACATCTGCTAACTGGTCGGGAGATAATATACGCGCGGAACAGTGAAGAATACATTGCAGATGTACATCTGCTAACTTATCAGAAGACATTCTTTTTCAATTAAATAACACATTTTATTCCCGAACCATTGACTTCAATGGGGCTCGTTATTCGAGACGAGCAATGAAGCATCAGGAAAAGTTTGTCTCGAATAACGAGCACTCGAGCATTTTAGTGCTTGCTCTAGTCACAGACTGTTTTTTTAAGATGTCCCGCTTCATTCCTCTGCATGGTATACCATCATCTCCTCATCTTCCAGCCTGTTCTTACCCCACATCTTCCAGCTTCATGGACTCCCTCTGCATATTGTCTTGGACCGAAGGGTCCAGTTTGTTTCCCGGTTTCTGGCGTTCCCTGTGCAGCCAACTTCAAGTGAAGCTGGATTTCTCCTCTGCATACCATCCACATTCTAATGGACAAGTGAAGAGAGTTATTAAGAATCTGGGCTGCTATTTCTCCCATTTTTGTCTCCTCCAGACAGGATGACTGGTCCACCCTATTGCCATGGTCAGAGTTTTCCTCTCTCTCTGTGCCTTTTGATGTTCCTGCCGTGGAAGATCTTAAGTCCATCTGGGAGCAGACTCATCTTTCATTACTTCAGGTGTCTGCTCGAGCCAAAGCCCAGGCCGACAAAAAATGCAGGCCCCCTTTGATCTTCTCTCTGGGTGATAAAGTGTGGCTGTCCTCCAGATATGTCTGGCAAGAGTTTCCGAGCTACAAACTTGGTCCTTGTTTTTTGAGTTCTCTTGAGGTGCTGAAGCGCATTAACTCCGTGGCCTATAAGCTTCGTCTTCCTTCATGAACATCCCAAACTCCTTCCACGCCTCCCTTCTGAAACCTGTCATCCTGAATTGCTTCTCCCAGCAGTTACCACCTCCAACTTCTGAGTAGGATTCCACCAACATCTATGAGGTAAACCAGGTTCTGGATATGAAGTCGGTTAGAGGGAAGCGGTTCTTTATTGTTGACTGGAAGGGGTCCGGACCGGAGGAGAGATCTTCTTCAGCGGTTTCTTCAGTCCAAGAAGAGGGGGAGGCCAGGGGGAGGGGTACTGTCATGGGCGCCCCTGCGACCCATGCACCTCTCCTCATTCCAGAAGTGGTTCCTGTACTCTGTGGTGCACGTCCTCACCTCCTAGGGAGGGCCGCCTCTGTAAGACTTAAAGGGCTAGCACACCGATGATTGGCCGTCTGCCTGCCCTGATACATTGACAGCCCCTTTCTGTGTCCCATGCTGGATCTTCTTGATTCAGTTCCTGGCTATGCTCCTATGCTGCCAGCAATGACCTTCTGCTTTGTTCCTGACTCTGATCCCATGCCGTCTGTCCTGACCTCCTGCCTGTCCATGACTCTCTCTCAGCCTTATGGTTTTGTACCTCACCTTTGCTCCCACCGCGAGAAAAGTCGCACCCGCCGCAGCAAGTCCAACCCACTTTGCGGTGAGCTCTGGCACAAACTGGGTGCCAGTTTGGCCCCTAACACTGACCGAGACACTACAGAGGGCCCGCAGGAGTGGACCCAGGAGTGTTAAGGACTTGTCAGCTGTACTGTTCTGCTTCCAAGTCCTCTCCTGCTCCTGGGACAGTTCTGTCCCTGGTCCAGATGCAACCAGCAGGGGCATAACTAGGAGAGGCAAGTACTATTAGCTGTATGCTCCAGGGCTCTCCAGAATTGTCTCCTATGGGCTCTCTGGTATTATTGTCTGTTCTGGGAGTCTTCAGTATCAGTATTGTTAGTCTTCTCTGGGATATGCTTTATGGTCTCCAGTACTATTATTATCTGTTTTGCGGTCTGCACTATTATTGTATGCTTTGAATGCATTCTTGAGTGGTCATTAATTGGGATGGACAGGACAAAGAACTTGGCTGACGCTTGCTGTAACATACTTTAAGAAATAAGAACATGTGACAGGAAGTCAGGGGGTATGGCTTCCTGGGAGCTAGGAGAAGGAATGATGGATGTCTGACTGCACATGTTATAATAAAAGAAGTTTCTGATGAAATCCATCTCTACCTGCTGCTATCAGATGGAGACATTACAACTGGCGATGAGGATGGGATGGGTGTCCTGCTGCAGTGAGTACTGACTGCCATTCTATGTGTGTTCAATGCCAAGGTGTGTGAGATAAACACCTACAGACAGAGATAGAAGATCTGCATCGCTGAAACTACAGCAGAGATACTTCTTCACTACTCTACTAAGCAGAGCTAAGATTGTGGATATCAGTTACATGTGTTCCCCAAATTTGATACTACTGATACCAACAACCTGTCTCACAACTGGAGAAAATGGTTAAGCAGATTTGAGAACTTTCTGGAAGCCATCAAAGATGATAAAATGAAATGAGCTTTACTTTTGCACCATGCAGGCTCAGAAGTCTCTAACATATACTGCACACCACTGCTGCAGACACTGACACCTACAGCAGCTGCTGCAAAGCTCTAACAGATTACTTCAACCCTAAACAAAACTTAAGATTTGAGAGATACAAGTTTAGAATTAGCAAGCAGCTTCCAGAAGAATCCATGGATGCCTATGTGACACGGTTAAGGTTAAGTAATTGTTTCTTGCACATCTTGAACAATAAGACGCAAAGCGCTGCAGCAAGACTACTCCATATGATTTTCTTAAACATGGCCTGTGCCATAAAAAAAGCACATCATCTGGCCACTACAGTGGAAAAAGAGATACATAGCATTAAATTTAAAGCTACAGTAGCCAAAAATACTCAGAAACAGAAGAAATGTTACCAACGTGGAAATTAATTTCCTCACTCAAATAAATGTCTAGCTTTAGGGAAAACATGCAGCAAATGTAGCAAAGATGTAGCAGGCAAACACGTGCTCCTCTCTATGCCTCCGGACACCAGACATGGCTCTCACCTTTTCACAATCCAGCGTTGGCTCTGGCAGGCCAATTCCATTAAATTCCCAGCCCCTTCCTGTGTTCCCTGCCTGATCTTTGTGCCTTGTGCCCTTGAGCAAGTTGTGTCCTCCTGCGCTGCTATTGTGATTTACCATTGTGACCCCAGTTCCGTTCCTGACTACGCTCCTCCGCTGCCTGCGATGACCTGTTGTTAGATGATAATGCATACTATGTTTTTCAGGTTATATGCTGTTATACTGAAAGATTGTGGGGCAGATTTACTTACCCGGTCCATTCGCGATCCAGCGGCGCGTTCTCTGCGGTGGATTCGGGTTTTTCCGGTGATTCACTAAGGCAGTTCCTCCGATGTCCACCAGGTGTCGCTGCTGCACTGGAGTCCACCGACGTCCGTCGGAGTTCACAATCCTATTCCTGGTGAAGGTAAGCGCATGTCCAGCGACACTTTTTTTTAAAAAATGCGTCGGTTTTTCCAAATCCGTCGGGTTTTCGTTCGGCCACGCCCTCGATTTCCATCTTGTCCATGCCGGCGCCGATTCGCCACAATCCGATCACGTGCTCCAAAAACCCTGGGCAATTCAGGGAAAATCGTCGCAAATCGGAAATATTTGGGTAACACGTCGGGAAAACGTGAATTGGGCCCTTAGTAAATGACCCCCTATGTGTTTGCACTGAGAGATATCACTTTTTTGACTGTCACATGATGGATCTGCGTGTCCCGCATTATGTCTGTAACCTGTTCTCAATAAAGAATGATACAAACATGAACTACGATAATATCCGACAATGTGCTATTTTGATCCAGCTTTATGCACCAAACTGACTGTGGATGCATGGCCAATAGAAGTGAACGATGGAGTCGACTTCAAGGATGTAATTACTAAATCATTCACAGACCTGGTAAATACAGCAATCCAGCTGACTATATTTCAAGACATCCTACAGAAGTAGATCAAACTACTTAGTGTTAAACTGAAGAATATATCAACTTTGTTACAGCTCATACAATTCCAAAGGCCCTCTAAGCTGATCAAGTTGTGATCATTATTCAGAATGGCAAATGGCATGAGATTCAGAGAGCAAAATTTCCAGACCCTGAAATAAGTCTCAAGGAGCCTAAATCCTTTTCATGTGTGAGAGCAGAACAGTCAGTCACAGAAGAGTACCTTATTCTCAGAGGCACCAAACTGGTTGTTCCTAAAAAAGTGCGTTGCTCGGTAATACAGATTGCTTATGAAGGGCACCTGGGGATAGTTAGCACAAAAAAACTTCAAAAAGTGTGGTTCCTAAACATGGATCAGCTGGTAGAAGACATAATAAAGCATTGCCCCATCTGTCAGCTGGTAACCCATTCATCAAAACCTGAGCCCTTGCAAATGTCTGGGAAGAAATAGCAGTTGATATCTATGGCCTACTGCCTATTACATTCTGGTAGCAATTGATGAATATTCAAGATACCCTGCTATTACATTTATATCTTTGACCTCGGCAAGCAGTGTAATTCCAGAGTTGGACAATATTTTCTCAGCATATGGTATTCCTAGAGTATTTAAATCAGATAATGGACCTCCATTTACTGTACAGTTCTCTGAATATCTGGGGTTTACACACAGAAAGATAGCGCCGTGCTGGCCACGAGCTAATGGAATTGTGGAAAGATCCATGTGCGCTTTAGAGAAGAGAGTTAAAGGCTCTTGGGGGCTCAGAGCACATAACACTGAAACAGGTGCTCTACAGATTTCTGCACAATTACAGGAGTACAAAAACATAAAAATATACAAATGCCAGAGTAGACAAAGAAGTGTAGGTACATATGGATTCACAATATACCAAGACAAAATAAATTTAAAAAAATAAACTCATAAAAAGAAAATTGTGTTATGCATAGTACAGGAGTTGCTAATACTACAATATCCAATGGCAAAATATCCACAATAACAAAAGGGGAAAACATATCTGACTCATTCAAATAGCATGTAGTTTAAAGTCAAAATTTAAACCCATTGGTGTAAGTGTTTCAAGGGTGGAGATCCGGTTTATTTAGTAAATATTCCCAATCTCCACCTCTGTGTAGAGGTGAAATATGGTCAATAAGGCAGAACATGAGGCTCTCAACCTTTGATTTTACTGTAGAGTAGTACAATCACAATAAGACAAACTGAGCCAGCAGGCTTTACCCTGAGAATGGCAAAATAAAGTAATGTAATGTACAGCAGATAGGAGGAGATATTGCTGCCTGCCTGTAGAGGGATTACCAGGGAATCATGACATTTTCTAAAGAAAGAGAAATGAATATAGGTTGAAATACAGGTTGGTATAAATAGCTTTTATGATTGTAAAGTGTAACCGTCATTCTGAGCAAAAAAAACTAAAAAACATAATTCTGCTCCAGGTGTCCCTGGGAATCATTCCTCAAAGTATTTTTCCTCTCGGTCCCCATTTAGTACCTTTTTTGGCCCATAGAAACCATGGTTTCCAGTTCTGAACTATAATCAGCAAGATAGAGGGGTGGGACCTGCATCCTGTCACTTCATCACAAGTATGGGCTGCTGACCACTGAGACCATAGCCTGTGCACTTAAGATACACCCACACAGGCGAGTGTGGAGCTTCTAGCTAAAAAGGATGAACAATATACAATATAAGTGAAAATGTGAAGGTTTATTCAATGACATGAAACGTTTCAGTATTTTAACTTTTGCAATTAGAAAAGAGTGAACAATAGAGATGAGCGAACATACTCGTCATTAGCATACTCGCAACTGCTCGGTGCTCGGACGAGTATTTTGACGCTCGAGAAAATGTCATCTCATGGCGTTTAGATTTTTGGCGGCCAGAAACAGAGCCAATCACAAGCCAGGAGACTCTGCAGTACACACAGCATCACGTGTCGATAGCAGTGGTTGGCTGGCCTGATCAGGTGATCCTGGAATAGACTAGCCCTTGCCCGCGCTACTCGGATCATTCTCTGTCTGGATGCCGTTATGGAGAGAGCTGCTGCTGGACAGGAATAGCGTTAGGGTGCTAGTAGATTATTGTTAGACAGCAGTGATTCTCCAAGAACCTTACTGTTAGGCAGGAGTGATTCTCCAAGAACCTTACTGTTAGGCAGGAGTGATTCTCCAAGAACCCAACAGCCCTTGTTAGGGCTATATTAGCGTTCTTCAAACGTTAAAGTGACACACTCAGTTACAGCACAAAATCCTTTTGTGTGCGGTCAGGGTAGGTTAGAAACTAGCCATAGCAATCATCTTCTGTGTTGCTGTCTGATTTCCTCTGCACGTTTTGTTCTATAAAAAAAAAAAACACAAAAAATAAATAAGAAAAAATAAATTAAAATAAAAAAAAACACAACCCCCCCCCCCAAAAAATGTTTACAATGTACTGTTTTGTCTATATATTAGACTTTAATTTTGAAAATGTTGAACCCAAGGGCTAGGGGTAGAGGACGAGGTCCTGGGCGGGGTGAGACATCACCTGCTGATGAGGAAGCAGGGGAACGCCGCAGAGCTACACTCCCTAGCTTCATGTCTCAAGTTACTGGGACTTGTGGTAGAGCACTGTTGAGGCCAGAATAGTGCGAACAGGTGATGTCGTTGATTGCAGACAATGCTTCTAGCCATTTGTCCACCAGTCAGTCTTCCACGCAGTCCACCCATGTCACCGAAATCAGCACTCCTCCAGCTCCTCCACCTCAGCCTCCTTCCCCCCAGTCTGCCCCCTCCCAGGAAAATTTGGCATTTGAGCCTGCATTCTCTGAGGAACTTTTTTCTGGACCCTTCCCAGAGTCACAAACAACTTGTCAGGTTGCTGCTGAGCTCTTTCCCATTGCCCAGGTTTTCCACCGGTCGCAGTCTGTGGGTCAGGATGACCTTCTTGACGTAGTCGAAGAAGTGTGTAAAGAGGTGTCGGACGATGAGACACGGTTGTCAGACAGTGGTGAAGTTGTCAGGGCAGGAAGTCCGAGGGGGGAGCAGACTGAGGAATCGGAGGATGATGAGGTGACAGACCCAAGCTGGGTTGATAGGCTGGGTGAACACAGTGCTTGTGAGACAGAGGCGAGTCCTATACGAGAACAGAACGGGGCCAGACGGAGAGGCAGGACCAGAGCTGGTGCATCAGCGCCAAATGTTTCACTTAGTGAAGCTCCCGTGGTGAGGGCTAGATTTTCTGAAGTCTGGAGGTTCTTTAAAGAAACACCAGATGACCAAATTACTCAGCCTGGAGATGCTGCCCTATAGGCTGGTAGACACAGAATACAAAAAATGGGACCAGCACTGCACAAAATGAGGTCAGGTAAAGAGTCTACAGGTCAATGCATGTAAAAATAGCTCAAACCACAAGACAAAGAAAGGATACATGCCAAGTGACCAAGACAATACATTCTTTATTCATATATCAAAAAAAAAACACCACAACACAAGAAGAGAATAAAAACCATTAAAAATGTGAACAATCACAGAATAATCTACCACAGGAAAACCAGACATAGTATCATAGTATCATAGTATATAAGGCTGGAAAAAGACGCAAGTCCATCAAGTCCAACCTTTAAGAATTAAATAAATGTTTTATCCCCATAACCCGTGATATTTTTTCTCTCCAGAAAGGCATCCAGGCCTCTCTTGAACATGTACATAGAGTCCGCCATAACAACCTCCTGCGGCAGAGAGTTCCATAGTCTCACTGCTCATACCTTTGTCTATGTTGATGGTAAAATCGCCTCTCCTCTAGGCGTAGAGGATGCCCCCTTGTCCTGGTCACAGGCCTAGGTATAAAAAGATCTTTGGAGAGATCCTTGTACTGTCCATTCAGGTATTTGTACATTGTAATGAGGTCTCCCCTCAGTCGTCTTTTTTCTAAACTAAATAATCCCAAATTTTGTAATTTTGAACGGCTGTTCAAGGAAAGCATGCATGGCACAGGATGTACACTGTGTAGCAATGCCACTTATGGAGTCCATTGTTCTAATAGGGATTACAATAGAAATATGCACAGAAAGAAGGAAAGAAGAATTTACAGTCAAAGTAACACAAAATACAGCAGTTACCTGCTGAAGCATCTCAAACTTAAGTCCCTTAAACCTAAGTCACACTTAGGACTCTGCACACACTTCGGATCAATGCACACTCGCCACATGTTTGGTTTTCCTGTGGTAGATTATTCTGTGATTGTTCACATTTTTAATGGTTTTTATTCTCTTCTTGTGTTGTGGTAGTTTTTTTTTTAATATATGAATAAAGAATGTATTGTCTTGGTCACTTGGCATGTATCCTTTCTTTGTCTTGTGGCTATAGGCTGGTAGAGACCGAGGCCTTTCGCAACCTCATGGCGGTGGCAGCCCCTCAGTATTCGGTCCCCAGCCGCCACTACTTTTCCCGATGTGCCGTCCCAGCCCTGCACCAGCACGTGTCAGACAACATCATCCGTGCCCTGAATAACAACATTTCTGACAAGGTCCACCTAACCACGGATATGTGGACGAGTGCTGCCGAGCAGGACCACTATATATCGCTAACGGCACATTGGGTTAACTTGGTGAAGGCTGGGACCGAGTCAGACTCTGGGGCCGCTCATATACTGCCGACACCGAGGATTGGGGGACCTACCTCGGTCACGGTCTCTCAGGCCTACTATGCCTCCTCCTTCACCTCCGAATTACCAACCATGGGCATGGCGCCATCAGTCGGTAGCTCTAGACGCAGCAGCAGTGCCGTCGCTAAGCGACAGCAGGTGGTGCTCAAACTGCTGAGCCTAGCCGATAAAAGGCACACCGCCCAAGAGCAATTACAGGGCATCACGGCGCAGACCGATCTGTGGCTGGCACCACTGAACCTGAAGCCAGGCATGGTTGTGTGTGACAATGGCCTTAACCTGGTGGCGGCTCTGAAACTCGGCAGACTGACACAAGAGCCATGCCTGGGGGGTGAGGAGGAAGAGGAGGAGAATGTTGACGAGACAGAAGAGGGGACCATTACTTAGTCCTTAACTGTTCAGCGTGTATGGGCAAAAGAAGAGGAGTTGGAGGAGGAGGAGGTAATGAAGAGTCAGGCCAGTGAGGGGAATGAATTCTTGCGTGTTGGGACTCTGGTGCATATGTCAGATTTCATGCTAGGCTGCCTATCCCATGACCCTCGCGTTCAAAGAATTTATTCCAGCACCGACTGGGTATTCACTCTCCTGGACCTACAGTACAAGCAAAATCTTTCCACTCTCATCCCTATAGAGGAAAGGAGTGTGAGAATGCATGAATATCAGCAGGCCCTGGTGCACAAGCTGAAACAGTATTTCCCTTCTGACACCGCTAGCGGCAGAGGGCGTACTTCTGCTGGACAAGTAGCGAGTGAGAGTGGACGAGCAGGCAGCTTGTCCAGCACTGGCAGGGTTACGATTTACAAGGCCTTTGCCAGTTTTATGTCACCCCAGCAAGACACTGTCACCTGTCCCCAGAGTAGGGCTGATCTTTACAGAAAGATGGTGAGGGAGTATGTAGCTGACCATACCATTGTCCTAAATGATCACACAGCTCCCTACAACTACTGGGTGTCAAAGCTGGACATGTGGCCCGAACTGGCGCTGTACGCCTTGGAGGGTCTTGCCTGCCCTGCCGCCAGCGTGTTGTCAGAGTGGGTTTTCAGTGCAGTTGGTGGCATCATCACCGATAAGCGAACAAGCCTGTCGACTGACAGCGCTGACAGGTTGACACTTATCAAGATGAATCAAGCCTGGATTTCTCATGATTTCCATTCTCCAGCAGGTGAAAGCAGCTCAACCTGAATAATTCTCATGTATGCACTCCTCCTCATCATTCTCCTCCTCTTTGTACAATAATGCAGAGACAACTGGCTATTTTTTTGCCAGGGCCAACTGACTCTAGCTATAGTACTCTATGTATTTAATTTTTCTGGAGGGCCACCTACCCGTTCCTCTGTTTTAAACAATTTTTCGGAGTGCCACATACAGGTACTATATCTATATAATTTTTCTGGAGGGCCTCCTACCTGCTCCTCTGTTTTGAAAACTTTTTTGGACTGCCACAAACAGTCACTTTATTTATTTAATTTTTATGGAGGGCGACCTACCCAGTCCTCTGTTTTAAAAATTTTTTGGGACTGCCGCATACAGGCACTATCCAAATTTAATTGTCTCCATAGCAGCCTCCACATGTCGTCTTTATAGCAGTCTCCACACTTCGTCTTTATAGCAGCTTCCACGCTTTGTCTCCATTGCTGCCTCCACACGTCGTCTCCATAGCTGCCTCCAAAAGTCGTCCACATAGCTACCTCCATACATTGTCCACTTAGCAAACGAACTGTGTCCGGCAAAATTTTGGGTTGTTGTAACGGCTTCCATATCAAACTTGTTAACTTTGTCGCCACCATGCTGTGTTATCCACAAAATATACCGCCAAACTTTTATCATTTACCGATATTATTTCAGCGCTATTTGCGCATCTGTTTACGTTCCTCTCCCCCGCCATAACCAGACCAATTACTTATAAGAACAGTACTACACTTGATCTTATACAAAAGGTTCTTAGAAATGCTGTTTGTAGCCCTCACCTGCTTTGAAAATTATAATTTTTTCAAAGTAAACTCTTCTGGCCCCCAGGCCCATTTTGGGTGGGGAGGAGCCGAGAGGAAGAGACTTGGACAGGCGAAAGCTCGCCTGGCAGTGGATCGCCAGCTCTATCCCAAGATCCAACTTACATCGTTTGAACTACAGCAACCTTCAACCCACAACCTATAACCTTTTACCTCTAAAATCTGTCTTTTCACTCCTCTTTTCTCACCTCCTTACGTTCACCTCAGGTGCCATAACCGTCCCCATTGCCTCCACACGTCGTCTCCATAGCATCCTTCAGACGCCGTCTCCATAGCTGCCTCCACACGCCATCTCCATAGTTGCCTCCACACGTTGTCTCCATAGCAGCCTCCACACGTCGTCTCCATAGCTGCCTCCAAAAGTCGTCTCCATAGCTGCCTCCCCATGTTGTCCACTTATCAAACGAGCTGTGTCAGGCTCATTTTTCGGGTGTTTCTCCAGATATGTTATGGAACTTGGTCCCTATGTCGTCACCCTGCTGTGTTATCGACTTAATATATTGTCAACCTTTTGTTCACATAGGAAATCATTTCAGTGCTTCTTGCTCACCTCCTTTGGTTCCTCTCTGCCGCCATAACCAGGCCAAATACTGATACGTACATTGATACACGTTATCCTCGCCAAAAGGAATGTTTTAAATTGGTTGAAACCTGAGTCCATTTGGGGTATGTCGCCATGCCGCTCTGTAGCCTGCTGCTGCTGCCGCTGCCTCCACATGGCGTTCCCTATAGTGTCAGGGTCAATTATTGGGTGTTTTAGATGCTATCTCGCCTCACTCGGTCACTCTGTCATCGCCATGCTGTTGCCCATAATGGTGCTATTAGGCAGCCTCAGAGGCATCCATGCATGCTGCCCCTGCCGTTTCCTGTCCATTTCCGTGGTGTTTCCATTTTATGAGGTTTCCAGGTGTTTGGCCAAGCTTCCCTGTGCAGAGCCTTGGTCCCCTTGAAAAATACTCGACTCTCCCATTTACTTCAATGGGGTTCGTTATTCGAAATGAGCACTCGAGCATCGGAAAAAGTTTAACTCGAGTGACGAGCACTCGAGCATTTAATGCTCGCTCATCTCTAGTGAACACCAATACAAATCATAGGGGGCATGGACACATTGTACCCCCACTAGATTAAATAGATTGTTCCCAAAATCAAACCAAAATGTAGAAAGCATAAAATGATACTTTATTACATCAATTAAAACAAATTTATTGAAAAAAAAAACACATACACAGAAAAAGCCCTCCAATGCTGGCCGCAGACTAACATGGCCGCGTGAGGAAGGAGCTCCGGTCCAGTCTCCCTCACCCAGCGACAGTCACCAGCGACAGGACGGCGATGTGCCCAACAAAACCCCCGGCCCGACTCCCGGTACCACAGAGAGGAAGAGGGGAGCTCGTGAATCGGCAGGTAAGCCGATAGAACATTTCTTTAACGGAGCCCCGAATCGAGGCCAAAATGGCGCCGACCAGCATGGCACGATCGCGCCACAGAAAACAGCAGCCTCGGTCCCGACCTCAAAGCTGGCTCCCACCACTAGGAAGGGGGCAAAGATCCCCCCTATTAACAATGACCCACCGAGCAGGTGGAATAGAGACTCACCAAGCCCACGATCTCTGCAGCTCTCCCCAGCAGCATGCTACCCTTAACACTACAGATGAGTGGCAGCTCAGATACAACATGCTCCCCTCTCCAGCAAAATCTGTCTGATGTAACAAGATCAGCTTCTAGCAGTCCTGCTAAACAAAAAGCTAAACACCATAACTCCCCACAGGGAGACCAGTCTAATTCCTCACTATCTGAAGGTTCTGATTCAAACAAACAAGAATTAGATGGCTTTTCAGCATTTCAAGCCACAGAAAAGTTGGTTTCTGAGCACACTCTCAAAACCATGCTAGAAGCCTTACGTAATTCTCTACAGAAAGATATCACATCATTAGTGAAACCAATTCAAACATCCATCCAGGAGCTGGGGGATAGGGTATCCCAATCAGAAGACAAATTAACCTCATTTGTGCAAGCGCATAACGAACTTGTGGACTCTGATAACTCACTGGAAGACTCAGTGTATGCAATTCAGGCTAAAATTATCGACTCTGAAGACAGAGATAGACGCAATAATGTCAAATTCAGAGGCATTCTAGAAACCGTACCTAATGCTCATCTAAAAGCATATATACAACAACTGACAAAAACCCTTCTTCCAAACCTGGCGGAATATGAACTCTGTATAGACAGAGCACACAGAGTGCCAAAACCTACCAACCTCCCAGACTCGGTACCGCGAGATGTTCTGGCAAGATACACATTTTATCATGTGAAAGAACAACTACTGACGGAGTCAAGAAAACTACAAACCCTCCCGGCCCCCTACGACTCTGTAAAGCTCTTCATGGATCTTTCCACAGCAACCCTGCAAGCTAGGAAGAAGATGTATCCTGTCACATCACTTTTGAGAGAGAATGAAATCCCTTATAGATGGGGTTTCCCCACAAAAATCCTGGTGAAGTGGAAAAACTCCATTGTGGCTATTAAATCAATAGAAGAGGGTCTGGAGCTGTTGGAGACTTGCGGTTTATCAAGAGAAGAAAACCTAAACCACCACGTCAAAATTGCCTAAACCTGGAATGGAAAACCAAGTGACGGATGACCACCTCTCAACTGTCCTGTTGAATATCCCACAGACAGGGAGCCTGCCGGCCTCCTATCACGCTTCCACTTGAATGGACTACCCCAAAGATGTACTCGTCTTCACCGGTACCAAAAAACTTGTTAACTGTTTATATGTTCTGTTTTTTCATGTTATGTATTATATTCACTTTTATAGGCCTAGTGAACTACAGTCTAAACAAAACATATCCAAAAGTATTCCACCTGAATTTGTATAAAGCTGTTGATGGAACATATAGCACTATGTATTGCTTTAGATTAATTAAAATACATGGGGTTGACAATCCTGTCACTTAATGTAAAGGGGCTAAACTCCCCATTCAAAAGATCGCTATTGTGGAGGGAAGCACGAGAGGAAAAATGCGATATATTGTGCATCCAAGAAACACATGCTAACTCTTTGAATCCACCAAAAATATCGAACCCGTTATACCCACATATCTTTATGTCCACCTTCTCCCAAAAAAAAGGGGGGTCCTTATTGCCCTCAAATCAAATCTATCTGTATCAATCACTCACCTAGAAATTGATCCTGACAGCCGATACATAATACTTGTATGTGATATCAACAGCACAACATATACTATTGTAAACTTGTACGCCCCTAATAGCGGACAAATCTCCTTTATTAGACGCCTATTGAAAAAGGTGAACAAAGTAAAAAAAGGCTACCTTATGTTATGTGGAGACTTTAATACTACAATACACCCCACAGAAGACACCACATCAATTAGAACATATAGACCCCACTCTTTAAGCAACATTTTATGGGAAAACGATTTACATGACATATGGAGAATACGGCACACTTCCGAAAAAGATTTTACTTATTTCTCACCTAGGCATAAAACATATTCCCGCATCGATATGTTTATAATTAACAAGAACCTAATAGACCAAGTGATTTCTTCCTCTATTGGCCTTATCAAATGTTCAGACCATGCCCCAGTGAAAATTACAATATCTCAACAACATACAGGTCATAAGGACTACATTTGGAAAGCAGATATGTCAACTATTGCTCACCCACTCAATTTAGCCAAAATAGAACTAGCCCTCAGAGAGTTTTTAACCTTTAACGATAACGGAGAAGCCGATATCTTCTCTATTTGGCTTATGCACAAAGGTTACATCCAAGACGATCTAAAAAAACTAGAATACAAAATTAAAAAAACAAGAGAAGCAGAAATAAACGTGTCTTTAGGAAAAATACAACAACTAGAGAACATTAACAAGAGATCTATATCCCAGGATGCTCTTGCAGCATTAAATAAAGAAAGAGACTACTTGAGAAATCTTCTACTTCACAAGCATGCACGCATGCTACACAAGCTCAAAATAAAGTACTATTCCCAAGATCACAAAGCTGGCTCTCTCCTAGCTAATAAACTTAAAAAAAGAGGACTAAAAGCCAACATCCCACATATTATCCACCCCCACACAGGGAATAAAATAATGAATCCAAGAGATGTTGCCAATACGTTCATGGATTTCTACAAAGATCTGTATAACCTGAAACAAGACATTCATACTATCATACCTACTTCAGAGCAAATTCAGGATTATCTAGATTCTCTCTCACTCCCAAACCTAACCTCCGAGCAATTAGGAAAGCTTAATTCCCCTATCACCTCCGGAGAAGTACTGAAAACCATAAAATTGTCACCTTCCAATAAAGCACCAGGCCCAGATGGCCTTCCAGGTGCATATTATAAAAAAATTTCAAACATAATAGCCCCCTACTTAACAAGAGTGTTTGAAGCTGCATCCTTTCGAGGAGAATTCCCTGAAACCATGCTGTCCTCAATAATAGTGACCCTCCCAAAACCTAACAAACCTACAGACAACCCGGCTAACTTCCGTCCGATTTCCCTATTAAATGAAGACGTTAAGATATATGCTCGAATCCTAGCAAACAGACTAAAAAACGTAATCTCCACACTTATCAATAACGACCAATCAGGTTTCACTCCAGGGAGACAGGCTTCTGATAATACCAGGAAACTAATAGATCTCCTTCAGATTTGCGAAATAGAACATACACCGGCCTCATTCTTAACAATAGACGCCGAAAAAGCATTCGACAGGGTGAACTGGTACTATTTATTTGCCACCCTAAGCAAGTTTGGACTTGATGGTCCTATCTTAACAGCCATAAAAGCACTCTATTCTAACCCCTCGGCAAGAGTATTTGTCAATGGGAGGTTGTCTCAAAAGTTCACCCTGTCGAATGGTACAAGACAGGGTTGCCCCCTCTCCCCTATTATTTTTGTCCTTTCCATAGAGCCATTGGCGGAAGTTATAAGGAGCAACCAGCTAATCACGGGTATTAGAGTTGGAAGGAGGGAATATAAAATATCCCTCTTCGCCGACGACATAATATTATCATTAACACATTCTGAAACCTCCATCTATCACGCATTAAAATCCATGCAGGAATTTGGGAAAATTTCTTATTATAAAGTAAATAATTCAAAGTCCCAAGCCCTTCCAGTTAATATAAAGTCAGAAACAATACAGAAACTAAAACAAGATTACGAACTAGATTGGCAACCAGAACATATAACATACCTAGGGATTGAACTGGCCTTCCCGACCAAAAACCTATATCAATTTGACTATGCCCCCCTATTATCCAAAATTGATAAAGAATTACTAGAGTACTCAAAAGTGCAGTTATCATGGTGTGGACGCATTGCCTCATATAAAATGATTACCCTCCCGAAATATTTATATATTTTTAGAACTATTCCTATCCCAGTACCTGAATCATTTTTTAGAGCGACCAGAACTCAATTAAGGAAGTTTCTCTGGCAAGGGAAGAGTCCAAGGATCGCACTACATACACTTTCTAAACCAAAGTCAGTAGGGGGACTGGGTGTTCCAGATTTGAAAGATTACCACACAGCCTCGATACTAAGTCAAGTTAGATCCTGGTGGGACAACGACCTAAACAACAGATGGTGCATGATTGAGAAGCACTATAATAATGACTCACCCCTACAAACCAGACTTTTGAACCCAATATGTCATAACAACATAACATCACCGAAACTGAGCACAATGAGGGCCACAG
The DNA here is from genome assembly GCF_040894005.1 of Engystomops pustulosus. Lineage (NCBI taxonomy): Eukaryota > Metazoa > Chordata > Amphibia > Anura > Leptodactylidae > Engystomops > Engystomops pustulosus. The sequence continues at coordinate 101,290,966 of NC_092416.1, read as the reverse complement.
ATCAGGCATGGAAGGAAGTGATCTCAACCAACAACCAAGACCATGTACACCTGTCACCCGATAATATACCAATATCTATATTCGAAGCTAATATTCAAAACATCAACTTACAGGGCTGGCGAACACATAACATTACAAATCTGGCGGACTTGTTGACCAATCAAAAATTGGCTACCTTTACTAGCCTAAACAACAAATACAAACTCCCCCCAGGGGAAATATTTAACTACCTTAAAATCCGCAAATTCATGCAGAACCTTAACCCAGACAGCCTTCAAATTAACAAACATATTCTTATGTTAATGTTAAAGCTACCATATATGAACGCCTGGGAAAAGGAGTTAAGTTGCACTTTTAATAATAAACAATGGACGGACGCTGTAATGTTAGCATATTCCACTTTCCATAGTGTTCCCCACCTGGAAGCGATAATCAAGACTCATATGCGTTGGTACTTCACCCCCGCACGACTCCACAGGATATTCAGTACCTCACCCCCAGGGTGCTGGAGACTTTGCGGCCAAAAGGGCTCCCTATTGCACATCTTGTGGTCATGTCCTAAATAGAGATGAGCGAACATACTCGTCCGAGCTTGATGCTCGATCGAGCATTAGCGTACTCGTAACTGCTCGTTGCTCGGACGAGTATTTCGCCCGCTCGAGAAAATGGCAGCTCCCGCCGTTTTGCTTTTTGGCGGCCAGAAACAGAGCCAATCACAAGCCAGGAGACTCTGCACTCCACCCAGCATGACGTGGTACCCTTACACGTAGATAGCAGTGGTTGGCTGGCCAGATCAGGTGACCCTGGGATAGACTAGCCGCTGCCCGCGCTGCTCGGATCATTCTCTGTCTGGATGCCGCTAGGGAGAGAGCTGCTGCTGCTCAGGGAAAGCGTTAGGGTGTTCTATTAGCTTACTGTTAGGCAGGAGTGATTCTTAAAGAACCCAACAGCCCTTCTTAGGGCTACAATAACGTTATAATTTTTTTTTTTTTTTATTTGCAGCTAGTACCATATTGTGAGGAATTAGCAGGGGGACTTGCTACCGTTGTGTTTAGCTCTTAGTGACACACATATCCACCTCAAACACCAAAGTGGGAAAATTTATTAGGGGTTTGAGTAGAATTAGGCACAGTCTGCCAGTTTCTTTTTATTTTACGTTTATTTTTTTCATAACTCAGCGTCATCTCATCTGGCATAGTAGTGTGCTGTAATACTTGGCTAGAAAATAGCCATAGGAGAATACAAACGTCTTAATTACGCCTGCAGTAGCGTTATATATATTTGATTTCTGGTTGATCTGCTGGTGGCTGTACTTGCTGCAGTGCATCTACTATCAAATTGGGAGCAATTTGGAGTCAGACTTGCGACCACTGTGTTTTAGTGACGCACATATCCATCGCAAAGACCGAAGTGGGAAAATTTATTAGGGCCCGGGGTTGTATTTCAATTAGGCACAGTCTGCCAGTTTCTTTTTATTTTACGTTTATTTTTTTCATAACTCAGCGTCATCTCATCTGGCATAGTAGTGTGCTGTTATACTTGGGTAGAAAATAGCCATAGGAGAATACAAACGTCTTAATTACGCCTACAGTAGCGTTATATATATTTGATTTCTGGTTGATCTGCTGGTGGCTGTACTTGCTGCAGTGCATCTACTATCAAATTGGGAGCAATTTGGAGTCAGACTTGCGACCACTGTGTTTTAGTGACGCACATATCCATCGCAAAGACCGAAGTGGGAAAATTTATTAGGGCCCGGGGTTGTATTTCAATTAGGCACAGTCTGCCAGTTTCTTTTTATTTTACGTTTATTTTTTTCATAACTCAGCGTCATCTCATCTGGCATAGTAGTGTGCTGTAATACTTGGCTAGAAAATAGCCATAGGAGAATACAAACGTCTTAATTACGCCTGCAGTAGCGTTATATATATTTGATTTCTGGTTGATCTGCTGGTGGCTGTACTTGCTGCAGTGCATCTACTATCAAATTGGGAGCAATTTGGAGTCAGACTTGCGACCACTGTGTTTTAGTGACGCACATATCCATCGCAAAGACCGAAGTGGGAAAATTTATTAGGGCCCGGGGTTGTATTTCAATTAGGCACAGTCTGCCAGTTTCTTTTTATTTTACGTTTATTTTTTTCATAACTCAGCGTCATCTCATCTGGCATAGTAGTGTGCTGTAATACTTGGCTAGAAAATAGCCATAGGAGAATACAAACGTCTTAATTACGCCTACAGTAGCGTTATATATATTTGATTTCTGGTTGATCTGCTGGTGGCTGTACTTGCTGCAGTGCATCTACTATCAAATTGGGAGCAATTTGGAGTCAGACTTGCGACCACTGTGTTTTAGTGACGCACATATCCATCGCAAAGACCGAAGTGGGAAAATTTATTAGGGCCCGGGGTTGTATTTCAATTAGGCACAGTCTGCCAGTTTCTTTTTATTTTACGTTTATTTTTTTCATAACTCAGCGTCATCTCATCTGGCATAGTAGTGTGCTGTTATACTTGGCTAGAAAATAGCCATAGGAGAATACAAACGTCTTAATTACGCCTGCAGTAGCGTTATATATATTTGATTTCTGGTTGATCTGCTGGTGGCTGTACTTGCTGCAGTGCATCTACTATCAAATTGGGAGCAATTTGGAGTCAGACTTGCGACCACTGTGTTTTAGTGACGCACATATCCATCGCAAAGACCGAAGTGGGAAAATTTATTAGGGCCCGGGGTTGTATTTCAATTAGGCACAGTCTGCCAGTTTCTTTTTATTTTACGTTTATTTTTTTCATAACTCAGCGTCATCTCATCTGGCATAGTAGTGTGCTGTAATACTTGGCTAGAAAATAGCCATAGGAGAATACAAACGTCTTAATTACGCCTGCAGTAGCGTTATATATATTTGATTTCTGGTTGATCTGCTGGTGGCTGTACTTGCTGCAGTGCATCTACTATCAAATTGGGAGCAATTTGGAGTCAGACTTGCGACCACTGTGTTTTAGTGACGCACATATCCATCGCAAAGACCGAAGTGGGAAAATTTATTAGGGCCCGGGGTTGTATTTCAATTAGGCACAGTCTGCCAGTTTCTTTTTATTTTACGTTTATTTTTTTCATAACTCAGCGCCATCTCATCTGGCATAGTAGTGTGCTGTAATACTTGGCTAGAAAATAGCCATAGGAGAATACAAACGTCTTAATTACGCCTACAGTAGCGTTATATATATTTGATTTCTGGTTGATCTGCTGGTGGCTGTACTTGCTGCAGTGCATCTACTATCAAATTGGGAGCAATTTGGAGTCAGACTTGCGACCACTGTGTTTTAGTGACGCACATATCCATCGCAAAGACCGAAGTGGGAAAATTTATTAGGGCCCGGGGTTGTATTTCAATTAGGCACAGTCTGCAAGTTTCTTTTTATTTTACGTTTATTTTTTTCATAACTCAGCGTCATCTCATCTGGCATAGTAGTGTGCTGTATTACTTGGCTAGAAAATAGCCATAGGAGAATACAAACGTCTTAATTACGCCTACAGTAGCGTTATATATATTTGATTTCTGGTTGATCTGCTGGTGGCTGTACTTGCTGCAGTGCATCTACTATCAAATTGGGAGCAATTTGGAGTCAGACTTGCGACCACTGTGTTTTAGTGACGCACATATCCATCGCAAAGACCGAAGTGGGAAAATTTATTAGGGCCCGGGGTTGTATTTCAATTAGGCACAGTCTGCCAGTTTCTTTTTATTTTACGTTTATTTTTTTCATAACTCAGCGTCATCTCATCTGGCATAGTAGTGTGCTGTAATACTTGGCTAGAAAATAGCCATAGGAGAATACAAACGTCTTAATTACGCCTACAGTAGCGTTATATATATTTGATTTCTGGTTGATCTGCTGGTGGCTGTACTTGCTGCAGTGCATCTACTATCAAATTGGGAGCAATTTGGAGTCAGACTTGCGACCACTGTGTTTTAGTGACGCACATATCCATCGCAAAGACCGAAGTGGGAAAATTTATTAGGGCCCGGGGTTGTATTTCAATTAGGCACAGTCTGCCAGTTTCTTTTTATTTTACGTTTATTTTTTTCATAACTCAGCGTCATCTCATCTGGCATAGTAGTGTGCTGTAATACTTGGCTAGAAAATAGCCATAGGAGAATACAAACGTCTTAATTACGCCTACAGTAGCGTTATATATATTTGATTTCTGGTTGATCTGCTGGTGGCTGTACTTGCTGCAGTGCATCTACTATCAAATTGGGAGCAATTTGGAGTCAGACTTGCGACCACTGTGTTTTAGTGACGCACATATCCATCGCAAAGACCGAAGTGGGAAAATTTATTAGGGCCCGGGGTTGTATTTCAATTAGGCACAGTCTGCAAGTTTCTTTTTATTTTACGTTTATTTTTTTCATAACTCAGCGTCATCTCATCTGGCATAGTAGTGTGCTGTAATACTTGGCTAGAAAATAGCCATAGGAGAATACAAACGTCTTAATTACGCCTACAGTAGCGTTATATATATTTGATTTCTGGTTGATCTGCTGGTGGCTGTACTTGCTGCAGTGCATCTACTATCAAATTGGGAGCAATTTGGAGTCAGACTTGCGACCACTGTGTTTTAGTGACGCACATATCCATCGCAAAGACCGAAGTGGGAAAATTTATTAGGGCCCGGGGTTGTATTTCAATTAGGCACAGTCTGCCAGTTTCTTTTTATTTTACGTTTATTTTTTTCATAACTCAGCGTCATCTCATCTGGCATAGTAGTGTGCTGTAATACTTGGCTAGAAAATAGCCATAGGAGAATACAAACGTCTTAATTACGCCTACAGTAGCGTTATATATATTTGATTTCTGGTTGATCTGCTGGTGGCTGTACTTGCTGCAGTGCATCTACTATCAAATTGGGAGCAATTTGGAGTCAGACTTGCGACCACTGTGTTTTAGTGACGCACATATCCATCGCAAAGACCGAAGTGGGAAAATTTATTAGGGCCCGGGGTTGTATTTCAACTAGGCACAGTCTGCCATTTCCTTTTTTATTTTACGTTTATTTTTTTCATAACTCAGCGTCATCTCATCTGGCATAGTAGTGTGCTGTAATACTTGGCTAGAAAATAGCCATAGCAATAGGATAGCATCGTTTGGTTTTAAAAACTAAAAAACACAAAAAAAAAAAAAAAAAAAAAAAGTTAAAAAAAAAATACAAGTTATAACTCTCATTTTCAAAATGTTTAACCCGAGGGCTAGGGGTAGAGGACGAGGGCGGGGACGTGGGCGTCCAACTACTGCAGGGGTCAGAGGCCGTGGTCCTGGGCGGGGTGAGACACCACCTGCTTATGAGGGAGCAGGGGAACGCCGCAGAGCTACACTCCCTAGGTTCATGTCTGAAGTTACTGGGACTCGTGGTAGAGCACTGTTGAGGCCAGAACAGTGCGAACAGGTGATGTCGTGGATTGCCGACAATGCTTCGAGCAATTTGTCCACCAGTCAGTCTTCCACGCAGTCCACCCATGTCACCGAAATAGGCACTCCTCCAGCTCCTGCACCTCAGCCTCCTCCCCCCCAGTCTGCCCCCTCCCAGCAAAATTTGCCATTTGAACCGGCATACTCTGAGGAACTGTTTTCTGGACCCTTCCCACAGTCACAAACCACTTGTCCGGTTGCTGATGAGCAATTTTCTGATGCCCAGGTTTTCCACCAGTCGCAGTCTGTGGGTGATGATGACCTTGTTGACGTAGTGGAAGAAGTGTGTAAAGAGGTGTCCGACGATGAGGAGACACGGTTGTCAGACAGTGGGGAAGTTGTTGTCAGGGCAGGAAGTCCGAGGGGGGAGCAGACTGAGGGATCGGAGGATGATGAGGTGACAGACCCAAGCTGGGTTGAGAGGCCGGGTGAACACAGTGCTTCTGAGACGGAGGAGAGTCCTCGACCAGAACAGGTTGGAAGAGGCAGTGGTGGGGCCAGACGGAGAGGCAGGGCCAGAGCTGGTGCATCAGCGCCAAATGTGTCAACTAGTGAAGCTCCCGTGGCGAGGGCTCCTGCGGCGAGGGCTAGATTTTCAGAAGTCTGGAGGTTCTTTAAGGAAACACCGGATGACCGACGGACTGTGGTGTGCCACATTTGCCAAACCAGGATCAGCAGGGGTTCCACCACTACTAGCTTAACTACCACCAGTATGCGCAGGCATATGAATGCTAAACACCCCACTCAGTGGCAACAAGCGCGTTCACCTCCGGCCGTGCACACCACTGCTCCTTCCCCTGTGTCAGCTGATAGTCAGCCCCCTGCCCAGGACCCTGCCACAAAAACCCCATCGTCACCTCCACGATCCTCCACAGCATCCACCAGCGTTCAGCTCTCCATACCCCAGACGCTGGAGCGGAAACGCAAATATAGTGCAACCCACCCGCACGCCCAAGCCCTTAATGTGCACATTTCCAGATTGCTAAGCCTGGAGATGCTGCCCTATAGGCTAGTAGAGACCGAGGCCTTTCGCAGCCTCATGGCGGCGGCCGCCCCTCGGTATTCGGTCCCCAGCCGCCACTACTTTTCCCGATGTGCCGTCCCAGCCCTGCACCAGCACGTGTCAGACAACATAATCCGTGCCCTGACCAACGCCGTTTCTGACAAGGTCCACCTGACCACGGACACGTGGACGAGTGCTGCCGGGCAGGGCCACTATATATCTCTGACGGCACATTGGGTTAACTTGGTGGAGGCTGGGACCGAGTGTGACCCTGCGGCTGGTCATATACTGCCGACGCCGAGGATTGCGGGGCCTACCTCGGTCCAGGTGTTTGAGGCCTACTATGCCTCCTCCTCCTCCCACCCCTCCTCCACCTCCTCCTCCGAACGACCATCCGTGGGCATGGCGCCATCAGTCGGTAGCTCTAGGCACAGCAGCAGTGCCGTCGCTAAGCGACAGCAGGCGGTGCTCAAACTGCTGAGCCTAGGCGATAAAAGGCACACCGCCCAAGAACTATTACAGGGCATCACGGCGCAGACTGATCTGTGGCTGCCACCGCTGAACCTGAAGCCAGGCATGGTTGTGTGTGACAACGGCCGTAACCTGGTGGCGGCTCTGCAACTCGGCAGACTGACACATGTGCCATGCCTGGCCCATGTGTTAAATCTGATAGTTCAGCGTTTCCTCAAGACATACCCCAATCTGTCTGATTTGCTCACGAAGGTGCGCCGCATCTGTGCGCATTTCAGGAAGTCCAGCACAGATGCTGCCACTCTCAGGGCAGCGCAGCGCCGCCTCCAACTGCCCGCTCACCGACTGTTGTGCGACGTGCCCACGAGGTGGAATTCAACACTGACCATGTTATCCAGAGTTTACCAGCAGCGCCGAGCGATTGTAGACTGCCAGATGTCAACTTCCACCAGAACTGGTAGTCAGGTCAGTCAGCTTCCTCAAGTCTACAATGAGGAGTGGACGTGGATGTCTGATATCTGTCAGGTGCTGAGTAACTTTGAGGAGTCAACACAGATGGTCAGTGGCGATGCCGCCATCATCAGCCTCACCATCCCGCTGCTTGGCCTGTTGAAAAACTCTCTGGTCAGCATGAAGTCGGAAGCTTTGCGCTCCTCACAAGAGACAGGGGAAGAAGATTCCCTTGTTGATAGCCAAAGCACCCTTAGGTCTGTTTCTCAGCGCATATCGGAGGAGGTGGAGGTGGAGGAGGATGAGGAGGAAGAGGAGGAGAATGTTGGCGAGACACAAGAGGGGACCATTGTTGAGTCCTACACTGTTGAGCGTGTATGGGCAGAAGAAGAGGAGTTGGAGGAGTTGGAGGAGGAGGAAATGGACAGTCAGGCCAGTGAGGGGAGTGAATTCTTACGCGTTGGTACTCTGGCGCATATGGCAGATTTCATGCTAGGCTGCCTATCCCGTGACCCTCGCGTTCAAAGAATTTATTCCAGCACCGATTACTGGGTGTTCACTCTCCTGGACCCACGGTACAAGCAAAATCTTTCCACTCTCATCCCTGGAGAGGAAAGGAGTGTGAGAATGCATGAATACCAGCAGGCCCTGGTGCACAAGCTGAAACAGTATTTCCCTTCTGACAGCGCTAGCGGCAGAGTGCGTAGTTCTGCGGGACAAGTAGCGAGGGAGAGTAGGCGAGCAGGCAGCTTGTCCAGCACTGGCAAGGGTACGCTTTACAAGGCTTTTGCCAGCTTTATGTCACCCCAGCAAGACACTGTCACCTGTCCCCAGTCTCGGCAGAGTAGGGCTGATCTTTACAGAAAGATGGTGAGGGAGTACGTAGCTGACCATACCATCGTCCTAAATTATCACACAGCTCCCTACAACTACTGGGTTTCAAAGCTGGACATGTGGCACGAACTGGCGCTCTACGCCTTGGAGGTTCTTGCCTGCCCTGCCGCTAGCGTCTTGTCAGAGCGGGTTTTCAGTGCAGCTGGTGGCATCATCACCGATAAGCGTACACGCCTGTCGACTGACAGCGCTGACAGGCTGACGCTTATCAAGATGAATAAAGCATGGATTTCTCCTAATTTCAAATCTCCAGCAGGTGAAGGAAGCTCAACCTGAATAATTTATCCACTCCTCCTCCTCCTCATTTTCCTCCTTCTCCTCCTCTTTCTACAGTAAAGCAGAGGAAACTGGCTGTTTTTTGACAGGGCCCACTGGCTCTAGGTATAGTACTTTATGCATTTCATTTTTCTGGAGGGCCACCGACACGGTCCTCTGTTTTAAACAATTTTTGGGAGTGCCACATACAGGCACTCAATCTATTCAATTTCTCTGGAGGGCCACCTTTCCGGTCCTCTGTTTTAAACAATTTTTTGGGAGTGCCACATACAGGCACTCAATCTATTCAATTTTTCTGGAGGGCCACCTTTCCGGTCCTCTGTTTTAAACAATTTTTTGGGACTGCCACATACAGGCACTCAATCTATTCCATTTTTCTGGAGGGCCACCTACCTGCTCCTCTGGTTTAAAAACTTTTTTGGACTGCCACATACAGGCACTCAATCTATTCCATTTTTTTGGAGGGCCACCTACCTGCTCCTCTGGTTTAAAAACTTTTTTGGACTGCCACATACAGGCACTCAATCTATTCCATTTTTCTGGAGGGCCACCTACCTGCTCCTCTGGTTTGAAAACTTTTTTGGACTGCCACATACAGGCACTCAATCTATTCCATTTTTCTGGAGGGCCACCTACCTGCTCCTCTGGTTTGAAAACTTTTTTGGACTGCCACATACAGGCACTCAATCTATTCCATTTTTCTGGAGGGCCACCTACCTGCTCCTCTGGTTTGAAAAATTTTTTGGACTGCCACATACAGGCACTCAATCTATTCCATTTTTCTGGAGGGCCACCTACCTGCTCCTCTGGTTTGAAAAATTTTTTGGACTGCCACATACAGGCACTATCCAAATTGAATTGTCTCCATAGCAGCCTCCACACGTTGTCTCCATTGCTACCTCCAAAAGTCGTCCATATAGCTGCCTCCATACATCGTCCCTTTATCAAACGAGGTTTGTCAGGCCGAAATTTGGGTTGTTTTCATGGATTCCACATCAAAGTTGTTAACTTTGTCGCCACCCTGCTGTGTTATCCACAAAATACACTGGCAAACTTTTACCATTTACGGATATTATTTCAGCGCTTCTTGCGCATCTGTTTACATTCCCCTCACCCGCCATATCCTAAACTTATAAGAACGCTACTACACTTGATCTTATACAAAAGGTTCTTAGAAGTGCTGTTTGGGGAGTAGCCTAGAGACAGGGGCTTGGATTGGCGAAAGCTCGCCTAGCAGCGGAGCGCCAGCTCCATGCGCATCATGCGCTTCTTGCGCATCTGTTTACATTCCCCTCACCCGCCATATTCCAAACTTATAAGAACGCTACTACACTTAACTTGGTGCAGGCTGGGACCGAGTCTGACCCTGGGGCTGGTCATATACTGCCGACGCAGAGGATTGCGGGGCCTACCTCGGTCCAGGTCTCAAAGGCCTACTATACCTCCAAATCCTCCCACCCCTCCTCCACCTCCTCCTCCTCCGAATTACCATCCGTGGGCATGGCGCCATCAGTCGGTAGCTCTAGGCACAGCAGCAGTGCCGTTGCTAAGCGACAGCAGGCGGTGCTCAAACTGCTGAGCCTAGGTGATAAAAGGCACACCGCCCAAGAGCTATTGCAGGGCATTCCACATCAAACTTGTTAACTTTGTCGCCACCCTGCTGTGTAAGCCACAAAATATACTGGAAAACTTTTTTCATTTACGGATATTATTTCAGCGCTTCTTGCGCAGATGTTTACATTCCCCTCACCCGCCATATCCCAAACTTATAAGAACGCTACTACACTTGATCTTATCCGAAAGGTTCTTAGAAGTGCTGTTTGGGGAGTAGCCTAGAGACAGGGGCTTGGATTGGCGAAAGCTCGCCTGGCAGCGGAGCGCCAGCTCCATGCCAAGAACCAACTAACATAGTTTTAACTGCAGTGCCTTTAATCTACTACTAGTTCACTGCCTCCATACATCGTCCCCTTATCAAACGAGCTGTGTCAGGCAGAATTTTGGATTGTTTTCATGGCTTCCATGTTAACTTTGTCGCCACCCTGCTGTGTAATCCACAAAATATACTGGCAAACTTTTATCATGTACCAATATTATTTGAGCGCTTCTTGCTCACCTTCTTTGGTTCCTCTCTGCTACCCATTGGTTTGAAGCCTGAGTCCATTTAGGGTATGTCGCCATGCCACTCTCTAGCCTTCCGCTGCTGCCGCTGCCTCTGCATGCCGTCCCCTATAGTGTCAGGGTCAATTATTGGATGTTTTAGATGCTATCTAGCTTCATTCTGTCACTCTGTCATGGCCATGCTGTTGCCCATAATTTTGGCATAATGGTGCGATTAAGCAGCCTCAGAGGCATCCATGCATGCTGCCCCTGCTGTTTCCTGTCCATTTCCGTGGTGTTTCCATCCTTTTCTGAGGTTCCCAGGTGTTTGGCCAAGCTTCCCTGTGCAGAGCCTTGGTCCCCTTGAAAAATGCTCGAGTCTCCCATTGACTTCAATGGGGCTCGTTATTCGAGACGAGCACTCGAGCATCGGGAAAAGTTCGTCTCGAATAACGAGTACCCGAGCATTTTAGTGCTCGCTCATCTCTAGTCCTAAAGTCAAACCCCTATGGCTCGAAGCTTTCAATTTAATCAACAGATTAGACTTCACAAATATCCCATTTTCCCCAGCCACAGCACTACTATTAATGAATCTGAAAGAATTACCCCTTAATTCACGCACCATTGTAGCGCACATCCTAATGTCCACTAAACTGGCAATAACGAGGTACTGGAAGGACACCCAATGCCCTACTATCAATGAGGTCATAACACAAATCAACAATACATGTGCCTATGAAAAAGCTATTTCTCTACAAAATAATAAATATAATATTTTTATAAAACAATGGAACACGTGGATACAAAGTGTATACTTCCGAGAATGAATCTAGATTGTAAGTAGCACTAGGTCGAGACTAAGTTTAAGTTCAAAGTTTCAATGTTTGAACATCAGGATCCATGCTCTGTCCTATGTTCTAAATCCTGTATTTTTTATTTTTTCTCTTTTACCTTTTTTGTTTGTTGTATCTCCGAATGTTTTATTCCTCTAATTTAATATGCCTTGTAGACATTTGTAAATCTGAAGGCTAACAACTCTGTGATACACGCCAGAGTTGCTTCAGGATCTTACACAAATGAGCAGAAACACAAAAGCAAAAGATTGATTGTCGGTAAATGCTGTGATATTCTCGCATTTTTGTTCATTTGTTCAATGCAAGATGTAATAGGTGCCCTCAGGGCATATATTGTATGTCATTATATTACGGTTATAAAATAATAAAAACAGTTTTAAAAAAAAAAAGTCAATCTAGTAAGGAAGGAGTTTCTGGCCTCAGACATATTATAAAAATTGCCTGATATATTAATGGGGTTGTCCGAAACCCTATTAAAAATAGATATATGCCTGGAGGGGGGGCTGCTTCCTCTGTGGTCCCTCCCATTTTCTTGCGGTGCCGTGTCTCCGGGCTGCGAACTGTGAACAGCTTCTGTTCGGCTGAGGTGGTCGGCCACGCCCATCCCATGGCATCAGGCACTGACATATGGGTGGGCGTGGCACCCACAACATTAAATGGGTTTACCCATGAAAGAAAATTCAAAAATTTTAGTCCCCTAGTGATGTTTACACAATAAAGAAAATTTTTAAAGGGGTTGTCCTTGAGGGTCCCCCTCGCTCCCATGGGTTTCTTGTGTGCGGCCTTGTGTGGGCCCCCAGAGCAGCTCTGGGCTCTGGAATTGCCCGGGTGTGGCCAATGCTGGCGCCAGCCCTGCCCACACAGATCAGCTGTTCTGAGCAACTGATACAAAAAAAGCCCTCCAATGGTCAAATAACTAAATATACATGATAAATAGATCACAATAAGAGTAGACTATATAGAGGTATAGGGCCAGATGTTCTTTCTGTTGTTTTTGCACCTATTCACACGGTTCCACTGTTTTTGCACCAGTTTTGAGACTAAACACCTAATTAGCCACACAAAAGAAACCAAGTTTCCCTCATTTATCCGACCAATCCAGATGTTTTGCTGAGCCTGATAATCATTCATCATGAGTGATTTTTCTTTCAGGCGCAAAAACACTACAGCCCAAATCTGGCGTAAAAAGAAGTTCAACACACTAAGCCTACACATTTAACACGTCTGAATCCTTACACCTACAAACCCCAGGCAACATAAGTTTCCAGTATTTGCTGTACAAAAAGCCTACATTTGTCCAAACCTGTTAGAATGTGAATGTTCAATACATACTTTGTATAGCTTCTCATTTTTATTTTTGGATTATCCCTATTGTCACTGGTGACCCTGCGATCCTTGTCTTGGATCACGGGGGCACCCGCGTTCTGGTCTACCGCATGGCCCCCGGTCCGGTTCTGTCTCTGGTGTCCCCGCGATCCAAGTTGCGGATCGCGGGTGCACCCGTGCTCTGCTGCCGCTGCCCTGCTCTCCCCGGGTCGGTACTTACCTGTCCCGGCTCCTGATGGCTCCATCGCAATCCCATCCAGGCTTCAGGTCTGTCTCCTGTGTAGGCCGCGCGCTCCCTCTGCTCGGGCGCGCGCACGCCTACTCTCTAATAATTTAAAGGGCCAGTGTCCTCCTTTTGGTGCTGGCATTCCTGGCTCTGCTATATAGCCTGGCGACTCCCAGAACCCCCTGCCAGATCTTCAGCTCATTCTTCTGTGAAGAAAGCCTTCCTGAGCGTTTCCAGACGCCTCTGAATTCCCGTGTTCCGTGGTGTTCCCGTGTTCCTGTGTTTCGTGGTGTTCCCTTGTTCCATGGTGTGGTGGTCCTGGTGTCCTGTGGCGGTCCTGGTGTCCTGTGGCGGTCCTGGTGAACTGTGGCGGTCCTGGTGTCCTGTGGCGGTCCTGCCAGCCTTCCGAGGTCCTGCCAGCCTCCTGAGGTCCTGCCAGCCTTCCGAGGTCATGCCTGCCATCCGATGTCATGCCTGCTATCCGTGGTCCTGCCTGCCATCCGTGGTCCTGCCTTCCCGTGGTCCCCGTGTCCCTACCTTGGCTGCCGCTGCGGGCCTAATCGCACCCGCAGAGTGACCTGGTGACTCCCCTGGCGAAGACCAGGAGTTCACTTAGACTCCGCTCCCGGGTTGCGGCTAAGATTGTTATCCCCCACGGTGGTCCAGGGAGTCCACAGACTTTAGTCCTAAGGGACTATTCCCCGAAATTGGGACACCTATGGTGTTTGAGTTTTTTTTTCTATAAAGAAATGTTAGTGTTTGCCTCATTTTGATGTTGCTTAGCTGCACTGTGCAAAAAAATCTCAGAATTGAAGTCATTATTGTGTCTGCATTAGTGTTATGTAAGACATGAGAAATGTGCTCACAATTTAAAATTTGCATGGCATAACTTTATTAACGTTTTACAAAAAAATCATATTACCTGTATATACTCGTATAAGCCGACCCAAGTATAAGCCGAGCCCCCTAATTTTATCACAAAAACCTGGGAAAACCTATTGACTCGAGTATAAGTCGAGGGTGGGAAATGCATTGGTCACAGTTTCCCCAGTATATAGCCTGCCGGACTCTACCCCATAGTATATAGCTAGCACCTGCCCCCCAGTATATAGCCTGCCAGCCCATATCCCCCAGTATATAGGCAGCCCCCTGCCCCAGTATATAGCCAGCAGTGGGGGAAGCCAGAAAGGTGAGTTTTGATATATTTTTTTTACTTGAGTGTAAGCCGAGTTTGGGTTTTCAGCACATCAAAGATTCAATCAAAGTAATCTTCAATTTGTAAAAATTTATCAACTCTGTACTGTTTTTGAATTTCTTTCATAAGGGACATCTACAGCCTGAATGAAGGGTCTTTGACCTCCATAGATGTTAAAGAAATCTACCATTTGATTTCATGCATTGTGAACCAAACAGACCTTGAAAGTTCTGTAGCTACACTGATGCAGAAACATTTCTTGTTTAATCCCTGAGCTGCATGGTTTAGCTTAAAAAATAATTAAACAATTCAGGATAATAAAGATCTGTCCCTCCTGTGCCTGGCTTGGCACTTCTACTCTTATACTGGTTCAGAGAATGATGAAATCACAGTGTTTTCCCTGACAGGCAGAAATAATTGCTGCACCATCCACCAGCTGCTGTGTATTAGTCCTGCCTGGACAGTTCCTGATGCTCCGTGAAATGTGTTTATGAACTGAATGCAGTGTGCAACCCAGTTTTCCAGGTCCTAAATTGTATATTTTTTTTTAAGCAAACCACTCAATTTAGGGATTAAACTTGATATGTTTCTACATCAGTGTAGCTACAGCATTCTCAAGGTATGTTTGGTTCACAATGCATAAAAGCAAATAGTAGATTTCCTTTAATAAAAACTAGAGGCTCTCCAGCTCATTGGCAACGTTTTTAACACATTTCTGTAAAAATCAAGTGCCATAATAATCAAATGAACCTTAAAGAAGAGCAGATCATTCCAGAGGGTGCACACAACAGCATTTAAGTGTGCTTAGTGTACAATCCTTCATCATGGTGATACATTTCACTTAATCATAACCGTACTCTTCATTAGTCCACTCTGGTCTCCTCATCAACAAAAACAACAATTGTTAGCAATTGATAGTTGTTCCATCCTTAGCTGAGGTTCATTTTAGTCAAATTGTTTAGAAATGTGTTCCTTAAAGTGCAAAATTTGGTCAAAAAACATCACTTCGGTTGTTATGTGTTGTACCCAAAAAAAATTGTCAAAAATAACAAGTTAAGCACAAGTTGCCTGATTTTGTCACACTTGTCTGTCACATGTTGTTTTAATTGATCCATTTTTTATCCAATGTCAATGTATTTCTTTCACCTCCTTGGATTGCTTTGTGTACCAGTGGGGATACTTCCTCCAAAGTAAAGTTATCTCTTGTTCTTCATTACTTTACTGTATTATTATTTTTACAAACAAAACATAAATTACTTCCAAAACACACATAGAAAATTATAGTTACAGACTTTTAATATACACATGTCATCTGTAAGTATGCTAATGAAATGCTTGATGAAAGCCCATAATTCTCTTCCAACTTGCTTCTTATGTTAACACTTAATTCAAGTGTCAATGTATCATGTAATGAAATTTGCATCATTAAAGGGGAATCCCCATTTCCACAAATGAATGTTATTACATTTATGATTAAAAATTAGACAATTTTCCAATATCCTTTTCTCATTGTTTTCTACACTCACCGGCCACTTTATTAGGTACACCTGTCCAACTGCTCGTTAACACTTAATTTCTAATCAGCCTATCACATGGCGGCAACTCAGTGCATTTAGGCATGTAGACATGGTCAAGACAATCTCCTGCAGTTCAAACCGAGCATCAGTATGGGGTAGAAAGGTGATTTGAGTGCCTTTGAACGTGGCATGGTTGTTGGTTCCAGAAGGGCTGGTCTGAGCTTTTCAGAAACTGCTGATCTACTGGTATTTTCACACACAACCATCTCTAGGGTTTACAGAGAATGGTCCGAAAAAGAAAAAGCATCCAGTGAGCGGCAGTTCTGTGGGCGGAAATGCCTTGTTGATGCCAGAGGTCAGAGGAGAATGGGCAGACTGGTTTGAGCTGATAGAAAGGCAACAGTGACTCAAATCGCCACCCGTTACAACCAAGGTAGGCAGAAGAGCATCTGTGAACGCACAGTACGTCGAACTTTGAGGCAGATGGGCTTCAGCAGCAGAAGACCACACCTGGTGCCACTCCTTTCAGTTAAGAACAGGAAACTGAGGCTACAATTTGCACAAGCTCATCGAAATTGGACAGTAGAAGATTGGAAAAACGTTGCCTGGTCTGATGAGTCTCGATTTCTGATGCGACATTCGGATGGTAGGGTCAGAATTTGGCGTCAACAACATGAAAGCATGGATCCATCCTGCCTTGTATCAACGGTTCAGGCTGGTGGTGGTGGTGTCATGGTGTGGGGAATATTTTCTTGGCACTCTTTGGGCCCCTTGGTACCAATTTAGCATTGTTGCAACGCCACAGCCTACCTGAGTATTGTTGCTGACCATGTCCATCACCTTGTTGAATCTATGCCACGAAGAATTGAGGCAGTTCTGAAGACAAAAGGGGGTCCAACCCGTTACTAGCATGGTGTACCTAATAAAGTGGCCGGTGAGTGTATATCTCTGCTTTTTGTCATTCTATATAAAGCTTCTGCCTCTACATCCAGTGGACACAAGTTCATGGTCACACAGCTCCTTAGTATCAGGCAGTAATCAGAGTTATGTGATCTAACGATCCACACACCTCTGTGACCATGGTCAGCTTTGTGTCCACTGGAAGTAACATAAAAGTAACATGAGAGCAAGCAGAGATCAATCAAACTGTGTGGAATTCATACAGGAAATATTTTTGCAAAATGTATAATTTTTCATTATTCAAACAATATCAATTATTTCTTGAAATCAGAATACCCCTTTATCATTTTATTTATTGTTATTTTTTATTCTTTACATTTGTCCCGCTACCCGAGTTGGTTCTTGTGGCAATTCCATAGACATTGCTGATGCTCCTTGTGTGTTCTTGTTCCTTTGTTTTTCTTTTTCTCTCAATAAATCATGGCTTTGTTAATTTTTTGACCATTCAAAGTGATATTGGAATTTTGGATCACCTCATTGATTATTTAAGAAAGCCACTATGTTTTTTAATTACATTTATGTGTTTAAAAATCATCCAAGCTTAGTTGTCATTTACTTGATGCTTTTGACAACCATTTTTTTAAGTTTTGAGGTCACATTTTATTGTTATAACATTGATCAGTGGTCATCATTCGTGCATATACATTTTGTAAGTTAACAGGAGCCTGATGGTAAAGTCTTCAAGAGGGATCAAGATCCCTCTTGAAGGGATCAAGGATCTTCACCAAATAAATCCTTGGACATTTGAAGCTGCTCACAATGATCCAGTTCCAGGTAGTGATGAAGGTGAAAAGGTAATGATCCCACAGATTAAACCAGACAGAGGGGACATATCCTACACTCTGCAAGAATGTTTATTCTAGTTACATATGTCGTAAGTCAAAGTTTTTCGCTTTTTTCATACTACGTAATATTTTTAAATTTGTCAACCTGACCTTTTTGGCTTCAACAACAACACTAGTTCATAGCATCAAAAATCCAAGAGCAAAAGTCCCTTAAAGTAAGGTTGTCACCATGGACCTCATGAATCCATGTAAATCAAAGCACACAATTATATTGTAATGACAATGCTTATACAAGGACGAACACCATATTTGCAGTGTCTAATGTCCTTCTGCAACCTGGCTGGGTTGAAAATTAGCTCCATAAAGACAGGGTCAATTTAAAAGGAGTGTTTTGTTAATGCATTATGCCCAAACATATGTTAAAAATTGTCTACAAAAATGTTAACCCAAAATTATTATTAACTTTTGATGAACTTTACCTTTAGCTATCTTTCTCCTGATGGATGCCAGTGTTGCAGGTTCCCATACTTTAAGGTCGCTATACCTTTTTGCAATTGGCATGGAGATAGATTGGTTCCAAACTTAAGATTAAAATGTTCAGATACTTTTTCCTAATTGTCTTTTTTTTCATCCGCTTCTCTCTTTTCTATATTGATCCATCATTCTAAACATGTTATTTACAATTTTTGGATGCATTGGCTTTGCTCCTTCTTTTTTTTGCTAGATTCTGTAAAGCAACATTTTCACATTTAGATATTTGCATAGTGATCAAAAATTTAGTTTAATATTAGTAATGTCACATTGTTTGTGACATCAATGTTGTGATGAAATGCAATCAGGTTTAGAACTTTGAGAATGTGCCCTAACATTAGTGTTAAGTTGCCCTAATGTATTATTGTATGTATTAAGGTATGTAATTATCCACCTGACGAAGGCTCCAGCCCGGGGCCGAAACACATAGTGTTTTACCTTTTACTTTTTATTAAAACTGGTTTTATGGATACACCATCCCAGTCTATTCTCTGAGTGTGACAGCGCCTCTAGAACGGGACGACTCCTCGTGGTTCTTCAGTAATGTATTATTGTGTAATTCTTCCTGTGTCATTTTCCTCATGCACCTAGTGGGACTGTTCTTCCTTGTTTTTTTAAATTTTTGAACACTTCTCTTTAACCACTATCCCTTTTACTGCGACATAATTTATCTCATTTCATTTTTATTAATTTCACTGTATTGGATCCGATTTCCAGACTAAGTCATAAGTCCTGAGGGCTTATATAATGTTTATTGCTTTTAGGTTGGGGCTGTTGGGGTGTGGTTAGCCTATTCAAGATATGGACTAGAGCACCACCACTAAATAATGAAAAAAATAGTTGACCGCCATGCATACTGAATAGCCCACCTTATACTTTATATGCTCCATACATTGTATGTGCCCGTTGTAACACTATCCTTCATCTATTCAAGATGCTGTCCACAGTACATCCTATATAAGGCCATTGAAACCATTCAAGAGGAAGTCAGAGATGTTCACATAAAAAAAACTGTTCTAGCCAACAGACACAGATCGATGCAGAGAGGACACATGGTTCTTTAGGCAATAGCAGAGTGATGCTTCGACCCTGTCATAAAGCACAACCTCTGGGAAGGATTCACATTACTCTGACATCAAAAGTTCAGGATTATGTTTCAAAATGAACACAAAAACAAATGTGGTCTGGATGACCAAACAACACAGGAGAACAGAAGCTTAGAGCCTGTTCCTGCTTCTGTTACTGAACAGTGTGAAATAAAGGGCACACTGATGCATTGAAATTATACCATAGCAACAGGGTGATCTGTGTGCATGTGAAAAATAATATGGCCTCCATTTACACATATGCCCTTGATTTAACAATACAAAAATCCCCTGTAAGTGCCATATGGGGTATCCCTTCAACATCTTTGTGGCAACAAACTTTATTACCTGGGTGTCCCTGGCGGTAATGGGCAAGGCCTATTCCAGGGGACAAGCTTGCAGTGACAAATGCATAGAGGTAGGCCACACTCCTACAAACATTTTTAATGTTATTTTCATTAAAAAAAAGTTTTGACACGGTCAATCTAAATATGTAGTTAAACTTACCTTCTATACAATGACTTTCAACACCTGTAGTCTCCATGACTACTTCGCTGTTTGTAATGATGATGTCTTCCACTGACTTTGTGTTTTTAGACTCTTCGGAAAAGTGAAATCAATATTTCTGATAAGGTGTGCAGAGTTAACATTTTCCTTTTTAATTAATGGAAGTTTCTTTATGACATGTTGAGACGTATTTATTTGTGCCACAGCTCGAAATGTAATTTGTTATTTACAAAGTTATCCAAATTGAACTTAATGTTAGTTGCTAAACATAAATCTTAGTCATGAAATGTGTTTTTAATCTCCTAAAGTTTGTCATTCTGAAATGTGTGGCCTACCTGAATAATTTGTGACATTTGTCTCCTGTGCGCTCCTTTAAGTTCTCTAGCGTTGTTTATTGTGCGCTTAATGTTTAACGTTGTTTGTGCCGCTATTAACATGCGCCAAGCTCTCCCCCTGCTTGCGCCTGTTGCGTCGGAATGACGCACTTAGCGTAAAAAATAACTAACAAATGTTGCACAGACCATTGTTATGATGTTTATAATGTGTTAGCTATATGCAAGTATGTGCAAATTTAAAAAATCCGTTCATTTGGACAAAGGATGTGCGGCTATAAAAGACAGGCGCTAAATCGGCGTATGTTGGCACAAAAAAAGGGGTGAAACCAAAAAAAAATTAGACACACCCACCAACACAAAGTGAAAAAAATGTGAGTGAAAACAATGTCTCCTAATAGAGGACTTCGGGAGAAAAAGAGAAAAATAAAGCTACTATCTTAGGATTAAAAAGAAGCAACTCAACAAACCCATTTGGACATGTGTAACAAATTAAGTTAGCATGTATACTCGAGTATAAGCTGATTCGAATATAAGCCAAAGCCCCTAATTTTACCACCAAACCTGGGAAAACCTATTGACTCGAGTATAAGCCGAGGGTGGCAAATGCATTGGTCACAGCCCCCCCCCCCTCAGTATATAGCCAGCAAGCCCCCAGTGGTATATAGCCAGCCAGCTTCCAGAAGTAAATAGCCAGCCTGTTCCCTGTAGTATACACCCAGCCTGCTCCCTGTAGTATACAGCCAGCCTGCCCCCTGTAGTATACAGCCAGCCTGCCCCCTATAGTATACAACTTGCCAAAAAAATAAACTTATATACTCACCCTTCAGCGCCCCCTCCGGCAGCCTCCGATGCTGGTGCGGCTCCTCTTCTGTCTTCCCCGTGGCTCCTCTTCGTTCTTCGTTCTTCTGTAACAGCCTGCAGAGACGCGGCCATGCGCTCTGCCAGCAGGCGCATACTATGATGGGATCGCTTCTGCCGGCAGATAACATGGCTGCATCAGGGAAGACCAAAGAGGAGCCGCGCCCACATCAGGGAGCATATGGGGCCCGCCGAAAGGTGAGTATATCAGTTTATTTTTTTAATTGACTCGTGTATAAGCCGAGGTGAGTTATTTTGTGCTGAAAAACTTGGCTTATAAACGAGTATATTTACAGTAAGTAAAATAAATAATTATTTTGTCACATACATTTTAACAATACAAATTACTTAAAAAATTTTTAACAAAATCATTTGCATTGAATATTGTTTATGTCCAATTTTCTTTGTTGAAAAAAATTACAAATAGGTATCATATTCCCTGCAGCAAACCGAAGAAAGGCCAATTGAGTATATTTTGAGTCACATGCGTAGAGAGCGCAATTTAATACCAAGACAATCTGCAGGGTATGGCTTTTCTCTCCCTACATTAAGCCACATGATTAACAAGGTAATTAATGCTATAATGGAGATCACCCCACAATACATCATTTTTCCACAAACTGATACACAGCAAATTAACAACAAACAAGCATTTTTGTTGCAATGGAGATTTTTCCCAATGTACTATGTTTGGTGGACTGCATTCATGTGGCCTTCGTGCCCCTAAAGAAACAGAGAATTTGTTCAGAAATTGGAAAATGTTCCATTTAGTAAATATTTATGTGGCCTGTGGACCATGGTTTAATATTGTGGATGTTGCTGCCATATACCCTGGTAGCTGTCATGATGCATTCATCCTGGATAATAGTCAATTGGGCAAAGCATTGTCAGAGGGAAGCTATGGAAACAGCGTGATACTGGGTGAGTCTGCATGTTTTAATGTAGAATACTTGCGACCTGACTTCAAAATGAATTGTAATGATCTTTCTTTCTCATTTACCAGCAGATAATGGCTACTCCCTAAAGAAGTGGTTGATGACACCATATAAAAATCCAGTCTCTTTGGCCAAAACCAATTATAATAAATGTCATAGAAAGACAAGATCCCAAATTGGTTTACTGAAGTCACGCTTCAGTTTTCTGGATATTTCCGAGGGAGGAGGGGGGTAGGTCTTGCTTTACCAACCCCAGTTTGTCTGCAAAATTGTCATTGCATGTTGTGTTCTGCACAACATAGCCGTGAAGCATCACATCCCCATTTCCTTAGCTGAAGATCTTCAGGAGCATATCAGGTCACAAGTTGAAGAAAACACCATTAGCAGTGTGGATGGCCAGCAAGTTCGGGAAGAAATCACACAACGATATTTCTCACAGTAACAAACATTTTCTTTGTTCTAACAAATTTTTTTGTTATAGATTTAATTTAATAAACAATTATGACTTGTGTACCTTAATATACTGGATACACTTTTATCATATTGTATTGGTTGAATAAAACTGTTTAGTTAAAATGCAAGTGTGTTGAATATTTTTGCATGAGACACACATGAACACATTTGGAAGATGTTTCATGTTTAAATAGTAATCCTCTGTACCACCTTATGGTTCATACAGTTACTATTAGATCATTAGATAACCAAATATTGTTTGCATTCCAAATACAACATCTCAAAAAAATTAAAAACTCCCAGCAAGGATTCCTTCGTCCTAGTATAGTGTTTAAAAGTAATACTAAACTCACACTACCGTACAAAGCTACGTTCCTTACTTCATTACCTCCGTTAATAAGGTAAAGAATGGAGGTTTATCAGAGGTTGCAAATCTAATGATTAAATCGCATCACACATTTATGTCATCCGTTTTTCAGTTTTTGACTTATCCGTTATCCATGTGTTAAAACAAAAAGGCACATTTGTGGTTGCTGGAGGCCATTTTGCAGGGCTCTGACAGTTCTTCTCCTCCTTGCGGAGGTAGCGGTTCTGCTGCTGGGTTTTTGCCCTCCTATGGCCCCCTCCATGTCTCCTGGTATACTGGCCTGTCTCCTGGTATCTGCTCCTCCATGTCTCAAGGTGTACTGGCCTCTCTCCTGGTAGCACCTTTAGCCTCTGGACACAACGCTGACAGACACAGCAAACCTTCTGGGCACAGCTTGCATTGATGTGCCATCCTGGATAAGCTGCACCTGAGCCACTTGTGTGGGTGTGTTGTAGAGAGATCATACAGGCACTTGGCATGGATGCCACACACAATATTGAGTCTCATTTTGTCTTGTTTTTTGGTTGTATCAACCTGTAGTGCTTTTTTTCAAATGTAATTTTGTCGGTGACTCAAAATCATGGCCTCTATAGGTTAATATATTAGATTTCCATTGCAGATTTTGTGAAGAATTTGATGTCAACACATTCAACATTCAATTAGAATATTTAATTCATATCTAGGATGTGTTATGTGAGTGTTCTCTTAATTTTTCTGTGCAGTGAATATGCAATGAAACATATGTTACCAACCCCAGTTCAAATGTATACTTGACCTTACATTGTAAATAAAATGTTATTATTTTAAAAATAAAATCACACTTTGAAAACAGAAAATTATTAAAAAAAGACATATGAAAAATAATAAATAACAAAAAGTTCGACAAATAGACACATTAATCATAAATAAAAACCTGTTTATTTACACAATAATATTTACACTTCTCACTATACAACTCGGGTGAAAAGAGACGATTTCCGATTATATGTCCACAGCAATAGTTGTGTCAGCTCACCTGGAGTGTAGAATTAATCCCATGTGGATCAATCAAGCACGAACCATCCAGCCTCCAATCAACCACGAACACAATATCCGGCTCCAAGACACGAAAATCCACTTGCGTTTTCAAGAAAATGTATCACTTTATTTTCAAACTTCTCACAATACAGATAAAAGCTCACGGAGTTATCACAGGAATCAAAAGACAATCACCTACGCATTTCAGGTAGAAGCTCTACCCTTATTCATGGCTAACTTTATATACAATGATCTTAAGTTTAAATAGAAGCAAGCTCTATCACGTGAACGGAGTCAGACACAGTCACAAGTGGTAAGTGCTAATGCCATAAAATTTTACAAAAAAGACATATCGTATATACTCTTGTATAAAAAAAAATGTGCTGAAAATCCTCAACTCGGCTTATACACGAGTCAATAGCGAGCCCAGCACTTAAAAAAAAAAAAGTATGTACTCCCCCTCTGGTGGCCCCGATGTCCGCGCTGCTCCCCCAATGTCCGCGCGGGTCCTCTTCTGTCTTCTATTTTCTATGTTCTTCTGTGTTCCGCAGGGCGCCCGCCATGTTTTTCCCGGGCGGCAGGCGCATAGTATGACGCAGCCGCTGCTGACGTCATACTATGCGATGTCCGGGAGAAGGACATGGCGGCACCCTGCGGAAGACAGAAGACAGAAGAAGATAGAAGACAGAAGAGGACCCACGTGGACATCGGGGGAGCAGCACGGATATCGGGGGAGCAGCGCGGATATCGGGGCCACCAGAGGGTGAGTATATAAGTTTTTTTTTTTTTTTACTGCTGGGGTGGCTGTATACTACATGGGGCAGGTTTGGCTGTCTGTATACTACATGGGGCAGTCTTGGCTGTCTGTATACTACATGGGGCAGGCTGGGCTGGCTGTATACATAAGGGGGCAGGCTAGGCTGGCTGTATACTTAAGGGGGCAGGCTGGGCTGGCTGTATACTTAAGGGGGCAGGCTGGGCTGGCTGCATACTTAAGAGGGCAGGCTAGGCTGGCTGTATACTTAAGGGGGCAGGCTGGGCTGGTTGTATACTACTGGGGGCAGGCTTGCAATATACTGGGGGGGGGTTGTGATTAATGCATTTCCCACCCTTGGCTAATACTCGAGTCAATAGTTTTTCCCAGTTTTTGGTGGTAAAATTGGGGGTCTCGGCTTATACTCAGGTCAGCTTATACTCAAGTATATATGGTAATATAAAATTACATAAGAAAAACATAAGAAAAAGAGGACATGTGAAAACAAGAAACTGTTGAATATGATTGACCAATAAAGATTTCATACTATTCTCTATTCTTCTCAGTACTGGCAAATAACATCTAGTCTTTTATTTAATCCTTTCGGGACTATGGTCTCAAGGATAAAAATCCAGTATGTTTTTCCGATTAAGGAGTTTACTTCTATGGTCTCCTCCCAGTACTGGTTTACAAATCTTACAGTCCAAAAAATAATATCATTGAAAACATCATCAAAAGTCGCAAAAGATGACACCACCATCAACTTCATACAACGAAGTATGGAAAAGTTATAAGCACAAGAAGACGACAAAATAAAAAAAAATTTTTTGTAAATGTATGAAAACATTATAAAACCTATACAAATTTAGTATCCCTGTAATCGTACTGACCCAAAGAATAATTAGATGCGTCATTTGTGGCATAAAGTGAAAGCCGTAATATCCAAGCCCACAAGAATACGACACAAATGCGTTTTTTCACCATTTTCACTGCATTTGGAATTTTTTTCCCGCTTCCCAGTACATGGCATGGAATATTCAATGCGATCACTATGAAGTGCAATTTGTTACGCAAAAAACGAGCCATCACATAGCTTTTTACGTGTAAAAATAAAAAAGTTATAGATTTTTGAAGGTGGGGAGTAAAAAATGGAAATGGAAAAAAACGGTCCTTAACCGGTTAAATAAAAGCAGTCATTTTGGAAAATCTAAGAAAACCAAACTACCTTCTGCAGTGTGATGGCAGAGCACATCAAATGGGCCCAATCCACTTTACTGTTGTGGATGGAGGGTTGTGGAAAAAAGGAGTCAAAAAGCAAAGCAGCTGAACATCCAGGAGTAGCATGCTCTGAATCACTCAATGAATTGCTAATTTTATTTTTCACCCTGTGTCTTAAATCATGCCAATTTTCGAAGATCATCCACACTACGCTTTTCCACACCCATGGAATTGATTTGATCACAAATTCTCATGAAAAATTGCATTTTTAGTACCAAGCCAAACAACATCATTATTGGCTACAACTTTAAAAAGAAGAAAAAACACATAATTAATCAATTGCTAAAAACATGTGGATAACTTAAAATGAACATTGATGTCAATGTAACATCAAGATACATTAACCCTTTCACAACATACGTCCTAATTACACATGCCAGGTGCAGAAAGGAGAATTACACTCACCAGCCACTTTATTAGGTACACCTGTCCAACTACTCGCTAACACTTAATTTCTAATCAGCCAATCACATGGCGGCAACTCAGTGCATTTAGGCATGTAGACATGGTCAAGACAATCTCCTACAGTAAACCAAGCATCAGTAAGGGGAAGAAAGGTGATTTGAGTGCCTTTGAACGTGGCATGGTTGTTGGTGCCAGAAGGGCTGGTCTGAGTATTTCAGAAACTGCTGATCTACTGGGATTTTCATGCACAACCATCTCTAGGGTTTACAGAGAATGGTCCGAAAAAGAAAAAACATCCAGTGAGCGGCAGTTCTGTGGGCGGAAATGCCTTGTTGATGCCAGAGGTCAGAGGAGAATGGGCAGACTGGTTCGAGCTGATAGAAAGGCAACAGTGACTCAAATCGCCACCCGTTACAACCAAGGTAGGCAGAAGAGCATCTCTGAACGCACAATACATCGAACTTTGAGGCAGATGGGCTACAGCAGCAGAAGACCACACCTGGTGCCACTCCTTTCAGCTAAGAACAGGAAACTGAGGCTACAATTTGCACAAGCTCATCGAAATTGGACAGTATAAGATTGGAAAAACTTTGCCTGGTCTGATGAGTCTCGATTTCTGCTGCGACATTTGGATGGTAGTGTCAGAATTTGGCATCAACAACATGAAAGCATGGATCCATCCTGCCTTGTATTAACGGTTCAGGTTGGTGGTGGTGGTGTCATGGTGTGGGGAATATTTTCTTGGCACTCTTTGGGCCCCTTGGTACCAATTGAGCATCGTTGCAACGCCACAGTCTACCTGAGTATTGCTAGAGAAAAGGGATACAAAAGCGCTACCTGGTGTAATAAATTAAAAAATCAATTATATGAAGAGTGGTGTTTAAATTGCGCTCACCTCAGCGTGTTGTGCAATCAGGCACAACACTGTGGAAATCGCACATCGTATGCAGCCTAGTCCTTGCCGGTTGGGAAACCCACCCCGGGTAGAAAACATATATGATCCGAAAGGTAGAAGGGATTCCGTCCTTAAGGTAGTAGGAAAAAAGGACTATACTCCCGGCGCTTCTCCGATCCAAAAATGGTAGTTTTTATTTTAACATATAAAATCAAAAGTTAAAAATAGAAATAAAATATCAGACAACGCATTTCGCGTCCTATTGCACGGACGCTTCCTCAGGTCTAAATTACACTTGTTAGCCCAACATTATAAATACCCATCTTACAGGAAGTGATGTCAACAGGAAGTGATGTCAACTAATGATCTCACATATAAACAATTTGCATTTAATATTTTATCACAAAATAGTTCTATATTATCTCATGTAGTGCAAGACTAAAGCTAGAACATGTCTATATTTCTTTGTTCCAAAAACTAGTTAATTCGTAGGACGTAAGTCCTGAGAGAGGTGTTTGGAATGTTGGTGGAATACACCTGGGTGGGAGTGACATCTCTCGATCACATGACGCGATCTCGATCACGTGATCACGATCACATGTTGTCTCTCGATCACATGATCACATCACGTGACGTCTCTCGATCACATGACTAGTCCCATGATCGACATCTACTTTCTTTAACTAATATTTGGATACGCGATATTATCAGTGACTATAACTGACACACAACGGAGTGTCACAGAAACAAGCTCGCAGGAAATCCAGACTAAAGGTAAGCATGAAAATTAAACATGAATTGAGATAAAAGGATTAAATAATGGTTTCTGAGACTTCATTCATGCCGTCAGGATTGAGAGTCTGCAACTTGAAAATCCAATATACCTCCCTACGACATAGGGTCCGGTATCTATTTCTGGAACACGGTCTATAGGCATAATACTAAGTACATTTTCGTTTTTTTGATGTTTAAACAAGAAATGTTTAGAAAGACCATGCTTAAGGAAGCCTTTTTTGATGTTATTTCTATGTCCGGTGACCCGATCATGTAATTCTTGCGTGGTCCTCCCTATATACTGGAGGCCGCATGGGCATTCTGCCAAATAAATCACATAGCTAGACTTGCAGGTCATAGTCGTTTTTATCGGGTATGACTGCTGTGTGACATTCGATTTAAAGGTAATGGCTTCATTCTTTATAACAGAACAGCATAGACACAGCTTATGGTTGCATTTCTTAATCATTGGGAGGTCCTTCCCTGACACTTTAATATTCATGCTTCCCAATGTCTTATGTTGTTTTATTTGGCTGGGAGCCAGAATATTTTTGAGAGTCGAGGCCCGTCGATAAGTAATTTTGGGCCTGGGTGGAAGAATAGTCTTGAGAATTTTGTCTTTTTGTAAAATGGGCCAGTGCTTATTTAAAATTTCTGTGATTTCCCTAGATTTATCATTATAGCGAGTCACAAAATTAAGAGAATGATCGTTAATTTGTGTTACCTTCTGTTCAGATTCTGATCTGTTTTTTGTGAGACAGTCCTCTTGTGTTAGAATACTGGTCTTTTTATACCCTTGATTTAAAATATATTTAGGGTACCCTTTTTCTAGGAACCTTTCCTTTAAAATTTTAGACTGTTGTTTAAAAACCTGTGGGTCCGTACAATTTTTTCTTACTCTCTTGTACTGGCTAAACGGTATATTCTTTTTCCACTTACTAAAATGTAGACTATCATAATTAAGATAGCTATTTGTCTCCACTTTTTTAAAAAAATTGGATGTATAGATAGATTGATCTTTAATATAGAGATTGAGATCTAAAAATGTGATGGTATCATTTTGATGTTCCGCGGAGAAAGATATCCCCCAGTCATTTGTACAGAGATATTCCAAAAAGGCTATGGCTTCTTCAGGGGACCCAGTCCAAATGAGGATGAGGTTGTCTATATATCGACGGTAAAAATGTATATATTGTCTGTATGGGTGATCACACAATATATATCTGTTCTCAAATACCCCCATGAACAAATTTGCATAGGCTGGTGCTAGTTTCGTGCCCATCGCCGTTCCACAGGTCTGATGAAACAGGATGGAATTATAGGAAAAAAAATTGTTCTATAGCACCAGTGATAAGAGCTCTAGTAGTAGGGATTTAAAACTATCAGAGAGAGATGAATCGTCATTAAGGTATGATTCAATGCATTTTACGCCTATTTCATGTTTTATATTAGAATATAGAGATGTGACATCTAATGTAAGAAATGAAAAGGATGCCGGAAGGTCTAAGTTACGGAGTTCCCCAATCAACTGGTCAGAGTCTTTCAGGTAACTCCCTAGTTTGATAACATATGGTTGAAGGTATATATCCACGAAGTGGGAAATATTGCACGTAGCGGAGCCCATACTAGCTATAATGGGACGTCCTGGCGGTGTCTCAGTATTTTTATGCATTTTAGGCAAAAAATAAAAATGGGACATAGACGGAAAAGGGACAAATAAAAATTTATATCCCTCTTTTGTAATGGTATGTGAAAGTAATGCAGCATCCAATATTGCTTTTATTTTCTTTTTGAGTGTCGGAAGGGGGTTTGTGCTGATTTTCTTATAATAGTTAGGATCTGACAGAATGTGGCAAGATTCCTGTTCGTAGTAGGCGTGGGTTAGAATTACAAGCCCTCCGCCTTTATCAGCCGAACGGAACACAATATCCCTATTTGCTGCCAATTTTTTAAGGGCCAAGGTTTCTCCTTTAGTGAGATTTTTGTTTTTCATATTAGCGTTGGGGTTTGAGGTATAGTTTCTGTGCATGCCCACAGTAAGCGATTTGAAATCCTCTGGTATCATATCGAAAAAAAATTTTATATGATGGCCTTGATTATGTACAGGATAAAATTTCGATTTATTTCTAACCTTCGAAGGATTTTCACTAGGGGACTTACAACTATTAGTTATCGAATTGGTGTTCCCCATAGTGGAATTACGACTCTTTTGTTTGTCTATCAAGGCAAAGTGACGTTTAAGAGTTAATTTTCTAATGAACATGTTTATGTCTAAAAAAAGTTCAAAGTCATTGGGGGGTTGATTGGGGCAAAAGGACAATCCTTTAGATAACAATGATATCTCATCAGGGGTTAGAGTATAACCAGTTAGATTAAAAATTTTTACCGAACTAGTATGTTCGGATTTTTGTTTCCTTTTTATCTTGTTTCGTCCTCCTCGTGTCCCCTGTTTAGTTTTTTTCTTTTCTTTTGTTGGTGGAGAGGCTGAAAAAACGATTCAATATTTCTAGTTCTTATAGATGTAGTTGTTTCTGGTTGCGTACTAGTATGCAGAGGGATCAGACATGGCATAACTGGGGGACTGATGTTCTTGTTTGTAGGACTATCTGTACATGAATATACACTAATATTAGAGATATCGTTTTGTAAATCCATATGGAGTGGGGGATGTGAAGGTGGTGGTTTTTTCACTAGGGAACCCAAGGTGTTGAGGCTTTCCCTTATTTTATGTGAAGTATTGGCAGGAGACTTAGGGTCAGATAAGCTATGGATATCTCGTTTAAGTTGGCGTACTGTGTCGGTAAACAATTGATCTCTCTCTTTTCTCGTGGGGGATTTTTGTTTAGAAGATGTCAAATTGATTGGGGCCAGACCTCTTACGGGTGTAATAGATGTCTCATTAGATGTATCGTCTATATTCAAATTTTCGCGTTCTACTGTGATGACCTCTTCCAGGGCCTCATATCTATTTTTGTGTATAGGGATATTCTCTAAATTCTGTATGGTAGCAGCTGGAAATGAGGGAGTCCTTGTATTCTTCTGGTAGGTCCTATTGTATCTTATTGCAGGTGGATTTTTGCGATTGGAATAATGGACCGCGGACTGAGTTCTCAAAGGTTTGTTGGATGGTAATGTCTCTCTATTCTTTATATTTGGGGTATGCTCCTTGGTATATGATCTAGTGTTGTTGTCTAAATTAGATGTGTGTGTATTAGGAAAAGTGTCCGTACGATTATTCCTATTTTTGTTATTTCTATGCTATATCCTATATTCAGGGGTCTGTTTGTCACCTCTATCTCGATTAAGTTTATTAACCTTCTTATATATCAGCTCATTTTCCATTTTCCGGAGTCTATCACTTATATTTCTATTGATTTAAAAAAAATCTCTATGTGCCTTAAAGCACTCTAATTGGTCTGATAATGTGCGGATTCTTTTGACTGCATCATGGCAGATAGAGCTTCTTTTATCTTTAATTAAGAGAATGATGTTTTCTGAAAATTTATTTAACAGGTTTTCCCAACATTGTGAGAAATCCCGATCCTCCGGAAAAGTGGATAAAAAACTGGGTCTTAGCCCACAAGGGGCAAGACCTTCCTGTACATATATCTCTAAGAAAATAATGTCCACAGAATGTTGTAATTCCTCTTTGAGACAAGCCTCAAAATTATGGAACAACTTTAGCATAGATTGGGTCTCTTCTTCATTAAAGGTTCCATATTCTGTGGCTGGTTCCGGAACCAAAGTCCTATTATTGGTGGATAACTGTTGTATCAGATTAAGTCTATTTGTAAGACGATCCTGAAAATAGTTCATGTTTCTGTGTACAGGTGATAACCAGGTGCAGCTAAAGTCTGTGATTCCAGGAATTCGAGTCCACAGGTAGACGAAGCCCTCAATCCCGAGGTCGTCTAAAAGCTAATTGCTAGAGAAAAGGGATACGAAAGCGCTACCTGGTGTAATAAATTCAAAAATCAATTCTACGAAGAGTGGTGTTTAAATTGCGCTCACCTTAGCGCGTTGTGCAATCAGGCACAACACTGTGGAAATCGCACATCGGATGCAGCCTAGTCCTTGCCAGTTGGGAAACCCACCCCGGGTAGAAAACATATATGATCCGAAAGGTAGAAGGGATTCCGTCCTTAAGGTAGTAGGAAAAAAGGACTATACTCCCGGCGCTTCTCCGATCCAAAAATGGTAGTTTTTATTTTAACATATAAAATCAAAAGTTAAAAATAGAAATAAAATATCAGACAACGCATTTCGCGTCCTATTGCACGGACGCTTCCTCAGGTCTAAATTACACTTGTTAGCCCAATATTATAAATACCCATCTTACAGGAAGTGATGTCAACAGGAAGTGATGTCAACTAATGATCTCACATATAAACAATTTGCATTTAATATTTTATCACAAAATAGTTCTATATTATCTCATGTAGTGCAAGACTAAAGCTAGAACATGTCTATATTTCTTTGTTCCAAAAACTAGCTAATTCGTAGGACGTAAGTCCTGAGAGAGGTGTTTGAAATGTTGGTGGAATACACCTGGGTGGGAGTGACATCTCTCGATCACATGACGCGATCTCGATCACGTGATCACGATCACATGTTGTCTCTCGATCACATGATCACATCACGTGACGTCACTCGATCACATGACTAGTCCCATGATCGACATCTACTTTCTTTAACTAATATTTGGATGCGCGATATTATCAGTGACTATAACTGACACACAACGGAGCCGAGTGTCACAGAAACAAGCTCGCAGGAGTATTGTTGCTGACCATGTCCATCCCTTTATGACCACAATGTACCCAACATCTGATGGCTACTTTCAGCAGGATAATGCGCCATGTCATAAAGCTGGAATCATCTCAGACTGGTTTCTTGAACATGACAATGAGTTCACTGTACTCAAATGGCCTCCACAGTCACCAGATCTCAATCCAATAGAGCATATTTGGGATGTGGTGGAACGGGAGATTTGCATCATGGATGTGCAGCCGACAAATCTGCGGCAACTGTGTGATGCCATCATGTCAATATGGACCAAAATCTCTGAGGAATGCTTCCAGCACCTTGTTGAATCTATGCCACAAAGAATTGAGGCAGTTCTGAAGGCAAAAGGGGGTCCAACCCGTTACTAGCATGGTGTACCTAATAAAGTGGCCAGTGAGTGTATAAAAGTCATGACAGTGGTCTGTGTCAAACAACTACATCTCCTGAACCCTGCCAACTAGGAAAACACTTTTTGTGGCAGATTAAAATGATCTCCCATTTAATATAATGTATGTATTGTGTATAGATGCTTCACAGAAGCAGAGATATTCATCATTAAAGTTGTAAGGAAAAAAGAAAATTCAATGAACAATTTTCAATTAGTAAATATATCTCCGGTTCTGTGAAGTATCCATGCACAATCCTTAGCTCATATTAAAGGGGAGACTCTCCTGTTTAATATGGCATCAGGTTTCTAGGAGTAAGAATTTAGGAGATATAGGCATGTGAAGTGTGCCCAACTCCAGCCAAGGAGGGTGCTGGTTTTGAATATAGAAGAAGCTGCAGGAGACTATCACTTTGCAGAAGTGCATTCACCCTCTGCATCTGAACATGGGAAAGTGTGATGGTGTACACATTTATACCATAGTTTTTAAAAAGTGACTACTTATGAAAATCCATAAATTCATCAAAGTATTGGATCAACTTAAAGTCTTACATGTCATGACACCAAATAAAAAAAAATTGAGGCATATAGTTTTTCCAGAGATTTAAAGAATCACTCAGGCACAAATGACAATCGGTCATGAAGGTGTTAAAAAACCATGAAAGCCCTGTTGGTTGCTTAGTTTTAAAAGAGGTAAGGAGCAGAGGCTTAAACAGTATTGTGAAATTAAATATGTTTTTAAGATACTTTGGACACATATTAACAAGTTAAGTTACACATTTGTATTTTAAAGAAATTCAGAACATGTAAGAGAAAACAGAAATCTTTACCTTGGATACAAGAAAATGTTTTTCTTTTTTTGAAAAAATTTTTTTACGACCACCTACTACATCCACTGCACTCCCTGGCGAATCCGTACTAGACTCTTCGGTAATATTGGTAGCTAGTAATAATTCTGATGCTATATCAGACACAGGGCTTTCAGCTAACGATGTTGTGGCTCTTGTCTGTCAGGATTCTGGATGGGTGGATCCACTGGACCACCGCGGGAGGTGGTACTAGCCGGCACCTTGTCTTCACCAGAGCCCGCCTGCAAAGCGGGTTGGACTTCCTGCGGCAGGGTACCACCAGGTCGTTCCACAGGTGCGACTAACCTGCAGTGGCAGCCAAGGTCGAGGTACCTTAACGGAAGACAGTCTCTTGGTAAGGTAAGGCACAAGGTCAGGGCAGGCAGCAGAGATACAACGTCAAGATCAATCAGGGGTAGCATCGGGAGGTCCAGGCAGATGGGAACGGGAAAACGGGCACACGAGACACAGGACAAAGGAACTCAGCAACAGGGCTGTTGCATTAACCTCTTAACGACTTCCATTTTTCACTCACCAACTTCAAAAATCTATAACTTTTTTATTTTTCCACATAAAGAGCTGTGTGATGGCTTATTTTCTGCATAACAAATTACACTTCATAGTGACAGTATTTGATATTCCATGGGGTGTACTGGGAAGCAGGAAAAAAATTCCAAATGCAGTGAAAATGGTGAAAAACCACATTTGCTACGTTTTCTTGTGGGCTTGGATTTTACAGCTTTCACTCTACATCCCAAATGATATATATACTTTATTCTTTGGGTCGGTACGATCACGTGGATACCAAATTTGTATAGGTTTTATAATGTTTTCATACATTTAAAAAAATTAAAACAACCTGTACAAATTTTTTTTTTAAATTTTGCCATCTTCTGGCGCCAATAACTTTTTCATACTATGGTGTACGGAGCTGTGGGTAGTGTCATTTTATGTGAATTTCCATGGCGTTTTCATTGCTATAGCTTTTGGGACAGTGCAACCTTTTGATCACTTTTTATAAATTTTTTTATATTTTTCAAAATGGCAAAAAAATGCCATTTTCGAATTTGGACGCCATTTTCCGTTACGGGGTTAAACGCAGTGAAAAACCGTTCTTATATTTTGATAGATCGGACATTTTTGGACACGGCGATACCAAATGTGTTTATGATTTTTACTGTTTATTTATATTTATATCAGTTCTAGGGAAAGGGGGGTGATTAGAATTTTTAGGTTTTTTTATTTATTTTTTACTTTTTTAATTTTTACTTTTACTATTTTTCAGACTCCCTAGTGTACTTTAACCCTAGGTAGTCTGATTCATCCTATCATATACTGCCATACTACATTATGGCAGTATATGTGGATTTTACTCCCCATTCATTACAATGTGCAATTAGCACATTGTAATGCATGGGTTAAAACGAACTAGCCTTGGGTATTCAGAACACCCGAGGCTACCATGGCGACGGATTGCCGCTCCCCGTGACGTCATCGGGGAGCGAAATCCGCGGCGAGCCGGCGGCAGCATTGCCGTCGCCGATTGAGGTGTAAACACCCGCGAACGGTGCTAGCTGCAATATGCAGCAAAGACTTACCGGCTATGGAGAGGGCTCGGCAAGGGCTTAACAGCAACTACTTTCCGTGGATATCCAAATGTTGCCAAAACAGAGAAGAAAGAAAGGATCTGTTGACCCCTAAGACCAGTACTAGTACCACCAAAAGATTGCCCTTCATATCAACCTACAATGAGCAGAGCAACATCATAGCGAATATTATACGCAAACAGTGGTCTAAATTATCCACGTGTAATATGTTAGTACTAGTGATGAGCGAGTATACTCGTCCGAGCTTGATGCTCGGTCGAGTATTAGCATACTCGGACCGGCTCGTTGCTCGGACGAGTATTTGCCCTGCTCGATAACGAGCATTTAATTAAAAAAAATAGAAGTGAAGAACAATAAAAAAATACAATTAAAACATTTAATTTAATCGATTAATTGAAGAAAACAGTGAAATAACACAGTGCAGAATAGATTGCAGATGTTCGGGAACATCTGCGATCTGTTCCGGAGACACGCGTGCAGAACGGTGTTCTCCGCAATAGTATTTGAAGAACAATATGTGTGAAGAACACATTGCAGATGTTTGGCAACATCTGCAAGTTGTTCTCTACACATATTGTTCTTCAAATACTATTGCGGAGAACACCGTTCTGCACGGGTGTCTCCGGAGCAGATCGCAGATGTCCCGGAGACACGCGTGCAGAACGGTGTTCTCCGCAATAGTATTTGAAGAACAATATGTGTGAAGAACAACTTGCAGATGTTTCCAAACATCTGCAAGTTGTTCTCTACACATATTGTTCTTCAAATACTATTGTGGAGAACACCGTTCTGCACGCGTGTCTCCGGAACAGATCGCAGATGTTCCCGAACATCTGCAATCTGTTCTGCACTGTGTTATTTCACAGTGCTCGGTCAGTTTGTAATTTTGCTGAAAAATGCTCGGGTCTCCCATTGATTTCAATGGGGCTCGTTACTCGAAACGAGCACTCGAGCATCGGGAAATGTTCGGTTCGAGTAACGAGCACCCGAGCATTTTAGTGCTCGCTCATCTCTAGTTAGTACCTGAGTTTAAAAACCCTCCACTTTTTTCATATCGTAAGACCCAAAGTATCCGGGACCGGATCATTAGATTAGATATTGGCCCTTTAAAAATGAGCAGACAGATGGGTTTCTTTGGCTCATCTCTAGTTAGTACCTGAGTTTAAAAACCCTCCACTTTTTTCATATCGTAAGACCCAAAGTATCCGGGACCGGATCATTAGATTAGATATTGGCCCTTTAAAAATGAGCAGACAGATGGGTTTCTTTGGACAGCCCAGAAAGGGGTCAATTCCCTTCTATAATTGCATAAACCACAAGCAGATGAATAAAGGGTCATCTTTCAAATGTACCAGTGTTGAATATTCAATCAAACATTTTCTTACGTGTGATTTGTTGTTTATCCATGAGTTGTCCATGTGGTCCCTATGTAGGAGAGACCACATTGGAATTCAAAACCAGATTTAATCAGCACAGATACACAATTAGGGCTAAAAG
This sequence comes from Engystomops pustulosus, assembly GCF_040894005.1. NCBI lineage: Eukaryota > Metazoa > Chordata > Amphibia > Anura > Leptodactylidae > Engystomops > Engystomops pustulosus. The sequence continues at coordinate 101,254,121 of NC_092416.1, read as the reverse complement.
AAAGGATCTTCCTGTATCAAAACATTTCTTTGAAGCAGGCCACATGGAAAAACAACTTAGATTTCAACTAATCAATCACATGCCATTACCAAGGAGAGGGGGAGACAGGGAACGGGTCCTCAAGAAACGAGATCTAAAATGGATTTTTACCCTTGAGACCCTCAAACCTTAATGTTGATTTTAAACTGAGTGGAATATAAGTTTGTTGGTCTTGCGATGTTTACTCTCTGTCAGGGGACTAGCTCTAGGTCATCAATATATAGGTGTAAGTGACACAGTGTACTTTTTCTCTATACTTACCTATATTGTTTCTCTTGTATTTCTAAACCAAAGAAATTACTATGAAGCCGGTACATGAACAACTACCATCTCCACCGCTCAACTTTTTGATGTCATCACATGTTTTAAAATTATTTAAAACATTTCACAGAGCTACTCCTGAAGCTGTCATTTCCATTGTTTAATTTTCTTTATGTATCTCTGTTGATAATTTTGATAGGAGAGGTGTCATGCATTGTTATGCATTGTACACTTGCGCTGTGTTTGGAAGTGGCCTCATAGGATCTCTGTCGCCTTCGGTGATGGAGGTACTTTGGACACTCCGTGGTGGTTTCTGTGTTCCCTGTTCTGTATACAGGGGGTCACATCAACCATCACACACAAGCTCTGAGTGATGCCCATAGTGGTTGGGCGATGCCAGCCCATTCCCCTCTGTTGTACTCTTATATGTTCCCTTTTTCACAGTGATCCCACGAGATGTTTGCACTTAGTGGATTGGCGAAACCATGGGGCGAGTAATCGCTAGTTGCCTTACCTAAATATGTATGATTTCGTACAGCTACAGCAACAGGTCTCTGGTATTGTTGATATATGACGTAATAGGTTGCGCACATAGTGTTATGACGCGTGCATTCCAGCTATGCGCGTCACGGTTTCGTTTCATGCGTAGCACTCTATATTCAGTTTTTTCTGCAATCAATATTTAGTGTATGGAGGGTTGAGTTGTCAATGTACCTTTTTAGACTTTCCTAGATCTATTTGTGTTCACAATCCACATTTAAGATTTAACCCCTGACACATTATGGTCATGATACACTTTATATGCACTAGCACTTTATATACGTATGTATATTAGATAATGGATCAATTATTATACACTGTAAAACCATGAAATGATCTTGTAATTATTAGAGATGAGCGAGCACTAAAATGCTCGGGTACTCGTTATTCGAGACAAACTTTTCCCGATGCTCGAGTGCTCGTCTCGAATAACGAGCCCCATTTAAGTCAATGGGAGACTCGAGCATTTTTCAAGGGGACCAAGGCTCTGCACAGGGAAGCTTGGCCAAACACCTGGAAACCTCAGAAAAGGATGGAAACACCACGGAAATGGACAGGAAACAGCAGGGGCAGCATGAATGGATGCCTCTGAGGCTGCTTAAACGCACCATTATGCCAAAATTATGGGCAACAGCATGGTCTGCATAGGCAGCGGCAGCAGCGGCAGGCTAGAGAGTGGCATGGCGACATACCCTAAATGGACTCAGGCTTCAAACCAATGGGTGGCAGAGAGGAACCAAAGGAGGTGAGCAAGAAGCGCTCAAATAATATTGGTACATGATAAAAGTTTGCCAGTATATTTTGTGGATTACACAGCAGGGTGGCGACAAAGTTAACATGGAAGCCATGAAAACAATCCAAAATTCTGCCTGACACAGCTCGTTTGATAAGGGGACCATGTATGGAGGCAGTGAACTAGTAGTAGATTAAAGGTGCTGCAGTTAAAACTATGTTAGTTGGATCTTGGGATGGAGCTGGCGCTCCGCTGCCAGGCGAGCTTTCGCCAATCCAAGCCCCTGTCTCTAGGCTACTCCCCAAACAGCACTTCTAAGAACCTTTTGTATAAGATCAAGTGTAGTAGCGTTCTTATAAGTTTAGGATATGGCGGGTGAGGGGAATGTAAACAGATGCGCAAGAAGCGCTGAAATAATATCGGTAAATGATAAAAGTTTGCCAGTATATTTTGTGGATTACACAGCAGGGTGGCGACAAAGTTAACAAGTTTGTTGTGGAAGCCATGAAAACAACCCAAAATTCTGCCTGACACAGCTCGTTTGATAAGGGGACCATGTATGCTTACAGTTCATGCCAGTCGCTGCACTGGCTGCCAGTCTCCTTTCGAATACAGTTTAAAATAATAACCCTCATCCATAAAGCTCTGTATAATGCTGCACCCCCCTACCTCTCCTCTCTTATCTCAGTCTATCGCCCAACCCGTGCTCTTAGATCCGCCAGTGATCTTAGATTAACCTCTACCCTAGTGCGGACCTCCCACTCGCGTCTCCAAGACTTCTCTAGAGCTGCACCAATTCTATGGAATGCTCTGCCCCGGACTATCAGACTAATACCTAACCTCCAAAGTTTCAAACGTGCTCTTAAAACCCATTTCTTTAGGCAAGCCTATAACACTCATTAACTGCATGAAGTTTTAACTCTTCTACTAACCCGTCCTGTGTCGTTCTCCCATCTGTTATCCAGCAACCAACAGGCACCAGACTTCTCTGCAGTCCCATTCACCCTGGACCTGGTATATAAGATGACGGCTGAGTGGTTCAAGCGACAGCAATTCCATTTATTATATTTTGTTCTATTCCCTAAGAAGAATGGCTTGACCATTAAATATTCTTTTACCTCGTGTTACCCCATCATCTTCATAAACCGTAAGCTCTGGCGAGCAGGGACCTCACTCCTTTGTTCCATACAAATGTTGTGCTCTGTTACATTACATTTGTATTTGTTTCCTATGATTTGTAAAGCGCTACGGAATATGATGGCGCTATATAAATAAAGATTATTATTATTATTATTATGGAGGCAGTGAACTAGTAGTAGATTAAAGGTGCTGCAGTTAAAACTATGTTAGTTGGATCTTGGGATGGAGCTGGTGCTCCGCTTCCAGGCGAGCTTTCGCCAATCCAAGCCCCTGTCTCTAGGCTACTCCCCAAACAGCACTTCTAAGAACCTTTTGTATAAGATCAAGTGTAGTAGCGTTCTTATAAGTTTGGGATATGGCGGGTGAGGGGAATGTAAACAGATGCGCAAAAAGCGCTGAAATAATATCGGTAAATGATAAAAGTTTGCCAGTATATTTTGTGGATTACACAGCAGGGTGGCGACAAAGTTAACAAGTTTGATGTGGAATGCCCTGTAATAGCTCTTGGGCGGTGTGCCTTTTATCGCCTAGGCTCAGCAGTTTGAGCACCGCCTGCTGTCGCTTAGCGACGGCACTGCTGCTGTGCCTAGAGCTACCGACTGATGGCGCCATGCCCACGGATGGTAATTCGGAGGAGGAGGAGGTGGAGGAGGGGTAGGAGGAGGAGGAGGTATAGTAGGCCTTTGAGACCTGGACCGAGGTAGGCCCCGCAATCCTCTGCGTCGGCAGTATATGACCAGCCCCATGGTCAGACTCGGTCCCAGCCTCCACCAAGTTAAGTGTAGTAGCGTTCTTATAAGTTTGGGATATGGCGGGTGAGGGGAATGTAAACAGATGCACAAGAAGCGCTGAAATAATATCCGTAAATGGTAAAAGTTTGCCAGTATATTTTGTGGATTACACAGCAGGGTGGCGACAAAGTTAACAACTTTGATGTGGAATCCATGAAAACAACCCTAATTTCTGCCTGACACACCTCGTTTGATAAGGGGACGATGTATGGAGGCAGCTATATGAACGACATTTGGAGGAAGCAATGGAGACAACGTGTGGAGGCTGCTATGGAGACAATTTAATTTGGATAGTGCCTGTATGTGGCAGTCCAAAAAAGTTTTCAAACCAGAGGAGCAGGTAGGTGGCCCTCCAGAAAAATGAAATAGATTGAGTGCCTGTATGTGGCAGTCCAAAAAAGTTTTCAAACCAGAGGAGCAGGTAGGTGGCCCTCCAGAAAAATGAAATAGATTGAGTGCCTGTATGTGGCAGTCCAAAAAAGTTTTCAAACCAGAGGAGCAGGTAGGTGGCCCTCCAGAAAAATGAAATAGATTGAGTGCCTGTATGTGGCAGTCCAAAAAAGTTTTCAAACCAGAGGAGCAGGTAGGTGGTCCTCCAGAAAAATGAAATAGATTGAGTGCCTGTATGTGGCAGTCCAAAAAAGTTTTCAAACCAAAGGAGCAGGTAGGTGGCCCTCCAGAAAAATTGATTAGATTGAGTGCCTGTATGTGGCAGTCCAAAAAAGTTTTCAAACCAGAGGAGCAGGTAGGTGGTCCTCCAGAAAAATGAAATAGATTGAGTGCCTGTATGTGGCAGTCCAAAAAAGTTTTCAAACCAGAGGAGCAGGTAGGTGGCCCTCCAGAAAAATTGAATAGATTGAGTGCCTGTATGTGGCACTCCCAAAAATTGTTTAAAACAGAGGACCGGGTAGGTGGCCCTCCAGAAAAATTAAATGCATAAAGTACTATAGCTAGAGCCAGTGGGCCCTGTCAAAAAATAGCCAGTTTCCTCTGCTTTAGTGTACAAAGAGGAGGAGAAGGAGGAAAATGAGGAGGAGGAGTGCATAAATTATTCAGGTTGAGCTTCCTTCACCTGGTGGAGATTGGAAATTATGAGAAATCCAGGCTTTATTCATCTTAATAAGCGTCAGCCTGTCAGCGCTGTCAGTCGACAGGCGTGTACGCTTATCGGTGATGATGCCACCAGCTGCACTGAAAACCCGCTCGGACAAGACGCTAGCGGCAGGGCAGGCAAGAACCTCCAAGGCGTACAGCGCCAGTTCGTGCCACATGTCCAGCTTTGAAACCCAGTAGTTGTAGGGAGCTGTGTGATCATTTAGGACGATGGTATGGTCAGCTACTTACTCCCTCACCATCTTTCTGTAAAGATCAGCCCTACTCTGCCGAGACTGGGGACAGGTGACAGTGTCTTGCTGGGGTGACATAAAGCTGGCAAAAGCCTTGTAAAGCGTACCCTTGCCAGTGCTGGACAAGCTGCCTGCTCGCCTACTCTCCCTCGCTACTTGTCCCGCAGAACTACGCACTCTGCCGCTAGCGCTGTCAGAAGGGAAATACTGTTTCAGCTTGTGCACCAGGGCCTGCTGGTATTCATGCATTCTCACACTCCTTTCCTCTCCAGGGATGAGAGTGGAAAGATTTTGCTTGTACCGTGGGTCCAGGAGAGTTAATACCCAGTAATCGGTGCTGGAATAAATTCTTTGAACGCGAGGGTCACGGGATAGGCAGCCTAGCATGAAATCTGCCATATGCGCCAGAGTACCAACGCGCAAGAATTCACTCCCCTCACTGGCCTGACTGTCCATTTCCTCCTCCTCCAACTCCTCCAACTCCTCTTCTTCTGCCCATACACGCTGAACAGTGAAGGACTGAACAATGGTCCCCTCTTGTGTCTCGCCAACATTCTCCTCCTCTTCCTCCTCATCCTCCTCATCCTCCTCCAGCTCCACCTCCTCCGATATGCGCTGAGAAACAGACCTAAGGGTGCTTTGGCTATCAGCAAGGGAATCTTCTTCCCCCATCTCTTGTGACGAGCGCAAAGCTTCCGACTTCATGCTGATCAGAGAGTTTTTCAACAGGCCAAGCAGCGGGATGGTGAGGCTGATGATGGCGGCATCGCCACTGACCATCTGTGTTGACTCCTCAAAGTTACTCAGCACCTGACAGATATCAGACATCCACGTCCACTCCTCATTGTAGACTTGAGGAAGCTGACTGACCTGACTACCAGTTCTGGTGGAAGTTGACATCTGGCAGTCTACAATCGCTCTGCGCTGCAGGTAAACTCTGGATAACATGGTTAATGTTGAATTCCACCTCGTGGACACGTCGCACAACAGTCAGTGAGCGGGCAGTTAAAGGCGGCGCTGCGCTGCCCTGAGAGTGGCAGCATCTGTGCTGGACTTCCTGAAATGCGCACAGATGCGGCGCACCTTCGTGAGCAAATCAGACAGATTGGGGTATGTCTTGAGGAAACGCTGAACTATCAGATTTAACACATGGGCCAGGCATGGCACATGTGTCAGTCTGCCGAGTTGCAGAGCCGCCACCAGGTTACGGCCGTTGTCACACGCAACCATGCCTGGCTTCAGGTTCAGCGGTGGCAGCCACAGATCAGTCTGCGCCGTGATGCCCTGTAATAGCTCTTGGGCGGTGTGCCTTTTATCGCCTAGGCTCAGCAGTTTGAGCACCGCCTGCTGTCGCTTAGCGACGGCACTGCTGCTGTGCCTAGAGCTAGCGACTGATGGCGCCATGCCCACGGATGGTAGTTCGGAGGAGGAGGTGGAGGAGGGGTGGGAGGAGGAGGAGGCATAGTAGGCCTGAAAGACCTGGACCGAGGTAGGCCCCGCAATCCTCGGCGTCGGCAGTATATGACCAGCCGCAGGGTCAGACTCGGTCCCAGCCTCCACCAAGTTAACCCAATGTGCCGTCAGCGATATATAGTGGCCCTGCCCGGCAGCACTCGTCCACGTGTCCGTGGTCAGGTGGACCTTGTCAGAAACGGCGTTGGTCAGGGCACGGATGATGTTGTCTGACACGTGCTGGTGCAGGGCTGGGACGGCACATCGGGAAAAGTAGTGGCGGCTGGGGACCGAATACCGAGGGGCGGGCGCCGCCATGGGGTTGCGAAAGGCCTCGGTCTCTACTAGCCTATAGGGCAGCATCTCCAGGCTAAGCAATCTGGAGATGTGGACATTAAGGGCTTGGGCGTGCGGGTGGGTTGCACTATATTTCCGTTTCCGCTCCAGCGTCTGGGGTATGGAGAGCTGAACGCTGGTGGATCTTTAAAAAACCTACAGACTTCTGAAAATCTAGCCCTCGCCACGGGAGCTTGACTACGGGCAACATTTGCCGCTGATGCACCAGCACCAGGATCGTGGAGGCGACGATGGGGTTTTTGTGCCAGGGTCCTGGGCAGGGGGCTGACTATCAGCTGACACAGGGGAAGGAGCAGTGGTGTGCACGGCCGGAGGTGAACGGGCTTGGTGCCACTGAGTGGGGTGTTTAGCATTCATATGCCTGCGCATACAGGTGGTAGTTAAGCTAGTAGTGGTGGAACCCCTGCTGATCCTGGTTTGGCAAAGGTTGCACACCACAGTCCGTTGGTCATCCGGTGTTTCCTTAAAGAACCTCCAGACTTCTGAAAATCTAGCCCTCGCCGCGGGAGCCCTCGCCACGGGAGCTTCACTACGTGACACATTTGGCGCTGATGCACCTGCTCTGGCCCTGCCTCTCCGTCTGGCCCCACCACTGCCTCTTCCAACCTGTTCTGGTCGAGGACTCTCCTCCGTCTCAGAAGCACTGTGTTCACCCGGCCTCTCAACCCAGCTTGGGTCTGTCACCTCATCATCCTCCGATCCCTCAGTCTGCCCCCCCCTCGGACTTCCTGCCCTGACAACAACTTCACCACTGTCTGACAACCGTGTCTCCTCATCGTCGGACACCTCTTTACACACTTCTTCCACTACGTCAAGAAGGTCATCATCACCCACAGACTGCGACTGGTGGAAAACCTGGGCATCGGAAAATTGCTCAGCAGCAACCGGACAAGTGGTTTGTGACTGTGGGAAGGGTCCAGAAAACAGTTCCTCAGAGTATGCTGGTTCAAATTCCAAATTTTCCTGGGAGGGGGCAGACTGGGGGGGAGGAGGCTGAGGTGCAGGAGCTGGAGGAGTGCCGATTTCGGTGACATGGGTGGACTGCGTGGAAGACTGACTGGTGGACAAATTGCTCGAAGCATTGTCGGCAATCCACGACATCACCTGTTCGCACTGTTCTGGCCTCAACAGTGCTCTACCACTGTAACTTCAGACATGAACCTAGGGAGTGTAGCTCTGCGGCGTTCCCCTGCTCCCTCATCAGCAGGTGGTGTCTCACCCCGCCCAGGACCACGGCCTCTGACCCTGCAGTAGTTGGACGCCCACGTCCCCGCCCTCGTCCTCTACCCCTAGCCCTCGGGTTAAACATTTTGAAAATGAAAGTTATAACTTTAATTTTTTTTAAACTTTTTTTTGTGTTTTTTTGTGTTTTTTTTTTTTGTGTTTTTTAGTTTTTAAAACCAAACGATGCTATCCTATTGCTATGGCTATTTTCTAGCCAAGTATGAAAGCACACTGCTATGCCAGATGAGATGACGCTGAGTTACGAAAAAATAAACGTAAAATAAAAAGTAAATGGCAGACTGTGCTTAATTGAAATCAAACCCCTAATAAATTTTCCCACTTCGGTCTTTGCGATGGATATGTGCGTCACTAAGCGCTAAACACAACGGTCGCAAGTCTCACTACAAATTCCTCACAATATGGTAGTAGATGCACTGCAGCAAGGACAGCCACCAGCAGATCAACCAGAAATAAAATATATAACGCTATTGTAGGCCTAAGTAAGCCGTTTGGATTCTCCTACGGCTATTTTCTAGCCAAGTATGAAAGCACACTGCTATGCCAGATGAGATGACGCTGAGTTATGAAAAAATAAACGTAAAATAAAAAGTAAATGGCAGACTGTGCCTAATTGAAATCAAACCCCTAATAAATTTTCCCACTTTGGTGTTTGAGGTGGATATGTGTGTCACTAAGAGCTAAACACAACGGTAGCAAGTCCCCCTGCAAATGTATAACGTTATTGTAGCCCTAAGAATGGCTGTTGGGTTCTTGTAGAATCACTCCTGCCTAACACTATTCTAATAGAACAGCCTAATGCTTTCCCTGACCAGCAGCAGCTCTCTCCCTAGCGGCATCCAGACACAGAATGATCCGAGCAGCGCAGGCAGGGGCTAGTGTATTCCAGGGTCACCTGATCTGGCCAGCCAACCACTGCTATCGACGTGTAAGGGTACCACGTCATGCTGGGTGGAGTGCAGAGTCTCCTGGCTTGTGATTGGCTCTGTTTCTGGCCGCCAAAAAGCAAACCGGCGGGAGCTGCCATTTTCTCGAGCGGGCGAAGTATTCGTCCGAGCAACGAGCAGTTTCAAGTACGCTAATGCTCGAACGAGCATCAAGCTCGGACGAGTATGTTCGCTCATCTCTAGTAATTATATATTTATTCACTGTTATATAGAAAAAATGAAATGTTATAAGAAGTTGTGAGATCATGTGACTCAACTAAATGTGTATATATATCCACCATTTGCACTTGTCACTTGGCTTGAAAAAGGCTAACACTGAGCCGAAACTTTGCTGGATTTTTAATGGAACCCTGGAGTGCTGCCTTTTTTCCAATTATATATTGCTGAGGACCTGCTGCCCAGCCCTAATAGGCTGACACCCACCCTTTACAATTGTTGTGCTGCTTTGGACTTTCTACAAGTATCTATCTATCTCATATCTATGTATCTAGCTTATATTTATCCAGCTCATATCTATGTATCTACCTATCTAAAACTTTAGCACAGCATATGAGGGGATAGCTTGAAGACTTGGGGAGTTGAGTCTCTCTCTCTCTTTCCTTTTCTGCCTGCCATTTCATACTGTAAGCCTGAAGTGAATGGGGGATGGGTGACTGTGATCGAGCTGCAGCTTCTGTCAGTGGGGATTATTTGTTTAATTACAAGTGTAGGGAAAGCTGATGGAGAGATAAGAGTATAGTTGTTTGGTTAATACATTAGTTAGGGCTCTTAGCATCATGAGGAGAACCAGCTGAGAGCAGGGAGGGGGGGTGTGCCTCACATGTACATTCTCTCTCAGTATTAAGCCCAGTGAGGGTGGGGAGTGCCCGCAACAGCTATCTGAGGAGTCACTGATAACAGGGGGAAGTCTGCAGAACACAAGAGAAAGAAGTAAGATTCTGGTAACTAATCCAATAGCAAAAGGACTTAAAATTACCTGCACTAACATATAAAAACTTTTTAAAATGATGGTTACTCGTTAAGTACAGGGAAGTCACATACAGTTAGGAGAGAACTAATTTAGGTATCCATTTTATAAACTTAAAGGGATCTAGAGTAAAGAAGTTATTAAACACTTTCTTTATTCTACCTCTCTCTCATCTGTCTTCTAATGACCTTCCTGACCCAGGAATACTGGGAAGTGTGCAAATACATTTTTCAAGGTGTTAAATGGAAAACAATGCCTTTAAGTGTCTGAAAGCAGAGCTGTTCTAGTTGCCCGTGGCAACCAGAGTTCAGTTTTCATTCTCCCACAGATGCTTTTAAAATCAAAGGTAAGCATTGATTGGTTTCTTTGGGCAACTAGAACAGTTTTGCCTCAGACACTTTTCCCATGAGGCTGCATTCACATGACCATAGGGGGACGTATGTTCGACCGCAAGCTTGTTGCCGTAATATGTCCCTCGTAGACCGGCAATGGCCACACGGAGTGATACAGTCCCAAGTACTGGTCTAAGGCTGAAGTTATATTCTGAATGCAGCCACATTGTCACGTGTGGCCCTGCCACCCATACCCCGAGTCGCAGGCACACTTGTGTACCTCTGTGTGCCCCCAGAGCCAGCTTGCACGTTAACTTAACCTTCCCGGCTTGCACGCCGGCTCTGTCAAATTTAAAGAGCTACCGATAATAAATTTAAATTATCACCGATAATTGGCGCTGCCCAGCATAAATTCCAGTCCATTCCTGTGTCCCCTGCCGGATATTTATGCCTCATAGCTTTAGAGAAAGCTTGTCTTATTCCCTGTGTGATTATCCTGATTTCCTGTTGTGACCTTGATCCTGTTCCTGACCTTGCTCCTGTGTTGCCTGTCCTGACCTTCTGCTACGTCCCCGACTCTGATCCTGCGCTGACTGTCTCAACCTCCTGCCTGTCCCCCGACCTGTGGCTGCTGCCATTGACAAAGTCGCGCCTGTGGAACAACATGGTGGTACCATGAAGCAACAAGTCCAACCTGCTTTGCGACGGGCTCTGGTGAAAACTGGGATCCACTTAGGCTCCGGTCTTAGGTGTCGGGCAGGGTGGCTATATACTACCAGGGGGCAGGATGGCTATATACTACAGGGAGAAAGATGGCTATATACTACAGGGGGCAGGATGGCTAGATACTACTTGGGGGCAGGATGGCAATATACTACAGGCGGGCAGGCTGACTATATACTACAGGGGGGCAGGATGGCTATATACTACAGGGGAGAAGGATGGCTATATACTATAGGGGGCAGGATGGCAATATAGTACATTAGGGCAGGATGGCTATATACTACAGGGGGCAGGATGGCTATATACTACAGGGGCTGGCTATGTACTACATTGGGGCAGGCTGGCTACACTACATGGGGCTGGCTAGCTATATACTACATGGGGACAGGCTGGCTATATACTACATGGGGGAAGGATGGCTATATACTACAGGGAGAAGGAGGACACAGAGTGGCACAATGACAAATTCTGGAGGAGGCAGCAGCAGCACCGCGAGGCCACATACTGGCACAATGACAAAGTGTAGAGGTGGCAGCAGCAGCAACAGCATGAGGTCAGAGAGTGGCACAATGACAAATTCTGGTGGTGGCAGCAACAGCAGCATGAGGCCACAGAGTGGCACAATGACAGAGTATGGAGGTGGCAGCAGCCGCATGAGGTCAGAGAGTGGCACAATGACAAATTCTGGAGGTGGCAGCCACAGTATGAGGCCACATAGTGGCACAATGACAAAGTGTGGAGGTGGCTGCAGCAGCATGAGGTCAGAGTGTGGCAAAATCACAAATTCTGGAGGTGGCAGCAGCAGCATGAGGCCACATAGTGGCAGAATGACAAAGTGCGGAGGAGGCAGCAGCAGCATGATGTCAGAGAGTGGCACAATGACAAAGTGTGGAGGTGGCAGCAGCAGCAGCATGAGGTCACAGGGTGGCACAATGACAAATTCTGGAGATGGCAGCAGCGGCGGCATGAGGCCACATAGAGGAACAATGACAAAGTGGAGGTGGCAGCAACAGCAGCTTGAGGTCAGAGAGTGGCACAATGACAGAGTGTGAAGATGGGTGACAAGTTCATCCAAAGGTGGTATCAGGTCGGTGGCAGCATCAGAATAGAGTCAGGTAGTTAGAATACAGACTCATTTCTCAATGTTTGGGAGAGGTGTCATGGCTGTGTTAATCTCCATGCCTGATTCATCTTGACAGAGGTCACTCTCTCCACATTACGGGTGGACAAGTGAGTTCTCCTTAAGGTAATGATGACCCCAGCCACACTGAACACGCACTCTACCATGCCACACTACCGGCCGGGCAGGACAGCTTCTCTACTGCAAACTCTGCAAGTTGCGGCCACGCTTCAAGTTTGGCTGCCCAGTAGTCCAGGGGATCCTCTACCTCTGGTGGTAAAGTGCTGTCCAAGTAGGCCACCACCTGCTGGTGCAGGGTCTGCTTCATGTCCTGCTGCTGCTGCTGGTGGCGGCTACCCTTCTCACTAGGTGGGTGAAGTAAGCTGCTCATTAAGGACTCCAGACTTAAGCTGCTGCTGGTGGAGCTGCTATTGCTCCTAACCCCCCATCTCCCCACAGCAGCTGTGGCAGTAGTATGTGAGCGATGACTGCCAGAAATCCCCCGGTCAGGTCTGACAGAGGATGGACAATGGCGCACATAGGAAGCGGCCAACTGTCTTTTCAGTATTTTTTATTACAGTACGACAGTTCTTCCTTCCTCTCGGCAGCTTGAAAAAAGTCTCCCATTTTTGAGCGGTAGCGAGGGCCCAAGAGGGTGGAGAGCCAAAACTCATCCCTTTGCTGGATGTTCACTATTCGGCTGTCACTAGTTAGGCAAAGCAGCATGCTTCGGGCCATCTGCGTGAGTCACTCTAAGGGACTCCCAGCCTCCATTTCCACTGTATACTGCCACGGTGCTTCTGGGTAATCTGCCTCATTTTATACCTCCTCCGAATGCTTCTGCTCCTCCTCTCTTTTCACCTGAGTGGAAAAACCACTGATTTCACCAGATTCTGCTTGTGCTCCAAGGTCCTCCTCCTCCAGTTCAGTCCCCACCGGACTCATATGGCCATGAGATATAGTCACCACTTCTCCAGTGCCCTGACCAGACAGATTTGGCAGCATTAGTTCTAGGACATGAAGCAGCATGGACATCCCTCGGTGCAGTGCGGACACCATGTTCCTCCCATTGTCTGTCACCATGATTCCTATTTGCAGTTGTCGCAGAGAAAGCCACAGATTGATTTCTTCTTGCACGTGGAGGCTGACGTGGCGGTGGAGAAGGAGGAAGAGGAGGCGGACACTGGTGCAGGAGCAGCAGTTTGACAACGAGGAGGAGAAAGCGGCATCTCCTGTTCAAGTTGTTGGTGTGGCTGGGCAGGAAGCACATTCACCCAGTTAGCTATAAAGGACATGTACTGGCCCTGACCGTAGTTGAAGCACAACACATCCACGCTGCCATGCACCTTGGAAGAAACCGATAAGCTCAAGGACTTTTTGGAAAAGAAATTCCGTCTTGGAACTCTCCACCTCAGTTGGGTACAAGCCATTAGTTCTCTGAAGGGTGAAGATTCCACAACTTGGAAAGGGAGTGACTGCAGTACCAACAACTAGGACAGGAGCACAGTAAGCTTCTGCACCTTAGGATGGTTGGACGCATGCAGTTGTCTCTTTGTTATTACCTCTTTCAACGACTGCTGGCAACATGCGTAGCGAGGAGCAGGAGCATCTGTACCGGGAGTTGATGTCAAAGAGGTGCTGGATCCTTGACTGGCTGAAATGGCAAGTGTGCCACTAGGTGCTGCTGCTGTTACTGCAGAGGCAGGATGGACCTCCACATCTGAGACACGTTTCTCCCAGACCAGTGGATGGTGATGCTGCATGTGTTGACGCAGGGCCATGGTGCCAACTTTAGCTTCTTAGCCACACTTCACTTTCTCCCCGCAGATTCTACATATACACACGCTCGGCTCCTCTGGTGTCTTAACAAAAAACTGCCACACCGCCGAGTTGGAGGTGATTTTACTGCCAACACTCTGCACTAACTACTAACGGCACTGCCTTGCTGAGCCCCTTTGCAACTGTTTACTTGGATCTGCGGATCGGTTTGTACCCCATGGCCGTTTGGCTCCCATCCTCGCACTGTAGCCACCCTGCTGACTCACGGCCACAGTAGCAACGATGATGATGAATGCCTGGCTTCACCCAGCTCCCAAGTGCGATCTGCTACATCTTCATCGATTTGTGTTTCCCTGTCATTGCTATTCTCCTCAACGGTCTCAGTATGCACAGCCTGACTACTTGCAAGTGCAAAATAATCTCCCATGCCTCTCTCCACATCTCTACTTTCTTGCCTACTACAAAAATCTTCAGATGTCTTCCCCACCTCTTCACCGCCAAGCAGCAGTTGACTGTCCTCAAAGAATTCCTCTTCCCTGTATAGTGGTGCTGAGCCCAGTCCACCTAGAAGAACTCTGGCTGAGGGAAATTAACAGGACAGATGCTGGTTGAGGACAGGTGAGCGCCGCTGACCTGCTCCTGGGCCATGCCAACTAAGGGTTGTATCTGACGAACCCATGGACTGTTGGCTGGGGTTGTCAGATGTCATTTCAGAGGAAGTGGATGACCTAGTCAGCCAATCCACAACCTTTGGGTTGTTTATCAACACACTGCAGCTAGATGACACCGGCAGTTCTGGTCTCACAGAGTCACTCCTGCCGGGATGTCCCCTTATTACCTGTGCCTGCTTCACCTGGCACCTCTCTGTCTGACATATTGGGGTATACAGAAGCACAAAACATCTTGGAATAGGAGCAGAAATCACTACAAAAAATATGTGGATCTTACACAGATTTCTTCCTATTCACTTCAGCAACAAAACTGCTACTTGGGTTATACAGATCCCCCAAAACGGACACCCTGCGATAGGGGCAGAAAGCACTACAAAAACAATGTGGATTTTACACAAATTTTTTCCAAGTCACTTCAGCAACCAAAAAAAATGCTATTTGGGGTATACAGATTCCTGGGATTGGAGCAAAATCACTCCAGCTACTACATGGATTTGAGACGTATTTCTTCCTATTCACTTCAGCAACAAAAAAGAACTGCTATTTGGGGTATACAGATCCCCAAACAGACATCCTGGGATAGGAGCAGAAATCAATACAGAAACTATGTGGAGTTTACACAGATTTCTTCCTATTCACTTCAGCAACAAAAAACTCCTGCTATTTAGAGGTATACAGATTCCCCAAAACGGAAACCTTGGGATTGGAGCAGAAATCACTAAAGAAACTATGTGGATTTTACACAGATTTCTTCCTATTCACTTCAGTAACAAAAAAGAACTGCTATTTGGGGTATACAGATCCTCCGAAACTTACACCCTGCGAATGGAGCAAAAATCACTCCAGCTACTACATGGATTTGAAATTTCTTCCTATTCACTTCAGGAACAAAAAAGAACTGCTATTTTGGGTATACAGGGCCACCCAAACGAACACCCTGTCATCGGAGCAAAAATCATTCCAGCAACTACGCATATTTTACACAGATTTCTTCCAATTCACTTCAGCAACAAAAAGGAACTTCTATTTGGCGTATACAGATACCCCAAAACGCACACCCTAGTATAGGAGTAGAAATCATTACAGAAACTATGTGGATTTTACACAGATTTCCTCCTATTCACTTTAGCAGATGTCCCAAAATGGACACCCTGGGATTGGAGCAAAATCACTCCAGCTACTACATGGATTTGAGACGTATTTCTTCCTATTCACTTCAGCAACAAAAAAGAACTGCTATTTGGGGTATATAGATCCCCACAAATGGACACCCTGGGATAGGAGTAGAAATCACTAAAGAAACTATGTGGATTTTACACAGATTTCTTCCTGTTCACTTCAGCAACAAAAAAGAACTGCTATTTGGGGTATACAGATCCTCCAAAATGTACACCCTGGGATTGGAGCAAAAATCACTCCAGCAACTTTATGGATTTGACACATATTTCTTCCTAATCACTTCAGCAACAAAACAAAAAAAACTGCTTTTAGGGGTATATAGATCCCCCAAAACGTACACCCTGGAATAGGAGCAGAAATCACTACAGAAACTTTGTGGATTTTAAACAGATTTCTTCCTATTCACTTCAGCAACCAAAAAAAACCTGCTATTTGAGGTATACAGATCCCCAAAAACAGACACCCTGGCATAGGAGCAGAAATCATTACAGAAACTATGTGGATTTTACACAGATTTCTACCTATTCAATTCAGCAAAAAAAACATAACAGCTATTTGGTGTATACAGATCCCCCAAAGGGGACTTCCCTGGGATTTGAGCAGAAATCACTAGAGAAACTTTGTGGATTTTACACAAATTTCTTCCTGTTCACTTCAGCAACAAAAAAGAACTGCTATTTGGGGCATACAAATCCCCCAAAACGTACACCCTGGGATTGGTGCAAAATCACTCCAGCAACTACGTGGATGTGACACATACTTCTTCCTAATCACTTCAGCAACAAAAAAGAACTGCTATTTCGCTATACAGAACCCCCAAAAATGGACACCCTAGGATAGGAGCAGAAAGCACTATAGGAACTATATGGATTTAACACAGATTTTTTCCTAATCACTTAAGCAACAAAAAAGAACTGCTATTTGGGGTATACAGATCCCCAAAACGTACACCCCGGGATAGGAGCAGAAAACACTACATAAACTATGTGGATTTTACAGATTTCTTCCTTTTCACTTCAGCAATCAAAAAAACTGCAATTTGGGGTATACAGATGCCCCAAAATGAACACCCTGGGATTGGAGTAAAAATCGCTCCAACAACTACGTGGATTTGACACGTGTTTCTTCCAATTCACTTCAGCAACAAAATAAGAACTGCTATTTGGGGTATACAGATCCCCCAAAATAAACACCCTGTCATTGGAGCAAAAATTTCTCCAGCAACTACGTGGACTTGACATGTATTTCTTCCCATTTACTTTAGCAACAAATAAGAACTGCTATTTGGGGTATACAGATCCCCCAAAATGGACACCCTGGGATAGGAGCAGAAATCACTACAGAAACTATGTGGATTTTACACAGATTTCTTCCTATTCACTTCAGCAACAGAAAAACTGCTATTTGGGGTATACAGATCTCCCAAAATTGACAGCCTGGGATAGGAGTAGAAATCACTACAGAAACTATGTGAATTTTACATAGATTTCTTCCTGTTCACTTCAGCAACAAAAAAGAACTGCTATTTGGGGTATACAGATCCCCAAAAACGGACACCTTGGGATAGGAGCAGAAATCTCTACAGAAAGTATGTGGATTTCACACTGATTTCTTCCTATTCCCTTCAGCAACCAAAAAAAACTGTTATTTGGGGTATACAGTTCCCCAAAATAGACACCCTTGGAATGGAGCAGAAATTGCTATAGCACAGTACAGTGTGAAATGCCGCAATTGGAAATGGCTACTTGTTTTTATAGGGCTGAATGACATCACATAAGCCTGCTGGTCGCTGACTGGCTTACAGGTCTGCACATGTGATCGAGGGTGTTCCTTTCATCTTCCCAGAGTTATCTGCCCCATGTCACACATTGGGGCAGATTTACTTACCCGGCCCATTCGCGATCCAGCTGCGCGTTCTCTGCGGTGGATTCGGGTCCGGCCGGGATTTTTTAACCTAGTTCCTCTGACGTCCACCTGGTGGCGCTGCTGCGCTGAAGAGCATCGGAACGCGTTGGAATACACCGAGCCGGGCTGAGTGAAGGTAATTGCAATTTTAGCAACACATTTTTTTTTTAATGCGGCGGTTTTTCCGAATCCGTCGGGTTTTCGTTCAGCCACACCCCCCGATTTCCGTCGCGTGCATGCTGGCACCGATGCGCCACAATCTGATCGCGTGTGCCAAAATCCCGGGGCAATTCAGGGGAAATCGGCACAAATCGGAAATATTCGGGTAACGCGTCGGGAAAACGCGAATCGGGCCCTTAGTAAATGACCCCCATTGTGCTCGCACCCAATTTGGTAATAAAGGAGAAAATAAAGAAACTTAATTCCCACTAATCACCGTAAACTTTGGATTCATGCCGAATCAAATCGATTAACCCATCTCTAGTCATAATATTGACTGTGATTTTTTTAGGGGTAGAGGGTGTAGATGCTCTCCAGAGGCCACAGTCACCAAGGTATCAACTTCTGTAGAGATAATTCACAAATGGGAGAACTTTCCATGATGTTCTCTACCTGATGGAGAAAGATTGGCAGAAAGGAGGTGACTACAGGAGGAAGAGCAGGGATGAACCAGACCAACACAGTCATAGAAAGAGATGTCTGTGCCCAAGTGCAGTACATGTAATGCTGGTATATATTGATGTGTGTAGTAAATTAATTTTCATCATATATTTATAAGTGCAGGATATTATTATGTGATGTTTATTCTTTGATGGTAAATATTTATATTTGCGGCCCAGTCATTGGTATCTATGTGTTTGGTATATTCATTGCTGGAATATATTTTTTGTTTGCTACATTCTTTATGGTATAAGCATCACAGGTATTTTCACTGGAGGGACATACTTTTCTATTTTACGCTATAGTCATGGCTGCAAGGCCTTATTGTAGATGTTTCCATACCAGTTGGCCTTTCTTATTATTTGTAATGGGGGGGGGGGGGGGCAATACATTTCCCCCATTAAAACCGACCCTAATTCAGCCTTATTGGGGCGGCGCAAATTTGCCTTTCTGCTTAGGGCACCAAAAGGCCTTGTCCCAGCCTCTTAACAATAGCAAACAGTACCTGTACTGTACTGTATGTGATCACATGAAGTCATGGTAGCCTCCATGTACTCCTCTCCATTCTCCACATAGGCAGATGTGATTTAATGTGATCACAAACATGGGGTACAGTTTGCTATTGTTAGAAGGCTGAGAGACCTGCGATGATGCCACTCTGGTCACAAGTCATGAATGTAACACACCGTGTAAAAAAAATTGCCACAATATTTCCTATAAGTACACAGAGCTTTATAGGTCTGTGGTTGAATTTTGGCAAACAGTCCCTAAGTACAACGAGGCAGGGCAGTGAATTGAAGAGATAGAGCTGTCAGTCACAATAATGGGGAGTGGAGAGAGGAGAAGAGTCAGAGCCAGCAGACTTGAGTCAGGAAAGTCTGGGGGCCATACAAGGCCGCATCTGCCATGAGTCGAGATGAAAATATTGACTAAGGTGGCATAACGTGGAGCCCTTTAAGGAGCGGCAAAATTTGCCGCTCTAATGTGGACAATTCGGTTGCCCGTTGATGCCCAAATTGTCCTTCTGTTAAATAAATCACATCTGTCTGTTAAAGACACAGGTGTAGTTTATATATAGAGCGACGCAACATCCTTTCCGGCTGCTGGCGTTGCTCTGTACTATGCAGGGACACAAGCAGCGCGTGATGACGTCACACCACCTGTGTCTCTGAGTGGAGCCACAGCTGTCAGAAGTCCCGCAAGAAGACGCTAGCGACACGGCGTGGGAGGACCCTATCAGAAGGTGAGTATGAGTTTTATTATTTTTCATGTACACTTAATAATTATATGTGGTTATATACACTTACCTGCCACTTTATTAGGTACACCTGTCCAACTACTCGTTAACACTTAATTTCTAATCAGCCAATCACATGGCGGCAACTCAGTGCATTTAGGCATGTAGACATGGTCAAGACAATCTCCTGCAGTTCAAACCGAGCATCAGTATGGGGAAGAAAGGTGATTTGAGTGCCTTTGAACGTGGCATGGTTGTTGGTGCCAGAAGGGCTGGTCTGAGTATTTCTTAAACTGCTGATCTACTGGGATTTTCACGCACAACCATCTCTAAGATTTACAGAGAATGGTCCGAAAAAGAAAAAACATCCAGTGAGCGGCAGTTCTGTGGGCGGAAATGCCTTGTTGATGCCAGAGGTCAGAGGAGAATGGGCAGACTGGTTCGAGCTGATAGAAAGGCAACAGTGACTCAAATCGCCACCCGTTACAACCAAGGTAGGCAGAAGAGCATCTCTGAATGCACAGTACGTCGAACTTTGCGGCAGATGGGCTACAGCAGCAGAAGACCACACCGGTTGCTACTCCTTTCAACTAAGAACACGAAACTGAGGCTACAATTTGCACAACCTCATCGAAATTGGACAGTAGAAGATTGGTAAAACGTTGCCTGGTCTGATAAGTCTCGATATCTGCTGCGACATTCGGATGGTAGGGTCAGAATTTGGCGTCAACAACATGAAAGCATGGATCCATCCTGCCTTGTATCAACGGTTCAGGCTGGTGGTGGTGTCATAGTGTGGGGAATATTTTCTTGGCACTCTTTAGGCCCCTTGGTACCAATTGAGCATCGTTGCAATGCCACAGCCTACCTGAGTATTGTTGCTGACCATGTCCATCCCTTTATGACCACAATGTACCCAACATCTGATGGCTACTTTCAGCAGGATAATGCGCCATGTCATAAAGCTGGAATCATCTCAGACTGGTTTCTTGAACATGACAATGAGTTCACTGTACTCAAATGGCCTCCACAGTCACCAGATCTCAATCCAATAGAGCATCTTTGGGATGTGGTGGAATGGGAGATTCGCATCATGGATGTGCAGCCGACAAATCTGCGGCTACTGTGTGATGCCATCATGTCAATATGGACCAAAATCTCTAAGGAATGCTTCCAGCACCTTGTTGAATCTATGCCACAAAGAATTGAGGCAGTTCTGAAGGCAAAAGGGGTTCCAACCCATTACTAGCATGGTGTACCTAATAAAGTGGCCGGTGAGTGTATAAATGTGATATATTTCAAAAGGGGCCAAATACTGCTATAAAGTGGTAGGGGTGGGGGCCTTCTATATATATTTATATGGGGCCAGATTCCTTTTTTTTCCTGGGAGGGGGTTGTTGAATAAATTTATATAGGGCCGGATTCCTTTTTTCCTGGGGGGGGGGAATATATATTCATATGGGGCCAGATTCTTTTTTTTCCTGGGGGCGGGGGTGGGAATTATACTGTTGAAGAATATCCAACAGCTTTAGCTTATGTTAGAGTACTTAGGTCATACAGACAGCAGGTGGCGCTGTGTTAATGTGTTTACTTATAAACTGTTCTGTTAGTGTTTTACTACTCTGCCTGTTAGATCTCTCTTGTATCCTCCATGTTTTTGAGAACCCATGTTAAGCATGTAATGGTTGCTGTGGATCTCCAGTAAAGATCACAATGAATATACTTCCACAACTTACTGTGTGCTGATGCTTCAACTCCAGATAGCTGCAATCTGCAGCAGTTTTTGGGCCCAGGACACAGAACACAAAACCAAGTACTCAGACATAGACAAGACAGCAGCAGATCCTGGTGAAAGCTCCTCATCTCCGGAATACAAGTAAGAAAAAGGGGTCTAATATATAAAGGAGAGGATAGCAGAATGGCTGGCTGCTCAGAGCTGAGACTGACAGTGTCCAAGCTGAACAATGAGAATTATCAGCTATGGAAGTTTAACCCCTTCACGCAGTGACTTAGCGCTCAGTGGCGGATATATCCGCCACGGCGCCTATGCCGGCTCGGCTCTGGATCAGAGCCGAACCGGCATTGGGAAACCCGGGGTGCCGGCTGTAACTAATAGCCGGCACCCCAGTGTAACACCCGCGATCGGAGTTGTCTCCGATCGCGGGTGCTTAACCCGTTAAATCTAACCTGCATCTGGGGGGTCTTTCCCCCACGATCGCCCCCCCCCGAACCGTTTTCGGGGGGCGCCGATCGTTGCTATAGCAACTCTGGGGTCCGATCTGGACCCCAGAGTTACTTGCAAGAATTGCCGGTAAGATGGCGTCTGTGACGTCATCTTACTGGCACAGTGCCAGCCTATGCAAGTGCATAGGCTGACACTGATAATACTCGGCAATACATCAGTATTGCAGAATATTATCATGAAGAAGCAATCAGAAGATTGCTTCTTCATGTCCCATGGTATAAAAGTGAAAAAGTAAAAAAAAAAAGTTATTCAATAAAAAAATAAAGTAATAAATCACTAAAAATGCCCCAAACTCCCAAAACATATAAAGAGACATATAACTCAAAAAAAGTCTAAATCATAACACAAACCCCACATATATAGTATCACCGCGTCCGTAACAACCCGTAGAATAAAAGTAAATCATTATTGAACCCCCACGATAAACGCCGTAAAAAAAACTGTTATAAACCCTCCAAAAATTATGATTTTTACCTTTTCAATCCCACAAAAAATGCTATAAAATGCGATCAAAAAACCATATGTACTCAGACATGATACTGGTGCAAAGTACAACATGTCCCGCAAAAAACAAGCCATCAACCAGCTCCGTAGCCAAAAAAGTAACAATGTTATGCCACTTGGAAGACGGCAATACATAAATGATAGATTTTTCCCCACATTAGGGTTTTGTTTGACAAATTTAGTAAAACGTAAGAAAATATATTCATGTCTGGTATCCCCGTAATCGTATCAACCCATAGAATAAAGATAACATGATTATTAGTCTATACAGTGAACACCAAAAAAAAAAAAGTAAAAAATTCAGTACAGAATTGATGCTTTTCTACTCCTGCCCTCAAAAAAAGTTCCTAAATTTACTTATAGGTGATACCAACCCCAAAATGGTAACAATGGAAAAAGCATCTCATCCCGCAAAAAAAATGCCGTCACATGGCCCCAATAACGAAAAAGCGAAAATTTTATAGCCTTCAAAAGGGGCCAATGAGGAAACTAAAATCCTGGCAGCTGCAGGGTGCTCCTTCCCTTCTGCACCTCGCTGTGCCCCCATAAAACAAGTAATGGCCACATGTGGGGGGTCTTTGTACTCAGGAGAAATTGCAGAACAAATTGTATGGTGGGTTTTCTCTTTTTATATTTTGGAAATGTGTAAATTTTAGTGCTAAATGAACGTATAAGGGAACAATATGACCATTCTAAATTTCACCTCCATTTTGATTCAATTACTATGAAGATCTCAAGGGGTTAACAATCTTCGTAAAAGCTGTTTCTAATAGCTTGAGGGGTGCAGATTTGAAAATGGGTTGGTTATATAGGGGGTTTTGATGCTAAATATGTAAAATTTCATTCAAAACTGTATTTATCCCCAAAATAGTCAATTCTGAAAATCCGGAAAAGCGATATTCTATTTGTAAGCCGCGTGACATCAAAATAAATTATCCAGACATTTCAGAAATTATGAAAATGTAAAGTAGACAAATGGGAAATGTTATTCAGCAACTTATTTAGGTGGTAAATCTATCTGCCTGAAAACGCAATGATTTAGAATTTCGAAAATTCTAAAAAAAATTCAAAAAATTTATCATATTTTCTTTTTTTTGTAAATAAACGCAAAACTTATCTGCCAAAATTTACCGCTAAAATGAAGTACAACATGTGGGGAAAAAACAATCTCAGAATCGTTTTGATAAGTAACAGTGTTCAAAAGTTATAACCATGTAAAGCGAAGCAAGTCCGAATCCAAAAAATCGGGCTGAGCCTTAAGCTACAAAATGGCTGCGTCCTTAAGGGGTTAAAGTGGAAATGTTGTTATCCAAGGATGACTTGTGGGAGGTTATTACCACAGAAAGACCACAGATCAATTACCAGGAATGGGACAAGAAGAACAGACAGGCAAGGGCCACCATAAGTCTGTTAGTGGAGGATGACCAGCTGATTCCTAAAAGACATGAGAATACAGCAAAGGGAATGTGGGATGCATTACAAAAGATGTATGAAAGATCCAGTTTAAACAGCAAGTTATTTCTACTCGGAAAATTATACAGAATGAGACTTAGAAAAGAAAAAGACATGCAAGAGCATATAACTGCAATGCTGGAAGTGGTTACACAGCTGAGGACAATGGGTGAAGACTTGAAAGACAGTCACGTTGCAGCCATATTCTTATGCAGTTTACCTGACTCATACAGCGCACTGATCAATGCTCTAGAGACCAGGCCTGAGGAGGACCTGACCCTAGAATTTGTAAAGACTCGGCAGATAGATGAATTTCAGAGAAGAAAGGAACTTGTGCATGAATCCACAGACACAGATTTAAAAAAAATAAATTCTATAAAACAGCCCTTAAAGCTGCAGATACACATTTTCAGTAAAAAAAGAAACCAGGGCATGTTTCTGATGCCACAAACAGGGACACTTAACCCCTTACCGACATGTAATGTAGTATTATGTCACATGCCGGGTCCCGGTGCATGGAGAGGGCTCGCGGGCCGAGCCCTCTCCATAGCTGGTAAGTCTTTGCTTCATATTGCAGCAAAGGCTTACTGGTAACACGCGCAATCGGTGCCAGCACCGATCGCTGGGGTTTTCCTGCAGATCGCCGCTGGCAATGTTGCTGGCAGCTTCATAAAGATGGCGGCGCATGGGCGTCGCCATCTTTCCGAGGATCGTCACTCCCCGTGACATCATCGAGGAGCGGTATATGCGGGTTAACCCATGCATTACAATGTGCTATCAGCTATCATTGTAATGTATATGTGCTATCATTGTAATGTATGAGGAGTAAAATCCCCATATACTGCCATACTGTAGTATGGCAGTATATGATAGGATCGATCAGACAACATAGGGTTAATGTAATGTAAATGTATAGTAAAAATAAAAATTTTAAAAAAGTTAAAAAAAAAAAAATTAATAAAAAAACTTAAAAACTCCAATCACCCCCCTTTCCCTAGAACTGATATAAAAATAAATAAACAGTAAAAATCATAAACACATTAAGTATTGCCATGCCCAAAAATGCCAGATCAATCAAAATATAATAATGTTTTTTCACTGCATTTAACCCCGTAACGCCAAATAGCGCCCAAAGTCGAAAATGGCACTTTTTTGCCATTTAAAAAAAAATTAAAAATTCTATAAAAAGAGATCAAAAGGTCGCACAGTCCTTAAAATGATAACATTGTAAACGTCATCAAAATCCACAAAAAAGACACCACCCACAGCCCCATACACCAAAGTATAAAAAAGTTATTAGCGCCAGAAGATGGCAAAATCCCCCAAAAAAATTTTGTACAGGAGGTTTTAATTTTTTTAAATGTATGAAAATATTATAAAACCTATATAAATTTGCGATCACCATAATCGTACCGACCCAAAGAATAAAGTAGATATGTCATTTGGGGCATACAGTGAAATCCGTAAAATCCAAGCCCACAAGAATACATCACAAATGTGTTTTTTTACCAATTTCACTGCATTTGGATTTTTTTTCCCGCTTCCCAGTACACGGCATGGAATATTAAATACCAACATTTTGAAGTGTCATTTGTTACGCAGAAAATAAGCCATCATACAGCTCTGTACATGGAAAAATAAAAAAGTTACATATTTTTGAAGTTGGGGAGTGAAAAATGAAAACGCAAAAACGAAAAAGGGCTGCAGCGTTAAGGGGTTGAAGAAAGACTGCACAATATGGAAGGCAGAACAACAAAAACAAAGCTACTACATCCCAACCACATGTTAATAACTGGAATAAAACATTCAAAGTAATGGATGATCAAAAATTGCAAACTTGGTGCATTGATTCAGGTGCAACAAGTCACATGACAAGCAATAGGAACTTCTTCAAAGAGCTAGACACAACTAAAAGGGATCTATCTTGCAGATGGAAGCAGCATTAATGCAGAAGGACATGAAATCTTAGTGTGCCCAAGTAAAAATGGAGGCAGTTCAGCCATACCAATGCAGGATGTACTATATGTCCCCAATCTAGAAGGTGAACTGTTATCGGTGAAACGCTTGACAGCTAAAGGACTTACTGTCAAATTTCAAGGTGATGAGTGTGCTATCCTACACGGAAAGAGGGTAGTAGCCAATGCCAAAATAAATGAGCACTTATATAACTTTAGAACGGTGAAGGTAAAGGTAAAACTATGCACTTATGGACACAATGACTGTATACACATATGGCACAGACGATTAGGCCACAGACATCCTGACAGCATACATGAACTACAGAAAAGGAACCTGACAAAGGATCTTGTGTTGTCCAGTTGCTCAAACACCATTAGTTGTGATTGCTACATTAAATCCAAAGCTACAAGGGCAACACTTCCTAAAGCAAGTGAGAAGAATGCAAATAAGTTTTCCAAGGTATTAAATGGAAAACAATACCTCCTTTTGCTACCTTGAAAGGCAGCCCCCTTAACATCAAGTATGACCTACAAGAAGTCTAAAAACATGATGTGTGATTAAGCCAAACCAGTATATCTATTCCATAAGGAACAGACTCCCAACTGTAGACAGCACTGTTTGACCTGGTTGGGTCTCCTCAGTACAGTGTAGGGAACTGAGTCAATAGCCTCTCACATAGCCAAATCAGTTCCCTACACTGTACTGAGGAGACCCAACCAGGTCGAAACAGTGCTGTCTACAGTTTGGGAGTCTGTTCCTTATGGAATAGATATACTGGTTTGGCTTAATCCCACATCATGTTTTTAGACTTCTTGTAGGTCATACTTGATGTTAAGGGGGCTGCCTTTCAAGGTAGCAAAAGGAGGTATTGTTTTCTATGGCTTTAAGTCTCCACACGCCTTTAAGGTGGCCTTAATTGGCATTGTCTCCTTAAGGAGAACACCTACTGTCTGACCCTAAAGCAAGTGAGAGCAGAGCCTCAAGACCACTTGACATTAATCACAGTGATGTGTGTGGTCCAATGAGACTAAGCACTTCTGCTCGAAGCAGGTATATAGTGACCTTCATAGACGACTATTCAATGTTCACAGTTATTTACCTAATGAAAAACAAAAGCACAGTTTTGAATAAGTCACAGGACTACATAACAAAGCAAGCAATACGGTTCAAAGGAATCCTCTGATACAGCAAAGTGATAATTCTTACTAGACACAAGATTGAGACCTATCTAAATCAACACGGTACAGAGCACAAAAAGACAGTACCCTACACACCAGAGCAAAATGGGGTAGCTGAAAGGAAGAAGAGAACACTGACTGAAATGATCAGGTGTATGCTAACAGATTCTGGACTACATGAGAAATATTGGGGTGAAGCTGCAGTGACCGCTACTTATTTACAGAACAGACTTTTCTCTAGAACAGTGGAGAAAACCCCACATGAACTGTGGCATGGTGAGAAGCCAAAGGTACAACACATAAGAGTGTTTGGTTGCAGGAGAGAAACGCACCAAACTCCAGAACAGAGCAGTAGAGGGGGCTCTAGTTGGATACAGTGATAACTGCAAAGGATACAGAATCCTAGACACCAAAACAGAAAGGGTTACTATTAGCAACAGTGTCACTTTTATTGAAGAACTAAAAGATGGTGTGATAACTACACTGGAATCAATAACAGAAGAGAAATATTATGATGACCAGAAGACCACATCCTCTGAACAAGTAGTTGAAGTCAATACAAACTCAGATACCCTGAGTGAGATGACACAATCAACCCCAAATACAGAACCAAGGTATTCAACTAGAGAAAACAAGGGTAAAGCACCCTCTCTCATACAAAGTGAGTACAGTTAGCATTCATGAACCTGCATCCGGGGAAGAAATGTCACAGTTTCCGGACAGGGAAGCCAGTAAATGGATAAAGGCAGCAATGTAATTCCATAATGTCTGATGTGGTGCCAAGTGACTCGCGCAAGGCGCCAATATATTGTGGTGCCAATATATAAAAGGGTTCTAAAACTTCACTTCCATTGTGGGGAAAATACTGGAAGGGTTAGTAAAAGACTATATACTGGCGTATGTGACATCAAATAGTAAAATAAATGACAGCCAGCATGGGTTTAGTAAGAATAGAAGTTGTCAAACTGACCTGATCTGCTTCTATGAAGAGGTGAGCAGATGCCTGGATGTAGGAGCTGCTGTGGATATTGTGTTCTTGGAATTTGCAAAGACATTTGACACTGTCCCTCATAGACGCCTGATGGGTAAAATAAGGTCTACTGGTTTGGCAGAAATTATTTGCAATTGGATTGAGAACTGGCTGAAGGATCATATCCAGAGAGGTGTGGTTAATGATTCCTATTCGGAATGGTCACCAGTTATGAGTGGTGGACCCCAGGGTTCTGTGCTTGGCCCACTACTATTTAATATAGTTATTAATGATATAGCGGTAGGAATTAATAGCACTGTATCTATTTTTGCAGATGACACCAAGCTGTGTTATGTAATACAGTCTATGAAGGATGTTCATAGGCTGCAGGGTGATTTGGTTTGGTCGTCCACTTGGCAAATGAGGATCAATGTGGATAAATGTAAGGTTATGCAGCTGGGGGCTAATAATCCAAAGGCAAAATATGTCCTTGGGGAGAAAATCTTTGAGATTCCCTTGTTGAGAAGGACCTGGGGGTACTAGTAGATCATAAATTGAATAACAGCATGCAATGTCAATCAGCTGCCTCTAAAGCTAGTAGGATCTTGTCATGTATCAAAAGTGGTATGGACTCTCGTGATAGGGATGTAATAATACCACTGTACAAGGCATTGGTTCGGCCTCATCTGGAATATGCTGTCCAGTTCTGGGCATCGGTCCATAAAAAGGATGCCCTGGAGCTGGAGAGGGTTCAACCTAAAGCCACAAAAATGATAAGGGGTATGGAGGGTCTTAGTTATGGGGGAAGATTAAAACAACTATATTTATTTAGTCTGGAAAAGAGACGTCTATTAGGGGACATGATTAATTTATATAAATATATGAATGGTCCATACAAGATATGATGGTAAATTGTTTCAGATTAAATCAAATCAAAAGACGAGGGGGGCACTGTCTCCGTCTGGAGAAAACCAGGTTTAATCACCAAAGGCGACAGGGCTTTTTTTACTATGAGAACTGTCAATCTGTGGAATAGCCTGCCTCAGGCGCTGGTCACAGCAGGGACAGCAGAGAGCTTCAAGAAGGGTCTAGATGCCTTTTTACACCTAAATAACATTGATGGTTATGTTATATAGAATTGTTTCCCCTAAATCCCTTCCTCATGCAATCTTTTCCTTGGTTAAACTTGATGGACAAGTGTCTTTTTTCAACCGTATAAACTATGATACTATGATAAAACGTGGGCACTGACAGAACTGCCAACAGGAAGGAAAGTTAATGGCTGTAAGTGGACCTTTAAAGATAAATACAATGCAGATGGTGCCCTTGAACGATATAAAGCAAGACTAGTCGCCAAGGGATACTCACAAAAGTATGAAAAAGACTACAAGACCATGAGTCATTCGCTCCAGTGGTTAAACAAGCTACAATCAGAACTTTATTTTTGGTAGCATCAAACAAAATGCAGGTGAAACATTTTGATGTAAATCTGCCTTTTTACATTGCGAGTTAGCTAAAGACATTTACATGGAACAACCACCAGGATTCAAAGATGAGCAAAGACCAGACCTAGTATGCAAACTTGAGAAAAGTATATATGTGATCTAAAACGGGCAGCCAGGGTGTGGAATCTGAAATTAAATGAGGTCCTTACCAGTGAGGACTTTCAGCGGAGTAAGGCAGACCCCTGCCTATACACAAAGAGACTGACAGACAGATAGATCTTTGTGCTCATTTGTGTGGATGATCTTTTGGGATGAGAAGGGGATGAACAAGGAATATTACAAACCTTGAATCTGAACTTTGAGACCAAGGATCTTGGAAACATAAGCAACTACCTCGGCATTCAGATCGAGAGGGAAGAATATGGAAGTTTTCTTCTGAACCAGCAGCAGAAAATTCAGGAAATAATTCAGACTTTTTATTGGAAGATGCAAAAACAGTGAAGTCTCCCATGGAAACCAACCACCTGAAAGAAATGAACAATCAAAACAAATTGCTACCAAATGATAACCAATTTATAAGGGTCATTGCTGTACATTGGCACTGCTACAAGATCAGATATTGCAGGAGCCATAGGAATTTAATGTAGAAAAACCTCAATGTTGATGCTGATTGGACCGGAGACCCAGGCAACAGAAAATCCACCAATGGCTATCTGTTTCTCATTTCAGGTGGTGCTGTAAGCTCGGCTAGCAGAAAACATCTGTGTATAACACTTTCATCAACAGAAGCAGAGTATGTTGCAGCAGCGCATGCAAGTCAAGAAGCTATCTGGCTATGACAACTGTTGGTCGACTTGGGTCAACAAGAGTTGGAACCAACAAAGGTCTTTGAAGACAGCCAAGGATGTCTTGCACTTGCACAGATGGAAAGAGTCAATTTTCATTTTTCATTTTCTGCAGGATCTTCAAGAACAAGAAGTTTTGAAATTACAGTACTGCCCAACAGAGGAGATCTTCGCGGATATGTTTACAAAACCTCTAAGCACAGAGAGACCTTCTAGGCTCACAAAGAAGCTCCGACTTATGGACTATGCCTTAGCTGTTGAGAAGGGGTGTTGAAGAATATACAACAGCTTTAGCTTATGTTAGAGGACTTACATACAGGGGGCTGTATATAAATGTATTACTGGCGGGCTCTCTATATATTTATTACTGAGGGCTATAAATATTTGTTACAGGGGGGCTGTATGTATATTTATTACTGAGAGGGCTCTATATATTTATTACTGGTTATATATATATGTATTACAAGCAACATTTATTTAAATGAAAAAAATTGTGGGGAGGGCTCTTGCCAATGGCCTACACCACCCGATGCACATACAAGGGGCAGAGATATGGAGGGAGTTTAGGAACGGATAAAGCAAAATTGTGTAGGGTCTTTGATTAACATAGCCTTGACATAATTTTTTTAAGTTTTCTTAGCAACATAGGGAAGATGCTCTGGGTGGAAGATACATTCCGTGATGTAATAGAACTGATTTTTTTTCTTGCAAAATACTATATTGGAACATTTATAGCTCCATATTTTAGGTGGTGGAGGAATTCCAATGTGTGGTAATGCAGATACTGCAGCCGGACATTGTGAAAGAATATGTTTTTTTTAGAATATGTCAATTTGTAAAATCAAATAATGGGTTTTATTTCTGTGAAGTGCAGTAATGATGGAAGGAATTCGATAACATAGAACCTAACCAAAGATGTTAAATTTTGTTTCCAATAGGTCAACCATAAATAGTTCAAGGGAGTAGATATTCTTAACTTGAAGAACAGATGGAAGAAGACAACGTTGCTGGGCCCTCTGATTACCAACAGAAATCTGTCATTGATGCATCTAACTCTCTGCAGGAAGGCTCCAGAAGAAGTGATCCTGTCCAATTGCATGGTTTTATTATGGACAATAAATGTATATGTGTAATTTGTGTATACTTATAATCATGACATCATCATCGGTCTTTACAATACATCATATCAAAGCTGTTTACATTAGGAGGAACAAGATGCTTGATGCAATTCGAAGTATAATTTTTGTAAATAAGGAGGAACTTACATTTGGATGAATTAAGAAAAGTTAAAAATTGTGAAGATTAAAGTTTTGGGTAAAAATTTCCAAAAATATAGGATAGGTTTTCTATGTCATAAGGTTTGTGAAGGGTAACTCTATGGAACTTCACTTTCAACATTAGTAATAATATTGGTCAATGTGCTATATTAAACCCCTTAACAAAATGGCCAATTTGCACATTCCTGACACGGCCCTTTTTTAATAATCTGACATGTGTCCCTTTATGTGGCAAAAACTTTAATTTGTGACACAATGGAGATAATTTATCTTATTTCCCCCTTCTCTGCGCTCTTTTTGCACCTGTTGAGAGTCTATTTTTTGCAACACATTTGTCTTTGTAATTTTTGTTGAAATGCAGGGTTTTTTGTACCTAATTAGGCGCAAATTTGAAAAAAGGTGTAATTTTGTGGCACAAATCATTCCATTGGCTTTCCGGAGCATGATCAGGACTGGCGTGTTATTGCACAATTATTTGCACCCATATAGGCGCAATAATATAATAAATCTGAAAATGGTAAAAAACTATCTGGAGGGATCGATTTAATTTGAAGTATGTTAGTAAAATGTATATTATAGAAGCCCCCCACAAATGGATTTATTTCAGAAACTGCACCCCCTCAAAATATTCAAAACAATCTTTGGGAAGTTTGTCGACCCTTTGAGCATTCCATGAGGATGAAAAGTGAATGGAAGTGGAATTGCAAAAATGTCATTTTTTTAACAATGTATTCATTGTACACTAAAATTTGGACACTAAATTCTAGTTTATTTTGGTTTTTATTCATGCAAAAAAAGTCCTGTTTCAAACTGTCTCTGACTGCATCTTGGAATGGTTTTTCTGTGGCTACTGGGCCACTCCCCACAACATGTTAGGATGGAAAGTCCTCGGAAAGTCATTTTGAAAGCCCTAGTGGAACAAAACAGGAGAACCTCAACAAGTAACTCCATTACTCTGGAGTTGTATATGTCAGGCTCCAGGGGGAGTGGAACCACTGTACCACCGCAGACAATGACGTAAGCTGACATTTGGGACCAGAATCAAAGTGGTACCCTGTTTTCATCAGAGCCCGCTACAAAGTAGGTTGGACTTGTCGCGGCGTGGTTCCGCCAGGTTGTTCCACAGGTGCTACTTTGTCCACAGTGGCAGCCAAGGCGAGGTACACAGACGTTGAGCAGAATCATAGTTTGTGACAGGCAGGAAGTCAGGACGGGCAGCAAGGGATCAGATTCGGGGACGAAGCAATAGGTCAAGGAAGGAAGAACAGGATCAAAGTCAATAATAGGATCAAAATGATCTACATACAGATGGTAACCCTTATCCAGCAGAGGGTAAACAATTTTCCTACTATCTCCTAGGATAGGGGGGCATTCTGGGGGGGGGGGGGCATTTCTGTTGTCCTGAAAGTGGAACTCTTGCACAGGTTGTACATTTTAATTCTATGTCTTGCCCGCTTGCTGGACAGAATTTCAGCCTGCACTTAAAATGTACGGTATGAGAAAAGTCTACACAGATATTTTGTAATGGGGTGTATGCCTTTACAAACTTGTCAAAATGGTTGAGGATTGGCCTAATATTATATAGACAGTGAAATGATGTACACTGTGTATTATAGTTGTAATACAAAAGTTAAAACATTTTCTCAAAGCATGGCTTTGTCATCACTGTATGGTGTGTTAAAGTACTGTAGAAAACATCAGTACTACAATACTGCCTAATCTCAGTTTTTTAACAATACCCATGTGCAGCACAAGATCTCAAAACTACTTTAGGTAGTTTTGTAGATCTAGGTGGACCATCTACAGAGGTCCACCTAGCAAATGAAAAACAGGTTTTTGTGCCAAAAATTGCTGGGCATACAAATTTGATTGTGACACCATTAGATATATCAGGTCATCAGAGAAAGAGACTTTGAAAAAGTACATTTCTGTGAGGCCATCTGTTGAAAAAATAATGCCTGACCTACCCACAAATTCAGGAATTTGGGTCTGATAATTAACAGGGGGTGGCATCCATGAAGAATTACTTGGGGGTGTGTGAGACATCCTCAGCTATTATCCTGGGGCACTTCATTTAGTTCATCACCGGATGAAGATGGAAGGAAGAAGATGAAAAATAAATCAATGGGTATTCCTCCCCTTCTGTCTCAATGTTGAAGCATAAAGGGCATATGCCTCCTCCATTAAATAGGTTCCTTGGGATAAATGGGACATTTTTATTGCGGGGGGGGGGTTGTATATGTTGTGCTTCAACACATGTAAAAGCAGTGTAAACTTTATTCACAGGGGTATGTATGTAATGCTTCAACACGTGTATGGATAAGAAAATGTATATTAAAAAAGAACAACTTCAAAAAACTGTTGATATAAAAAACAAATAGGTTTGCTCAACCAATTCCCCGAGATTTGTCCTCCTTCAGTTAGTCCTTGTGGTGGTGCACGCTGTCAGAATCCTTGACTTAGACAATCCAAACTATAGGAAAAAGTAACAGACCTACGTCACTTCCACAACCACGCTGGTACTTGCCATGATAAAACAAATCCTTTATTTAATACTGCTGGTGCATGCTACATGGATAACAAATTGGGTCAGAGATCGATGCGTTTCGACTCTTAACCAATACCGTTTGGAAAGGAGGAGGAACATAACTGAAGACAAACCCATGGCCACCTCGACATCGGCGTAGCTGCATTCCGTCCACTACCGGAGTGTCGCACAAGTATGACGTGGCTACACCTAGTCATGTGATAATAGTGACACTTGGTTGAAAAACAAAATCAGCACTAATTACGGAATCGGTTTATGGGTAAGTGTGATTTAAAACGTACTTTCTTTTAGACATAACATAAACAATAGATGTCCATAATAAGAAAATTGCATTGTAGTTAAAATAGTGTAGTGAAATCCAAACTGATGGTATGGAGTTGATGCCATCCAAAAGAATGAATATGTCTATATAAACTGGATGGTATATCAATAACAAATAATAAATACTGAAAAATAACAAAGAATGTATGGCAGAAGGATTCCAAAACATACTGTGACAAAGTGAAAATACACATTGCCTAATTATCTAAAGATACACATTACAAAAGTCTACAGGCAGCGTATGCATAATGTGCAAACCAAATGTGCCAGGTACATGAGTCAGAGATTTTCTCTAATAGGTTAGTATTAAATCTAGTCTCCTATTAAGACCCTCTGGATGTCGAGTGCCTAGCACAAACATCCAGAAGGTCTCGCGAATGAGCAGCCTGCTTCATGTTACCCCCTCTCTTACTGGCAAAGACCTTTTCAATTCCACTCCAAACAAAGTCATGGGAACTCTTGTTATGTATTTCTCTGTAGTGCCTGGATAGGGCTGATATATTAACAGTATTATTCCCAATGTCTGACAGATTTGTCTTTTTCTCGTTTTCAATGGACCCGCTGTGTGGCTTACATATTGCTTATAAAAGATGGAACATCCAGCTAAATAAACAATATTTTTTGAACTACAATTAATATAACTACGTGTATTATACTCGTTGCCCGTAGAATAAGAGATGAAGGAGTTCTGAACCACAATATATGAACATGCCTTACATTTATTATGTCCGCATTTAAAACACCCGGGGAACCATAGCCAGCTAGGAACAGATGTCCGCCCCCTGTGCTGTCAAACAAACTTGGTGATAGTATGGAACCAAGTGTCTTTGCTTTTTTCGCTATGCAGCAAACTCCAGATGCCTTCACAGGGGCCATACCCTCATTCTGCAGTAAAATCGGAAAATACTTGTTCACAATACGTTTAATCTGAACGAACTGTCTACTGAAGCAGGGGGAAAATACCAAAGCCCTAGTTGTATTATCAGACTGTTCGATAGTAAGTTGGTTCTTACGGTGGAGGAGATCCTGCTGTGTGACCCTAGAGATTCTTTTTTCTGCCATATCCAGATTAGATTTTTTATACATTCTCTTGGAGAGTCTCCTTTTCAGAAATTCTTTTTCTTTAACAAAAATGCTGTCATCTGTGCAGTTTCTGCGATGATGTGCCATCTCCCCGTAGGGTATATTCTGTACCACATGGGAGGGATGACACGACGACGCAAGTAAGATTGAGTTCCCTGCTGTATATTTTCTATAGGGACTAACCAGGACCTTTGTACTACACCCTTCCAATGTCACATCTAGAAATGCAGTGGAAGAACCACCATTCACAGAGGTGAACTGTAGGTTCATCTCATTGCAGTTCATGTATGAAGAGTAGAGATGAGAGAACATACTCGTCCGAGCTTGATGCTCATTCGAGCATTAGCGTACTCGAAACTGCACGTTGCTCGGACGAGTATTTCGCCAGCTCGAGAAAATGGCATCTCCCGCCGTTGTGCTTTTTGGCGGCCAGAAACAGAGCCAATCACAAGCCAGGAGACTCTGCACTCCACCCAGCATGACGTGGTACCCTTACACGTCAATAGCAGTGGTTGGCTGGCCTGATCAGGTGACCCTGGAATAGACTAGCCCCTGCCTGCGCTGCTCGGATCATTCTGTGTCTGGATGCCGCTAGGGAGAGAGCTGCTGCTGGTCAGGGAAAGCGTTAGGCTGTTCTATTAGAATAGTGTTAGGCAGGAGTGATTCTACAAGAACCCAACAGCCCTTCTTAGGGCTACAATAATGTTATATATTTACTTTTTTTTGGTTTGCTTGTGGCTGGGCTTGCTACCACTAGTAGTGCAGCTAGTACCGTATTGTGAGGAATTTGCAGGGAGACTTGCGACCGTTGTGTTTAGCTCTTAGTGACACACATATCCACCTCAAACACCGAAGTGGGAGAATTTATTAGGGGTTTGATTTGAATTAGGCACAGTCTTCTGATTTATTTATTTTTACATTTATTTCTTTTTATAACTCAGAGTAATCTGGCAAAGCAGTGTGCTTTCATTGTAGGCTAGAAAATAGCCATAAGAGAACCCAAACGGCTTATTTAGGCCTACAATAGCGTTATATTTTACTTTTTTGTGGTTTGCTTGTGGCTGGGCTTGCTGCCACTAGTAGTGCAGCTAGTACCATATTGTGAGGAATTTGCAGGGAGACTTGCGACCGTTGTGTTCAGCTCAAACACCGAAGTGGGACAATTTATTAGGGGTTTGATTTGAATTAGGCACAGTCTGCTGATTTATTTTTTTTTACGTTTATTTCTTTTTAGAACTCAAAGTCATCAGGCACAGCACATAATCCAGTTGTGTGCTATCAGTGTAGGTTAGAAACTATCCATAGCAATAGGATAGCATCGTTTTGTTTAAAAAACAAAAACATAAAAAACACACAAAAAATTTTTTTTAAGTTTACACTTAAATTTTGAAAATGTTTAACCCAAGGGCTAGGGGTAGAGGACGAGGGCGTGGACGTGGGCGTCCAACTACTGCAGGGGTCAGAGGCCGTGGTCCTGGGTGGGGTGAGACACCACCTGCTGATGAGGGAGCAGGGGAACGCCGCAGAGCTACACTCCCTAGGTTCATCATGTCTCAAGTTACTGGGACTCGTGGTAGAGCACTGTTGAGGCCAGAACAGTGCGAAGAGGTGATGTCGTGGATTGCGGACAATGCTTTTAACCATTTGTCCACCAGTCAGTCTTCCACGCAGTCCACCCATGTCACCGAAATCAGCACTCCTCCAGCTCCTCCACCTCAGCCTCCTTCCCCCCAGTCTGCCCCCTCCCAGCAAAATTTTGGGTTGATAGGCCGGGTGAACACAGTGCTTCTGAGACGGAGGCGAGCAGAATAGGTTGGAAGAGGCAGTGGTGGGGCCAGACGGAGAGGCAGGGCCAGAGCTGGTGCATCAGCGCCAAATGTTTCACGAAGTCAAGCTCCCGTGGCGAGGGCTAGATTTTCAGAAGTCTGGAGGTTAGGGTTAAAGAAACACGGGATGACCGACGGACTGTGGTGTGCAACCTGTGCCAAACCAGGATCAGCAGGGGTTCCACCACTACTAGCTTAACTACCACCAGTATGCGCAGGCATATGAATGCTAAACACCACACTCAATGGCACCAAGACCGTTCACCTCCGGCCGGGCACACCACTGCTCCTTCCCCTGTGTCATCTGCTAGTCAGCCCCCTGCCCAGGACCCCGGCCCAAACACCTACCGTGCGAAAACCCCATCTTCGCCTCCACGATCCTCCACAGCATCCACCAGCGTTCAGCTCTGCATACCCCAGACGTTGGAGCGCACAAGGAAGTATAGTGCAACCCACCCACATGCCCAAGCCCTCAACATTCACATCTTCAAACTGCTTAGCCTGGAGATGCTACCCTATAGGCTGGTAGAGACCGAGGCCTTTCGAAACCTCATGGCGGCGGCCGCCTCTCGGTATTCGGTCCCCAGCCGCCACTACTTTTCCCGGTGTGCCGTCCCAGCCCTTCACAAGCACGTGTCCACGGACAGGTGGACGAGTGCTGCCGGGCAGGGCCAATATACATTCACCGGCCACTTTATTAGGTACACCATGCTAGTAACGGGTTGGACCCCCTTTTGCCTTCAGAACTGCCTCAATTCTTTGTGGCATAGATTCAACAAGGTGCTGGAAGCATTCCTCAGAGATTTTGGTCCATATTGACATGATGGCATCACACAGTTGCCGCAGATTTGTCGGCTGCACATCCATGATGCGAATCTCCGGTTACACCACATCCCAAAGATGCTCTATTGGATTGAGATCTGGTGACTGTGGAGGCCATTTGAGTACAGTGAACTCATTGTCATGTTCAAGAAACCAGTCTGAAATGATTCCAGCTTTATGACATGGCGCATTATCCTGCTGAAAGTTGCCATCAGATGTTGGGTACATTGTGGCCATAAAGGGATGGACATGGTCAGCTACAATACTCAGGTAGGCTGTGGTGTTGCAACGATGCTCAATTGGTACGAAGGGGCCCAAAGAGTGCCAAGAAAATATTCCCCACACCATGACACCACCAACACCAGCCTGAACCGTTGATACAAGGCAGGATGAATCCACGCTTTCATGTTGTTGACGCCAAATTCTGGCCCTACCATCCTAATGTCGCAGCAGATATCGAGACTCATCAGACCAGGCAACGTTTTTCCAATCTTTTACTGTCCAATTTCGATGAGCTTGTGCAAATTGTAGCCTCAGTTTCCTGTTCTTAGCTGAAAGGAGTGGCACCCGGTGTGGTCTTCTGCTGCTGTAGCCCATCTGCCTCAAAATTCGACGTACTGTGCGTTCAGAGATGCTCTTCTGCCTACCTTGGTTGTAACAGGTGGCGATTTGAGTCACTGTTGCCTTTCTATCAGCTCAAGACAGTCTGCCCATTCTCCTCTGGCCTCCGGCATCAACAAGGCATTTCCGCCCACAGAACTGCCGCTCACTGGATGTTTTTTCTTTTTCGGACCATTCTCTGTAAACCCTAGAGATGGTTGTGCGTGAAAATCCTAGTATTTTAGCAGTTTCTGAAATACTCAGACCAGCCCTTCTGGCACCAACAACCATGCCACGTTCAAATGCATTCAAATCACCTTTCTTCCCCATACTGATGCTCGGTTTGAACTGCAGGAGATTGTCTTGACCATGTCTACATGCCTAAATGCACTGAGTTGCCGCCATGTGATTGGCTGATTAGAAATTAAGTGTTAACGAGCAGTTGGACAGGTGTACCTAATAAAGTGGCCAGTGAGTGTATATCGCTGACTGCACATTGGGTTAACTTGGTGGAGGCTGGGACCGAGTCTGATCCTGGGGCTGGTCATATACTGCCGATGCCGAGGATTGCGGGGCCTACCTCGGTCCAGGTCTCAAAGACCTACTATGCCTCCTCCTCCTCCCACCACTCCTCCAACTTCTCCTCCGAATTACCATCCGTGGGCGTGGCGCCATCAGTCGGTAGCTCTAGGCACAGCAGCAGTGCCATCGCTAAGCGACAGCAGGTGGTGCTCAAACTGCTGAGCCTAGGCGATAAAAGGCACAACGCCCAAGAGCTATTACAGGGCATCACGGCGCAGACTGATCTGTGGCTGGCACCGCTGAACCTGAAGCCAGGCATGGTTGTGTGTGACAACGGCCGTAACCTGGTGGCGGCTCTGCAACTCGGCAGACTGCCTGGCCCATGTGTTAAATCTCATAGTTCAGCGTTTCCTCAAACTGTTGTGCGACGTGCCCACGAGGTGGAATTCAACATTAACCATGTTATCCAGAGTTTACCAGCAGCGCAGAGCAATTGTAGACTGCCAGATGTCAACTTCCACCAGAACTGGTAGTCAGGTCAGTCAACTTCCTCAAGTCTACAATGAGGAGTGGACGTGGATGTCTGATACCTGTCAGGTGCTGAGTAACTTTGAGGAGTCAACACAGATGGTCAGTGGCGATGCCACCATCATCAGCCTCACCATCCCGCTGCTTGGCCTGTTGAAAAACTCTCTGGTCAGCATGAAGTCGGAAGCTTTGCACTCGTCACAAGAGACGGGGGAAGAAGATTCCCTTGTTGATAGCCCCCTCGGAGGAGGTGGAGGAGGATGAGGAGGAAGAGGAGGAGAATGTTGGCGAGACAGAAGAGGGGACCATTGTTCAGTCCTTCACTGTTCAGTGTGTATGGGCAGAAGAAGAGGAGTTGGAGAAGTTGGAGGAGGAGGAAATGGAAAGTCAGGCCAGTGAGGGGAGTGAATTCTTGCGCGTTGGGACTCTGGCGCATATGGCAGATTTCATGCTAGGCTGCCTATCCTGTGACCCTCGCGTTCAAAGAATTTATTCCAGCACCGATTACTGGGTATTCACTCTCCTGGACCCACGGTTCAAGCAAAATCTTTCCATTCTCATCCGTGGAGAGGAAAGGAATGTGAGAATGCATGAATACCAGCAGGCCCTGGTGCACAAGCTGAAACAGTATTTCCCTTCTGACAGCGCTAGCGGCAGAGGGCGTACTTCTGCGGGACAAGTAGCGAGGGAGAGTAGGCGAGCAGGCAGCTTGTCCAGCACTGGTAGGGGTACGCTTTACAAGGCCTTTGCCAGTTTTATGTCACCCCAGCAAGACACTTTCACCTGTCCCCAGTCTCGGCAGAGTAGGGCTGATCTTTACAGAAAGATGTTGAGGGAGTATGTAGCTGACCATACCATTGTCCTAAATGATCACACAGCTCCCTACAACTACTGGGTTTCAAAGCTGGACATGTGGCACGAACTGGCGCTGTACGCCTTGGAGGTTCTTGCCTGCCCTGCCGCTAGCGTGTTGTCCGAGCGGGTTTTCAGTGCAGCTGGTGGCATCATCACCGATAAGCGTACACGCATGTCGACTGACAGCGCTGACAGGCTGACGCTTATCAAGATGAACATAGCCTGGAGTGCCACATACAGGCACTCAATCTATTTCATTTTTCTTGAGGACCACCTACCTGCTCCTCTGGTTTGAAAACTTTTTTGGACTGCCACATACAAGCACTCAATTTATTTAATTTTTCTGGAGGACCACCTACCTGCTCCTCTGGTTTGAAAACTTTTTTGGACTGCCACATACAAGCACTCAATTTATTTAATTTTTCTGGAGGACCACCTACCTGCTCCTCTGGTTTGAAACTTTTTTGGACTGCCACATACAGGCACTATCCAAATTAAATTGTCTCCATTGTTACCTCCACACGTCATTGCCATAGCTGCCTCCAAAAGTCGTCCATATAGCTGCCTCCATACATGGTCCCCTTATCAAACGATCTGTGTCAGGCAGAATTTTGGGTTGTTTTCATGGCTTCCACATCAAACTTTTTAACTTTGTCGCCACCCTGCTGTGTAATCCACAAAATATACTGGCAAACTTTTATCATTTACCGATATTATTTCAGAGCTTCTTGCGCATCTGTTTACATTCCCCTCACCCGCCATAACCCAAACTTATAAGAACACTGCTACGCTTGATCTTATACAAAAGGTTCTTAGAAGTGCTGTTTGGGGAGTAGCCGAGAGACAGGGGCTTGGATTGGCGAAAGCTCGCCTGGTAGCGGAGCGCCAGCTCCATCCCAAGATCCAACTAACATAGTTTTAACTGCAGCACCTTTAATCTACTACTAGTTCACTGCCTCCATACATCGTCCCCTTATCAAACGAGCTGTGTCAGGCAGAATTTTCAGGTGTTTCACCAGATACATAGTGGAACTTGGCCCATCTGTCGCCGCCATGCTGGAGACCTGAAGTTGCAATCATAGCAGCGCAATATGGATGCCCCATACTGTCGCTCTTAATCATGGAACCATTTCCGAAAAAACAATTAAAAATAGAACCACTATGCTATTCCATTATTCCTAGGTGAAATATTCAAACGACCCGGCCTGCTTTGAAAATTATAATTTTTTCAAAGTAAACGCTTCTGGCCCCCAGGCCCATTTTGGGTGGGGAGGAGCCAAGAAAGCTCGCCTGGCAGCGGACCGCCAGCTCCATCCCAAGATTAGGCAGCCTCAGAGGCATCCATGCATGCTGCCCCTGCTGTTCCCTGTCCATTTTGCCTCCACGATCCTCCACAGCGTCCATCAATGTCTCCATGCGCAACGTTCAACTCTCTATACCCCAGACGCTTGGAGCACGAGAGGATATGCAGCACATCATCCCCTTATCAAACAAGCTGTGTCAGGCAGAATTTTCAGGTGTTTCACCAGATACATAGTGGAACTCGGCCCATCTGTCGCCGCCATGCTGGAGACCTGAAGTTGCAATCATAGCAGCGCAATATGAATGCCCCATACTGTCGCTCTTAATCATGGAAGTCGTCTCCATGGCTGCCTCCACATGTCGTCCCCTTATCAAAAGAGCTGTGTCAGGCTCATTTTTTCGGGTGTTTCACCAGATACATTATGGAACTTGGTCACTATGTCGCCACCATGCTGTGTTATCGACTAAATATACCGTCAACCTTTTGTTCACATAGGAAATAATTTCAGCGCTTCTTGCTCACCTCCTTTGATGAAGCCTGAGTCCATTTAGGGTATGTCGCCATGACACTCTCTAGCCTGCTGCCGCTGCCTCTGCATGCCGTCCCCTATAGTGTCAGGGTCAATTATTGCATGTTTAAGATGCTATCTAGCCTCATTCGGTCACTCTGTCATGGCCATGCTGTTGCCCATAATTTTGGCATAATGGTGCGATTAAGCAGCCTCAGAGGCATACATGCATGCTGCCCCTGCTGTTTCCTGTCCATTTCCTGGTGTTTCCATCCTTTTCTGAGGTTCCCAGGTGTTTGGCCAAGCTTCCCTGTGCAGAGCCTTGGTCCCCTTGAAAAATGCTCGAGTCTCCCATTGACTTCAATGGGGCTCGTTATTCGAGACGAGCACTCGAGCATCGGGAAAAGTTTGTCTCGCATTTTAGTGCTCGCTCATCTCTAATGAAGAGACAAATTCTGCAAACAGGGGCTCACCTCCCCTCCAAACCCACACCAGGTCATCGATGTAACGGCCAAGCCATATAATTGATTCCCGGTATGGGTTGAGGGGGGTGAAAAGAAAAAGGTCCTCCCACTGGACATGTAAATATTTGCAAGTGAGGGAGACAATTTGGCCCCATTGGGCCCCCCTCCACTTGCAAATAGTAC
Source organism: Engystomops pustulosus (assembly GCF_040894005.1). Classification (NCBI taxonomy): domain Eukaryota; kingdom Metazoa; phylum Chordata; class Amphibia; order Anura; family Leptodactylidae; genus Engystomops; species Engystomops pustulosus. The sequence goes on along the minus strand of NC_092416.1, from coordinate 101,211,262 downwards.
TGTCCATCAAATAGAAAAAAGTTTTGTTTTAAAAGGAACCCTACAACTATTACTATATATTCCCTAAGATTGTTACTATATGTACTGTATTTAGAAAGTGAAAACATTTGTTGTGGAGGATAGATGAGTAAAGAGCGGACACATGCATTGTTGCCCACTCATACCCACTTCTCCATTCAAAAGTATTCATAATCCTTAAGAGATGCCTACTGTCCTGTAAGAATGTTGGGGTGACTTTAGTTAGGGGTAGTAGATAATGATCCACCCATTCACCTAGCCTTTCAGTCATGCTTCCAATGCCGCTACTATAGGTCTAGGGGGAGGAGGAAATACTCCTTTATGGACCTTAGGCAGAGAGTGAAAGAGTGGAGTGACAGAGGACTCAACATAAAGAAAGTCCCTAACCCGTTTGGTCAAAAAACCTCTGGTAACCCCTTCATCTAAAATATTACTAATTTTTTTCTGGAACAACAACATGGGGTCCCCAGACAAGGGTCTGTATGTGGTGACATCACTTCAAAATACTGTGGTATAAAAAGTGACTACAGTGTTACAGGGGAACCCAATTTTCACCAGAGCCCGTCTCAAAGCGGATTGGTCTTGCACAGGTAAGACTTGTCCGCGGTGCAAGCCAAGGTTGAGGTACAAAATTAGCAGGCAATATCCTGGTTGGGGACAGGCAGGTGGTCAAGGCAGGTGGCAATGAATCAGGGTCCGGGGAGCGAAATCGGGAACAGTTCCGGGTTCACAACGGGAGGTCAATACACAGGTCACAGACGATAGCTCTCTCAAGGGCATATAGCACAAAGATCCAGCAGAGGATGCTGGGAGTGAAGTGGCCAGCGCCAATCAACGGTGCACTGGCCCTAGGGAGCAGGTACGCGCACTGGGAAGCCGGTACAGGAGCAGGAACAAGGAGAGGTAAGTGAGGTCAGGAAGAGCTGCCGCCACAGCGAGGGACATGGTCCAGAATGTTATCCTCAGGCTCCCAGGATCTCTCCTCAGGCCGAACCCCTTCCAGTCAACGAGGAAGAATGACTTATCTCTCATGGTCTTCATGTCCAGAACCTCTTTGACATTGTATACCTAAGTGGAGTCAGCCTCTGGAGCAGGAGGAGGAGGTTGCTGAGAGAAGTGGTTGAAGATAAGAGAAAAAGCCGAGAGTTCGGCCTTTAGGCCCTTTCTGGGTGAGCACCATCCCTGTACCTACGGAGGATGCATCAACTGGAGCCAAGGCAAAAGTGGATTTTAACCTTCTTCAGCCGCCGAAGACCAGAGGTGGGGATTGGCACCCTTCTTGGTGACCCGTCCTTCTTGGTCACAAATAAGAAGCCTGCACTAGCCGGAGAGGAGAACTTACATATAAACCCTCTTTGCAGGTTCTCTTGGACATGCTCCGACATTGCAACAGTCCCCTGGGAGGAGAGGCACCCGGTAGGAGATCCACGTGGCAATTGTTTCTTGTTTCTTAGAGTAAACATCAGTAAAAACCTGGTAACACGTAGGCCCTCCAGGGACTTGGGAGCTACGGTGGAGACGGGGGCAGGTACTGGTAGAAGCGCCACCATGCAGCAAGACAGACACTCTGGTCCCCAACAAATTTCCCCTGTCTTTCAGTTAAGGACAGGTGTGTGGAGCTGCAGCCATGGAAGACCCAGCAGGAGAGACAAGGTGGAGTGTGGCAGTACATAAAAGCACAGACTCTCTTTATGCAGAGCTCAAATTTGCAGGGACATAGCCTCAGTGGGGTACCGGACCAAGTCGGAGAGAATTTATCTGCTGACTGAGGAGATGACTAGAGGCTTCTCGAGAAGGACCACAGGGATGTGATGCCGGGAGACCAGAGCAGCATCCTTGAAGTTCCCGCAGAACCAGAGTCCAAGAAAGCAGTGACCTGAATCTGACTGCTGGTGCCGAAGCTGAGAAGCACAGAAATATGCAGACGGTATGGCCGGAGGCTGGAGAGCCCTTTGGAAGGCAGGTGTCAAGGGAGGCAAAAGTCGAACCCGGGCATGCGGATGCTCAAGACGTAACTCCTTAGCACGCTCCATAAACTGCACATCAATCCGAGTGGCCAGTGTGATAAGACCTCTCAGAGTAGACGGCAGGTCACGTGCAGCCAATGTGTCTTTGAATTGAGGAGACGGCCTGTTTTCAAAGGTTGCAGTCAGGGCTGCATCGTTCCAGGTGAGTTCAGAGGCCAGTTCCGGTACAGAATTGAACTGCATAATCTCCCACAGGCGAGTCCCCTTGGTGCAGGTTCAGCAGCACAGTCTCAGCTGAGGAGGCTTGTGCAGGTTCCTCAAAAACGGACTGGAATTCCGCCAGGAATGCAGTGAGAGTAGCTGTAACTGGATCATTTCTGTCCCAGAGAGCGGTATCCCAGGCCAGGGCCTTCCCGGTGAGAAGGCTGATGATGAATGCCTCCTTGCAGCGTTCAGTGACAAAATGAGATGGCATAAGTTCAATGTGCAAGGAACACTCAATGATAAAACCCCTGAACAGCTTGGGTTTCCCATCATACTTGGTATGCATAGAGAGTTTCAGCCTGGGTTCAGCGGCAGATAGACAAGCCGGGTAGCAGGAGAAGTTGCAGGAATCTGACGCTGATGCTGAGTGGCAATTAACTGTTGCAGCATGGTGGTAACTTGACAAGCTGTTCTCCTTGCGAAGCAATCTGCTAGGACTGCCCGACCACAATGGTGGTAAGATCAGCCAGTTTCGGAAGTGGCAACATGGCTGGATCTTACTGTCAGGCTTCTGGGGTAGTGAACTCCATGGACCACTAAACAGGTCTGGGGTAAAAACGGGAGGTCAACACACAGGTCACAGATAATAGCTTTCTCGAAGGTATTGAGTACAAAGATCTGGTGGGGGATGCTGGGAGAAGCCGGCTTTCATTGAATCCTGGGAAGTGGCCAGCGCCAATCAGCGGTACACTGGCCCTTTAAATTTGCGTATGCCAGCACGCAGGCCCTAGGGAGCAGGACAGCCAGGACGGGAGCATGAACAAGGAGAGGTTAGTGAGAGAAGAGCCACCGCAATGTATTTGGTATTGTATTTTAGGTAAATTACATTGTCACATGTATGTCATTAGTGAAGTATTTTATATATAATTATATATTATATATAAGTATCTGCAAGGGTTGTATGTTACTCCTGTTAGGTATGAAAGACTGGAATGGGTGTCTGGGAGATATAGCACAGACTAAAGAACTGAGAAAAGAGAACCAAATCCCAATACCTTTATCATACAGTAACCAAAAAAACCTTGAGTATAAAAAGTTAACTACAGTAATAAAAAAAACTGTAGTTTAAAAAGTGACTTCAGTACCAAAAGAAAACCTTTTAATCTTTTCACACTCAGGAAAAAAAAGAAAAAAGCTGCAAAAAATGTCTCTGCAAAGTATCTCTGATCAGCACTCACTTGTGCAGACAAAAAGATGACTTGGGCATGGGCAGAAAATATAACATACAGAAAATAATAAAATGAGAACAGGTGCCAAACAATGATGTGTGCCAATGATCAGAATTTGCCAGTCATAAAACACACACAACTCTGTGGAACACGTACAAAAAAAAATGTAAAAATTAAAACTGGAATTGGAACTGATTGGTTCTGCGTGTAAGGTTGCAGTTGTACCCCTTCCCAGGTACTCACTAAATGCTGGTGGCAGGGAGCCAGGTAATTGAGTTAAACTTATATACACTACTGAAATTCTGACAAAGGCATTTTTAAAATATGCACAGCACAGGCTAATGTAACCTGACACCAGCTAAAAATGACATTCCTGGTGACAGATTCGCTTTAAGCACTGTATTTTTTACACAAAGGATTTAACATCACTGTAGAGCAGAGGGATTTGTGTTTCAAGAGCTACAGGCTGACTTTTGATTGGGGAACAAGCAGATAACTTGCATCTAAATGTAAGGGGGTCTGCTGTACCAGGGGAGAAGATCGTAGCGGGGCTGGCAGAGTATTTAAACTAAGGAGGGGGCAGGTTATGAAGGTGGGTGGCAAAAAGGGCGGTGAATGGGTGAGAAAAGCAGTGGATAGGGAGATCCACAAGTTACAAAACAATAATGAGGATATATGCACCAGTAGAATTACTATATATCAAATTAAATTAAAGTGTATGTTCACAAACGCCAGAAGTATTGCAAGCAAAATGGGCTTAAAGCCCTGGCATTACAGGAACAGTTAGATGTAGTTGGTGTAGTGGAGAAATTGCTAGATGCATCACATGATTGGGCTGATCTTCAAGGTTTTACACTCTTTCAGTAAATAGGAGAGGAGATAGTATATATCTATACGTGAACAGTGACTTGAATGTGATTGTTAATGAGACAGTGGTCAATGAAGAGTATGGGGAAGCTGAAACTTTGTGGGTAGAGATTCAAAGCTAGGAGAAAAAAATGTTGGTGTAACTTATAGGACCCCCCTCAATATCACGGAGGAAATAGAGAGTCATCCATATGAACAGATGGAGTGGGCTGCACAGGAGGGGGACAGCTTTGTAGAAGATCACACAAGGGGTGATGCTTTGTTGGAGCTTGTGATTTCTAACAATGCAGAAATTATTTAAAATGTTACTGTGATACATAACATAACATAATTCATTTCCTCTTAAAACAATCAGTAAAATAAAATAAAAAACATTGCATTTTAAGAAGGCTAATTTCTCAAAATTCAGGGATGCCCTACAGGATATTGACTGGGATCAGATACTGTGCCTTGATGATACTAATGTTAGATAGGAGACGTTCAAATCTATACTGGGTCATTGAACTTTTACATTTTTTCTGTGGGGGGTTTGGCCCAGTAGAGACCGTGGTAGCGGGGTGCTGTGATGTAGTTCACGACAGTGACACCAAAGTACAGTCCAAAACAGGTCTAGCCTGTGTTTATTTCAGCAGGAACAAAATAAAACAGCCTTTACATTCAGGCATCAAAAACAAAATAATATCCTACCCGTCAGGGTGCTAACTAAACAATGGTTTTCTGACTCACCACTAACAAAACACTTTTCGTTGCTCCAGGCACAGAGGTCAAGGCTGCGTGCTCTCCAGCCTCCTTCCAGAGAGACAACACTTTCAGCTCTGCTGAGCGGTTTTATTAGGCTGATTGGGCTGTTCCCACCACCTGTGTCCAAGGTGCTGGACACAAACCTCAGCACTAAGACCTTGCATAATAGCAAAACCTAGGGGAAACATACCGCCCATCCACAGTTAACCCCTTCAGTGTCTCACATTTCCTAAACAATAACAAGTATAGATGGGCTAGATTACACCCCGCGTGACTTACAGTAAAAAAAAGGGCAAAATGATCAAAAAATATAAAACAGACGGGTCAGCTGAGGCCTTCAATGTTTATAAAACACTTACCAAAATCTGTAAGAAGGAAATACAATCAGCAAGAATGCAAAATGAAAGACTGGTGGCCGAAAAACAGCAACCTTTGGTGACTGGAGACCAAGAGAAGTAGAAGATACTAAATAGTTTTTTTTTGCTTCGTTTATACAATAGAATAAAGAACATCTGACGTTGGTGGTGCCAGTGTGGGTGATGCATCCTGTAATGTATTAGACTGGATGAATGTAGACATGATCCAATCCTAGCTCAATAAAATAAATGTGTACAAGTCTCCTGGACCAGACGGGTTACACCCCAGACTTCTTAAAGATCTCAGTTCTGTTATTGCTGTGCTGCTATCTAAAATTGTCAGAGATTCTCTAATGACTGGTACAGTGCCAAGAGACTGGTGCAACCGATTAATGGCCACCCAGAGCAGCAGACAGGCATCATTAGAGCATGACTAGAGGGAATTGCAGAGGAGGAGACACCTCCCACCGAGGTGTCCTTGTCTCTTGTCAGCATGGTCCACATGAGCCTTTTTATGCTTATACTTTACAAGAACATACCAATACTATAGCCGGATAGTAAAATGAGGGAGTACAAGGCACGCATTACTGATAGAGCTCCCATCTGGCATTTAGAGCTCAGTGGCATCAGAAGGAGAAGTAGGAAGAGGAGGATGTCACCAATGCAGTCGGAACATCAACAGAGCTAGCATGGCCACAATGTGGAACACCATATTCATTTCTACCCAAACTTCACCACCATTAGTGTCAGGATCAGTGGAAGTGGATCCTCTGTACCACCGTGGACGATGATGTAAGCTGACACCTTGGACTGGAGTCTAAGTCACACCCGGTTTACACTAGAGCCTATAGCAAAGCGGGCTTGCTGCGGTGTAGTACCACCAGGTCGTTTCACAGGCGTGGCTTTGTCCGCAGTGGCGGCCAAGGCGAAGTACATAATCGTAGGGTGGAGACAAAATGGTGAAGATAGCACCCCAGGGTCTGATTAACCCTCTGAACTTGTCTGTTGGACTGTGGATGGTACGCAGATGAGAAGTCCAACTTCACTTGTAGTTGACTGACTGGACCCCATGGTCCAAGACAATGTGCAAGGGAAGTCCATGAAGCCGGAAGATGTGCAGGAAGAACAGGCTGGCAAGGCGTGGTGCCGAACAAAGAAGGACATCTTGGAGAATCGGTCAGTTACCACCCAGATTACGGTATTACCCAAGGAAGATCGGTGATAAAGTCCACGTCAGCTTTGTATCGATAACGGCAAAAGAAGACCAGCGGGTTTAAGATGAGATGGATTGTTTTGGGCACAGGAAGTGCAGGAGCCCACAAAATCCGGTACATCCTTGACCAGATCTGGCCACCAGTAAAACCGAGAAATGAGGGCGACAGAGCGTTGTTCCGCAGGGTGCCCAGCCACACTAGAGCAATGTCCCCAAGTCAGTATCCTTTTCCGAAGGGCAAGTCAGGCATACGTTTTGCCAGGAGGAAGTTGGTGAAGGTCCACTGGAGTAGCAAGAACCAACCGTTCAGGAGGAATGAAATGTCAGGGAGCAGGATCTTCCCAAATAATAATTGAGGCATGGGAGAGAGCATCGGCTTTAACATTCTTCTCTACAGGACGGAAATGTATCAGAAAGTTGAATCAGGAGAAGAAGAGAGACCAACGAGCCTATCTAGGATTGAGATGCTGTGCAGTCTGGAGGTACAGGAGGTACAGGAGGTTTGTGTGATCAGTATCAGTCAGGGACGTAGCAGAAGGTCAGGCAGCATGGGATTGGAGTCAGGAACGGAATCAAAGTCACAACGAGAAATCACTATAATCACAGAGGCCATAGGAACAAGCTTACTCAATGGCAACAAGGCACAAAGATCCTGCAGGGAAGTCAGGAAAGGGCTGAGAATTTATCAGAATTGGTAGCCAGCCAGCACCAATTATCTGCGACCCGGGGCATGAGTCGTAGGAGCACCCGTGACAATTAGATTTGGCATGTAGTACCAGGTCATAGAATGTGGCTTACCTGGTAGAGGATTATCTGCCCACACATCTCCTTGTACTAATGGATTGGCCTTCCCCATTATATTTCTATGTGGCAAAATTGGACACATGGCCAGAGCTTGCCCTCTATGCCTTGCTGATGCCAACAAACAAAACTGCACATTTCCAGAGCAGTGCAGGGTTCACCAGGTTAATGAAGACCGTGTACCAGTTTTGATTAATCTGCACACTCCACAGGCAAACTGCACAAAGTGCAGTTTGCACTGTTTTTGATAAATGTGGCCCATTATACCTCAATGGATAAAGTTAATTCCATTAGAAAGGAGTGGGATACAAGGGGTAGTACTTGTGGTTATATTCTTTATGAGTGGGATGTTATCTTGGAGATCATAGATTAAACATAAATTTTCTTTGTATATATTTAGGCCTAGTGCCTAAATTAGTGTTGATCACTGATTTTCAAATGTCAGTTTTGCATGAGTTGTTTGGTGCCATTTACATTGCACACTAATCATAAGTTAGGCAAAATACAACGGTAAAAGGGAATTACAAAAACAGCATATAACAAGATATGCATTATTAGTAATGTTTTTGACTATACAATACTATACAGTTTTCTTGTGGTAGATGTTATTAGCTCAAAATAAAAATAAAAATTGACTTTTATGCAAATATGATTAAGAAACATGTTCAACTGGGCAAAATTGCAATTTTTTTTCTCATTAGACGACTAGCATTTATATAAAAAAACTTTTCATTGGCATGAAATCTAACTCCACAGCATAATTTTCCCTTTGGTTGCAGCCGCTGTGCAGAAATGTTAGAAATGATTTTGTCATAATAGACACAATTGTGATCATTGGTATTTTTATTCAATAACACATTTTTGTTTACATTTTATTAGGAATTTTCAGGTAAATAATTACAGTAGTAATTAAAGAGTCTATTTATTTAATCATATATTCATTTGCAAAAAAATATTATAAATGCAAATATAACAAAAATGTAAAAAATGGAGAGTATGTACTGACAACATTGTTATTTTTTTTTAAATTGGTAATGTTACAAATTGTTTACTCTATGTTTAGGTGTAATGCATCTCCACATCAAGAGCAATGACTGCTATTTTGGATGTAATTCACATGGATTACGGACTTTGCTATGGAATATATCACTCAATGTGATTTTCTTATGTAAATACTTATTAGATAAAATAATTTTGATAATTTTAGATAAAATAATAATGCAATAAGAATCTTTTCTATGGCATCATTATTTTTGTTTGAAACAATCCCTATAAGTTAAGAAGGTATCTCCTGATATGATGGTTATTTCCATCCAATACTTAAGATACTATTCATTAGTTGTTACAGAAGCCCATAGTGTTGGAGGATCTACAAGATAAGTGTAATACTATATATCCATGGTAGCTTTGTGAAGACAGTACAGCAGGTGTACCCCCAGGCTAATTCTACAGAGCAGCATATTCATGTTAGGGATCGAAAATCTCCCTCTTTTTCAGTGACTTAAGAAAAATTTGGCACTCAGTTTTTAGCAAACATAGTTAAGAATATTTTATTTGCAGTGTTAGGCAATCGAAAAAGTGTAAAGTTTCGGTCCACTAAGGGATCTTCATCAGACATGGATTTTGAGGATAGAGGGAACGTAAAGATAAGTGGTCTCTCCTCACAGCCTACGCTACAGCGGTGTTACCGCTTACCTGTACACTCCCTCTCTCTCCCACAATCCGTGTCTGATGAAGATAGCTTAGTGGATCAAAACATTACACTTTTTGGATTGCAAATAAAAATTCTTGCTCTTTTTGCTCAAAACTGAGTACCAATTTTTTCTTAACTAATTATGGATGGGTTGAGCACCCGAGCATCCCTAGGAGTGACGTGCATTCTTTTCTTATAGCTCTTTTCAGTGAGCTGGATCATTAGGCTTAGCTCACTGAAAAATGCTCTTCTTGCTCCTGGAAGGCTCCCTTTTGAATTTATTATGGGTAACTTCAATACCGTTAATAAAACCTCTCAGGAGACAATTTAACCTAATAAAAACGGGTTTGGTTTTTATTATAGGGACAGTGCTATTTATAAAGACATGTTAAGTGAGCCAATGTCTAACAGCTGGGAGCCAACTTGAATTGTTCACCTAAATCAGCTGGCTCTTAGCGTGGATTCAGTTTCTCAGATGCAGTTTTTAAAGCCAAAATCAGGTGTGGATAATAATAGGTGAGAACATATCTTTTAGTGCTGCTATTCCTCCTCTGTTTTCACTTCTGGTTTGGATATCAGAGATTGTATCTGAAAAACTGAACATGTGAATGCACCCTCAGAGCGGGTTCATTCCTGAAAGATCCATAACCATGTCACCTCACTGACTAAAACTACCGTTAGGTTTCAGATTTATTAACCATTAAAGACAAAATTCTTAAATGTACTCATGATAACAAAGTAACACACTCTCTAATTCACTGTTATAAACAAAAGTACAGCATTTCACAGATATCATTCCAACCTGTCTCTATCAGGCCTGATGTATATATTTTGGTTGTCTCTGGATACAACCATAAACTCTTACTATGGTGGAACAGATTCCTCTGGCATGAAAGCTTCTCTTGTACTGCAGGGGGAGGGGCAGGAGGCAGAGAGTACTATAGACATAGGCACTTCATGTAGATTACAAAATCTACAGACAAGATAACTCCATGTACATGTTCTATCTAATTCTAATCTAATTTTATCTAATTCTTAGGTGTGGTTTTGGCAGCTCAGAATCCTTTGTGGGATCTGTTTTTTTAATAGAGGGACTGGAGGGAATTTATCATTAGGCAGGCTTTAGACAGTTTATAACTGTCTTTGGTGCTCTGCTGTCAGATTTATTAAACTGGCTTTTAACCCTTTAATAAATATGTTTTTGGAGTACTTGCAATGTTTTTTTCTGTTGACAGTCGCATGAAAAGTTGAAAAAATACATAGTCACGGCACATATGCCAGCAAAGCACAGAAGTTTTGAGTCAAACTGTGTGCCTAAATGGAAAGTGAAGACATAAATCTGGCATCAGATTCGTCGGGTTTCCCAACTGTTCAGGTATCCCGCCAGGGATTGTGTTGCACGCTATCGGATTTTGACGCATCAGCGTCTGCTTCATTGAAAAAGAAATGGGTGAGCGGGCCATTGAATAATCCAACTGATTCGGACAAAGCACAGGATTTAACATTTAAATTTGTGTCACATCCAATGCACTTACATGCACCGGGAGGAAGATGGTGAATTCTGGCGGACCTGATCAGGGAAGCGACATAAGCAGGAAATCGGGCGCACATTCTACTTGAATCGTGGCAGATGTGCATTCCGCCCAGCTGTGAATAGACAGAAAACTAAAAGATACATCACCACCAGCAAGTCTGTGATCTGTTTGAGACCCGTAAAAAGTAGGGCATGTGATGTCATTAATCTGCCTTAAAGGGCTTATGTGACAAAGATTGACCTGATGCATCTGCAGCAGTGAGCTATGAAGTGACAAGTGAAGGAAAAGAAATTATACAGTCCAGTGTGGTGAGGTAAGGGTGTGTAGCTATAGTAAATGCAAAAGAACTGGTCAGTTTAAAAAAAAAATGACATATAGTGACCGGAGAACCCCTCTAAGCACATCTCCACTTCAGTAACTACATATATGTAGGTTAAATACTATTACCTATGTTTGCGTAATATTTTTATTTATTTCTCTTCTTGAAACTTTGTGTTTTCTGCAGTCTAGTAAGTACATGATTTCAATCTGGATTATTTCCATTATACTAACTGTGAATACATGCTCACACAATATTGACAAAATAGTTCACCCCAATCTATTCAAACCTTGTAGGCAAGAACAATCTACATAAAATGCACAACAACTTTACAGGTTCAGAGTATAGAATGCTATGGTTAACTACGTCGAGCAAGAAAGATAAAAATATAAATTGTCATTAAAAAGACCCAGGACACACTTTTAACAGTATAATGACTAGAATATTAGATAAGGAGGCAATAATTAGAGGATCTTCATTGAGTACTATTCAGTAATAAGTGTTAAAGACAGAGCAAAGTGAAATTATCCAGCAAACATTTATAAGACCTTTTATATCCAGAACATCTTAAGAATAATTCATTCCTGTACTGGAAAACAATATATTACAATTATTATATTACTTTCCATATTTAGACTAAAGATTATCTTTTTGGAAAACAATATAAGTAAGTTGTCAATTAGACATTGGGACTGAAGAACTATAATGAAATATTACAGATCATTAATAGTGTGGTAGCCTTCCAAGTTGTCTTGAGGTATTAGTCCATGGTCTAGGTAGATTAGTTGTAGACACTCCATGCACTAACTGCCCTTGCAGTCTTACTGGTGCCATATTATTTGGTGACTGGAATGACAAAAGATTTGGATCTCGAGGCCTATTTTCTTCAGGAAACGCTCTTTGTCGCATCAACAGCATTGCTGGAGTATCCTTTATGGACCATCTTGATTTACTCTGGTAAAAAAATAAATAAACATGTTAGATTTTATGTGGAAAATAGAAATAGTACAGTAATATTATTTTGTTTTACTATTTATTGGAATCTGACACAGAATTTATCAGATGGCCGCACAAATAATTCTGATATACACACAGGTGTTTAACTTTACATGTCAATACAGAGGTGGAGAACTTTTAATAGATTCATATTGGTAAATCACCTCATATTCTGTACCCCACATTTATACACACGTTAAAAAAAAACATCAGGTAAAGCGCCCAACCCCTTCAAGGATGCAGCCAGTTTGTATTTTAACCCAATTTTTTGTAATCTGACATGCATTGCTTTATGTAGTTATATTTCTAGAACATTGTCACCTTCCCAAAGTGAATTTTTCATTGCATGTTGTACTTTACATTAGTGATCAATTTTGGCTGATAAGTTTCACATTGATTTATAAACAAAATTTTAAAAAATGATAACTTTTTTATCTTGTTTCCATACTAATACAGTAGTTTTACCACCTAAATTAGTTACTAAAATTTCCCATTTGTCTGCTTTGTGTTTTCATAATTTTTAAAATGTCTGGATATTTTATTTTGATGTCACGGCCTACAAATCAAACATTAGTTTTCCTTATTTTCAAGAAGATTTCAGAATTTAATAATTTTGTGAATCATTTTTTTTATGAGCTTTCAATCAAATCTGCACCCCATAAAACAATTGGAAACTGCTTTTAGGAAGATTGAGTAATATGTTAATTTAGCCCTAAAATTTACCCATTCACAAAAGAGAAAACCCATCTTGTTATGCAATTTCTCCAGTGTAAGAAGACCCCACATATTGAACTTACTTGTTGTAGGGGCACTCAGCGAGACACAAAAGGGAAGGAGGGTCATGCTTTCCAGTTTTGCTCTACAGAACTTATTGTTCTTTGTAGTTGGTTCATTGGCACACTTTTGTGAGCTACAAAATGTTTTTTTTCCCTCTAATGATGCCATTTTTGGGGGGAGGTGTTGTAAAGAAAACATAAATTCTGTAATTGATTTTTTACTTTTTTGTGGTGTTCATCATATATACTATGTGTTATTCTATGGGTCAATACAGGTGTATACAATTATGGCAATACCACATTTTTTCTTAAGTTTTACAAATCTTATAGCATAAAACCTAATGTGGGGGGAAATTTTAAAACAATCTCAATTTTCAAAGTTCTAAATTTTTTGCTTTTCAAGAAGATAGTAATACCATTTCTCCGATCGCAGGTGTGAACCCCTGACACAGCGGTCACGCTGGGGGCATGCAAGGTGCATTTGAGAAGAATCGGACCCCCCCCCCCCCCGCGCGGCGCTTACCGGAGGGTTCTGCTGCTCCAATCGCAGCCCCGGTACTGTCAGTGCCCGGGGCTGCACGATCCTCTTCTGTGTGCCGGGTCCCTGCCTTCTGGACCCGGCTGTAACACACTGAGCATGCGCTCAGAAACTCAGAAACATTATTGGACCCGCCCGGTGAACGCCGTAAAAACAAACCCCAAAAACACGCCAAAAATGTAAATTTTTCATAAAATCTCAAAATGCGAGAATCCGATCTCCGATTCTTAACACCTCCGTTTGTGTCGTCACTGTATCCTCCCCCTCATTCCTAGGGGAATACAGGGGGGAGGATACAGTAACGACACAAACGGAGGTGTTAAGAATCGGAGCTCGGCTCGGGAGAGCACACTCTAGCCCCGGCACCCCTGAGGACGCCACTAATGTGGCGAAACATGTCGGGCGGGTGTTAGTGTGAACAAATTTTAGTTAGCAGACAAAGTGTGTGTGTGGACGAAATTGACTGGATGAATATGAGGAAGAGACTAGCATAGGATCAATGATACTGCAGTAGATATTTATCACTAAGTGCAGGATACATAGGATCTATATTACCTCTGGAGTAAAGTGATCTGATTGGCAAATGCCATTGTGCATACATTTAAAGCAGTAACATCAGGGTCACATGTGTGCATGGGACGGAATGTGAGATGGCTCAATGAACTGATACTGTATCTAATTATAGAACAGTCTCATTAAGAGCTGCAACATTGTAGCGTTACCACTAAGAAAACAATTTGACAATCCCCGTCAGACAAACAGAACAACACTGACACCTAGTGGTGTTGCAACTTACACTTCAAAGATCCTATGATATCTTAAATATAGTCCTCCTCATTTCATGGTGTACCACACAAGAAAGTCTCCACGATGGTCTGCATAATTTTAATATAAACCAGGCAATTGTCCAAGTTAAAAATTTACCTAAGTGGTTGTAGTCAACAACACGTTTTAAGAATATAATAATAAAAGTAAAGTTTTAATGACTAAAGAGTTTCAGTGAGGCCTAAGGACTTTTTTGTAAATAGCATCGATATATGGACTCAGTCAAACGTCCACATTTTCTTCTTTTTTCTTAATCCATAGCAGCACACTTAAAAAAGCATAAAAAAAAATAAACAACTATACCAAATTAATTCTAAATTAGCAGAATTACACAGAAAGAACAAAATATCCTTCTCACAAGAAAGAATGAAGGAAATATCAAATCTCCAATCCCAATTACATGACATAAACCTAGCCAAACATGAATTAGCGATTCAAAGGCTAAAATTAAATCATTACTGGCAAGGTAACAAGTCTGGTGCGTTACTAGCCAAACAACTAAAATCCCAAATACTTAAAACCAAAATCCTGTACATTTTAGCCTCAGACAATAGCAAAATAATGACCCACAAAATATAGCTAACGAATTCGCCAAATATTATTCTACATTATATAACCTCAAAAATGACTCATTTACCCCACAACCAAATGAAGACGACATTAAATATTTTTTAAAACAAGCTAGACTTCCCACAATGACTCAGAAACATGAAACAATATTAACTAAACCCTTTACAGAAGAGGAAATTACTGAAGTAATACTATCATTAAAACTGAACAAATCTCCAGGCCCAGACGGGCTCACTAACAATTTTTATAAAAAATTCCATAAACAACTTACTCCACACCTTACTAAAGTATTCAACAGCGTCTTCCAAACCCAACAATTCCCTAAAGAGATGCTAGAAGTAGTAATAATTAAATTACCCAAACCAGGGAAGTCACCAGATAGCCCTGCAAACTTTAGGCCAATATCTTTACTAAACTCGGACCTAAAGATATACTCGAAAATTATCGCCAATAGACTATCAGATATTATCCCTGAATTGGTCCATCACGACCAAGTGGGATTTGTGAAAGGACGTCAAACATTAGATGCCACCAGACGTTTCATTAATCTCATATCCAAAGCTGAAGCAAATCAAACACCTTCTCTGCTCCTGACTCTGGATGCGGAGAAGGCGTTCGATAGAGTTAACTGGAAATATATGGAAGAAGTTCTGAAAGAATTCAAACTACCACCACCATTAATTACACTAATATTAGCACTATACAAAAACCCAACAGCAAGAACATATACATCTCGATCCATCTCTAATTACTTTACAATAACTAATGGAACCCGAAAGGATGTCCCCTTTCACCATTAATTTTCACAATATTAATGGAACCATTAGCACAACACATAAGGAACTCCCCACATATTAAGGGCATTCAGAGACAGACCATAGAATCGTTCTCTTTGCAGATGACGTGATTATTTGCCTAACCTCAGCAGAAAATACCTTACCCCAACTAAATAAAATTCTTGAAAACTTTAGCTCTATAAGCTACTATAAAATTAACAAATCTAAATCCTTAATCCTGAACATGGGCATTCCCCCAAATATACAAAAAGAGGTAGAGGAAAAATTTGCATTTGTTTGGACAGAAGGAAAAATCCCATACCTAGGTATAACATTAACCTACCCAACCAAACTCCTTATGCCAACAAATTATTCAACATTAACTAACCAATTACAGAAAGATATACAAACATTTTCTAATTATCCAATATCTTGGTTGGGTAGAATTGCAGCAACAAAAATGCTACTATTACCAAAAATATTATATTTTTTCAGAAATGTACCCATTAGTGTTCCATCAAACACAATATCTTGCATACACCAAATTATACAGAAATTAATTTGGAAAGCACAGAAAGCTAGGATTGCAGCTAAAATATTACACCTTCCTCCTAATAAAGGAGGCCTGAATAGCCCATTCATTAAAGCTTATTACCATGCAACACTATTGGACCAAATAAAATCTTGGTGGAATAATGATTTATCAAAACAGTGGGTCAAAATAGAAACGGAGTTATTGTGGGTATTATTGGTCTAAATTACCATGCTGGCACTCTGCGATAGATAAGTGGGTGTAGGCTTGCAGTTTGGGCACTCGAGTTCTAAAAGGTTCGCCATCGCTGTTCTAGAACCATGAGAATTTTAACCACTGCTATTCAGGTTCAGCTAGTGAACTTCTCTCCCTTCTCTAGTTATCATACCATATCCCCCTCCCTCAGGAAGTAGGAGGACACTAAAAGCGACCCAAAATGTTACCGGTTTACTGTTGTTCTTTTCTTTTCTTTATTAAGTTAACACGGTACAGATATAATAAAAACAAGATATTGGGTTTTGCAGCCAGATCTTGTGCAGTGAGCTCTGCAGATTTTTGTGGCAGACAACTTTAAAAAAAGCATTAGCAAAGCGAGTGTGTGAGCTTGGCGGCGAGTGTGCATTGATCCCAAGTGTGTGCAGTGTCTTAAGTGTGACTTAGGTTTAAGGGACTTAAGTTTGAGGGGCTTTAGCAGGTAACTGCTGTGTTTTGTGTTACTTTGACTGTAAATTCTTCTTTCTGTGCATATTTCTATTGTAATCCCCATTAGATCAATGGACTCCATAAGTGGCATTGCTACACGGTGTACATCCTGTGCCATGTATGCTTTCCTTGAACAGCCGTTCGAGGGGGAATACTGCTGTGTGGGGTGTGTGAAAATTGTTCATCTGGAAGCCCAGATTCTGGATCTAAATGAGCAAGTTTCAAGGCTGCGGGCAATTGATAATATGGAACGAAGTTTGCTGCTCCTGGAGCACAAACTCTCTGGGGAAGATGGGTGTGGGGAGGGAAGTATGGAGGTGCAGAATGAGGGGGCAGCAAGTTGGGTAACATGTAGAAGGCGGGGTAGAGGGAAGAGTTGTAGAGAGTCTAGTCCTGATCTGGTGCACCCCAATAAGTTTGCCAGGCTAGCGGATGAGGGGGATATCAGCTCTGGGGTAGCAATGCTGCAGAAAGACGTGGCCGCTAGCAACCAGGGGACTGTCTGCTCCAGTAAGAAGGGTAATGGGAGCACAGGCAAGGTCAGACAGGTGCTGGTAGTGGGAGATTCCATTATTAGGGGAACACAACAGTGTGTTGTTTGCCGGGTGCTCGGGTTCGGCATGTTGCGGATCGGGTTGACGGATTACTGGGAGGGGCTGGTGAGGAACCAGCGGTCTTGGTCCACATTGGCACTAATGACAAAGTAACAGGTAGGTGGAAGGTCCTTAAAAATGATTTCAGAGATTTAGGCCATAAGCTCAGGGCAAGGACCTCAAAGGTAATTTTCTCCGAAATACTGCCTGTACCACGTGCCACACCAGAAAAGAAAGGCAGCGGGAGATCAAGGAGGTAAATAAGTGGCTCAAAAGTTGGTGTAGGAAGGAGAGGTTTGGGTTCATGGAGAACTGGGCTGACTTTTCTGTCGGCTACAGGCTCTACAGTAGGGATGGGCTGCACCTCAATGGGGAGGGGGGCGCTGTTTTAGGGGAAAAAATGGCTAGAAGGTTGGAGGAGTGTTTAAACTAGAGACCTGGGGGGAGGGCAACTACACTTGTGCAGGGCCAATAGACGGTGTACATAGAGAGCTGGGAAGAGTCATAGTCCATGGGGGAGGAAGGGGGGCTGGAATGAGATTGGGGAATAAGGACAAAAGTAATACGGACAGGAAAAACCATATAAAGTGTATGTACACAAATGCCAGAAGCCTCACAAACAAAATGGAGGAACTGGAACTCTTGATGTTGGAACGGAAATATGATATAGTGGGTATCAGCGAGACATGGCTGGACAGTAGCTATGACTGGGCTGTTACTATAGATGGTTATAGTCTTTTTAGAAAGGATCGTATAAATAAAAAAGGGGGAGGGGTTTGTTTATATGTGAATTCTTGCCTCAAGCCCGTCTTGCGAGATGACATCAGTAACGCAAATGTGGAATCCCTATGGGTGGAGATAAGAGGAGGGAAAAAGAATAATAAAATATTACTAGGGGTTTGTTATAAGGCTCCAAATATAATGGAGGCAGCAGAGGAAATGCTGATAAGTGAAATGGATGCGGCTTCAAAGCATGGTGAAGTACTTATCATGGGGGACTTCAATTACCCAGATATTGACTGGGGGGCAGAAACCTGCAGGTCCTTCAAAGGTAGCAGGTTCTTGTCAACAACAAAAGACAATTACCTGTCGCAACTAGTCCTGGAGCCAACAAGAGGGGGGGCACTGCTGGACCTTATCCTTACCAACAGACCTGATAGGGTATCAAAACTACAGGTTGGGGGGAACCTGGGGAATAGTGATCATAATATCATTGATTTTGTATTACGCTTTACTAAGCATGTTAGTGAAGGGGCAACCAACACTCTAAACTTCAGGAGGGCAAATTTTCATCAACTAAGGGAAGACCTTAAAGGCATAGACTGGGATAATGCTCTCAAAGACAAAAGCCCCCCCCCAAAAATGGGACTTTTTCTCATATATTCTGAAAAAGTCCAGTGAGAAACACATACCTTATGGGAAAAAGCATAAAAGGAACAAGAAAAAGCCTATGTGGCTAACTAGTCTTCTAAGGAAAGCAATAAGCGAGAAAGATAAAGCGTTTAAGGTGCTAAAACGTGAAGGTAGCGATGAGGCATTACAGGATTATAGAGAGAAAAATAAATCCTGTAAAAAGCAGATAAAGGCCGCAAAAATAGAGACTGAGAGAAATATTGCCAGGGAGAGCAAAAATAATCCCAAATTATTTTTCAAGTATATAAATGATAAGAAATTAAAAACAGAGTGTGGGTCTCCTTAGAAATAACATGGGGGTCATGGTGGAAGGAGATGAGGAAAGGGCCAATCTACTGAATGTCGCCTTCTCAACTGTCTTTACCCAGGAAAATCCCCTGGTGGAAGACACAATGAGGAATAATGTAAATTATTTTTATAATGTCAACAGTTTAACCCAGGAAGAGGTACGGCGCCGCCTCGCAACCACTAAGATAGATAAATCACCTGGGCCAGATGGCATACACCCCCGGGTTCTGCATGAATTATGTATGGTGATAGACAGACCGTTATTTTTAATATTTGAAGATTCACTGAGGACTGGTTATGTTCCACAGGAATGGCGCATAGCAAATGTGGTACCAATATACAAAAAAGGATCAAATAGCGATCCTGGAAACTACAGACCCGTAAGTCTAACTGCTGTGGTGGGGAAAATATTTGAGGGGTTTATTAGAGATGCTATCCTGGAGTATCTCACTGTGCACAACCTTATAACCCAGCGTCAGCATGGGTTTATGAGAGATCGGTCCTGTCAGACTAATCTGATTGGTTTCTACGAGGAGGTAAGTTCAAGACTGGATCTGGGGGACGCTGTGGATGTTGTATATCTGGACTTTTCAAAGGCATTTGACACCGTGCCACATAAAAGGTTGGTATATAAAATGAGACTGCTGGGAATAGGAGAAAATCTGTGTATCTGGGTAAGTAATTGGCTTAATGATAGAAAACAGAGGGTAGTCATTAATGGCACATTCTCAGATTGGGTTGATGTTACCAGTGGAGTGCCACAGGGGTCAGTATTGGGGCCACTTCTTTTTAATATTTTTATTAATGACCTTGTAGTGGGTTTACACAGTCAAGTTTCAATATTTGCAGATGATACTGAGCTGTGTAAAGTAATAAATACTGAGGTCGATAGTTTAGCATTACAGAGGGATTTGTGGAAGCTTGAGGGATGGGCAGAGAAATGGTTGATGAGGTTTAATGTAGATAAATGTAAAGTTATGCACTTGGGCCATGGAAACAAAAAGTATAATTATGTTCTAAACGGTCAATTACTTAGTAAAACTGAAGCTGAAAAGGACTTGGGCGTATTGGTGGATGGTAAACTTAATTTTAGTGACCAGAGCCAGGCGGCTGCTGCTAAAGCAAATAAAATAATGGGATGTATCAAGAGAGGAATAGATTCTCATGATAAAGACATAGTTCTGCCCTTATACAAATCCCTGGTCAGACCACACATGGAATATTGTGTACAGTTTTGGGCACCAGTGTATAAAAAGGATATAGTAGAGCTGGAACGGGTGCAGAGGAGAGCAACCAGGATTATTAGGGGAATGGGGGGACTAGAATACAATGACAGATTACAAAATTTGGGATTATTCAGTTTAGAAAAAAGACAACTGAGGGGAGACCTCATTACAATGTACAAATACCTGAACGGACAGTACAAGGATCTCTCCAAAGATCTTTTTATACCTAGGACTGTGACCAGGACAAGGGGGCATCCTCTACGCCTAGAGGAGAGGCGATTCTACCATCACCATAGACAAAGGTTCTTTACTGTAAGAGCAGTGAGACTATGGAACTCTCTGCCGCAGGAGGTTGTTATGGCCGACTCTATGTACATGTTCAAGAGAGGCCTGGATGACTTTCTGGAGAGAAAAAATATCACGGGTTATGGGGATAAAACATTTATTTAATTCTTGAAGGTTGGACTTGATGGACTTGAGTCTCCTTCCAGCCTTATATACTATGATACTATGAATGAAGCGGGTCATGAAACTAATGTTATAAGTCAAATAGTACATATTAGTGGGACTATAAGCAGAAAGTAGAGTTCAGGTCTATCCATGATCCTTTAAGAACAGTCAGAGTAGCTGGAAATTACTCAGGTTATAGAACATTTGCAGGTGTGAGATAAAACATGATGATTACCCTTTGTATAAACAGCCTACCATATGTCTTGTATTATACTGATATCTGTATGATTGACCGTACATATCCTATGTTATTGTATCCAAAATGTTCAATAAAAATTTACTTGTTAAAAAAAAAAAAGAATGAGCAGCAGCAGTGAGTACTTACCTCCCATGTTTTGTTGTCCTCTGCTGCTTCTTCTTCCATGATTTGTAATGTAGCAGCGCTGGCAGAAACACGTCTGTGCCCACTGCATGATGCGGCAGCAGCACCACAGGCAGAGCACATGGTCGGATCTCTGCCTTATCCAATAATAATAAATTGTATGCAGTCTTAAAGGAAACCTACCACTTTACAATGACATTTATAAGCCAAAAATACCTTGCAACAGCACCGAGCTCCTGTGCAACTTCACATGTGAAGCTGGCCCCGATAAAAATTTAAAGTTGCGCAGGCGCGAGTGTGCCCGAGAGCTTGTTGACGTCACTGGCTCTCCGGCATTTCATAATAATGCGCACGCATGGTCGCGTGCATGGTGCATTGGAATTATTTCACTTGCTTTAAATATTTAAAATAGTTTTTTAAAATGTTCTAAATTTTTGCATTTACCTTTTTTTAAAAAAATTTATTGTTTACTTCTAAGGGTGAGGTGTGCAAGAAATATGGATGGAGAGGCTGAGGTACTGGTTCTCCTTGGGGCAACCCCTTAGTGCAGTGATGGCGAACCTTTTAGAGGTCGAGTGCCCAAACTGCAACCCAAAACCCTGCTTATTTATAAGGTGCCAACCAAAAATTAAAGCAGTAACTTATTGCTCCCTGTTCAACAACTTTCAATCATATTGGCCTCTTGAGGACAGCAATACAGTAGAAAGATTGAAAATGTTCATCATTTTAGCTTCTTTTCAGTTTCCCTCTGTACACAAAGAATTGTGGGTCCAGCAGGAGGTCTTCCAAAAATAATTCAACCCTGTCTAATTCTTCCACTTCCCACAGTCCCAAGTAGAGAAGTGAGTATCAAAATATGACTGAAAGCAGCATGTTTTAAGTTTCTTGGAACTTCAGGAAGATTCTTTGAATCTTGTCTGGTGTGCTGGGGCGATGGCTCGGGTGCCCACAAAAAGGGCCCTGAATGCCGCTGGATTACAAGATATTACGGATTTCTGGAGTGGTCTAGGAGAGTGATCCTCAGGAGTAGGTCACCAGCCTGGTAGTAAATGCAGGCTGGGAGGTAGCTGTGTCCAATTGTGAAAGCTGCAGCTTGTGTCCTGGGGTGATGGTGGACTGACACTGTCCCCTCTTCATTCAGTGTATTCTGGAAGGTGTGCTCTGCAAGAGAGCAGGATTCCAAGAGCTTGTGCTCTAAGAGGTTCCTGGAACTCAAGAGCCCTAGTCCCTCCCTGTCCAGGTGTTTTGTTAAACCCTGGTCAGGTGGTGGCTCGCTCTCCATTCACACTCCAGTCTACATAAAGGAATACAATTGGTTGTCAATTCACATAACCTGTCTATAACCCCCTCACATGGCTTATTTCCATGAGGATTTGAGATGTTTGCAACAAAAACTCTCAAAAAGAAGGCAAAATTTGCAGCTGCCAGGATAGGTAAAACCGAACATGTATCACAAGTATAAAAGACATGATCATACATAAGGCGAAAAAAAAGACCTTCCAAATGTCTTAAAAATTCAACAAAGAAAGGAAAAACTATAATACATATTCCCCAATAAATGTACATTTTTATATGAATAGAGTGTGGTAGTGCGTTTATCCTTAATTTATTATATTATTATTATATTATTTATATATAATATTAATTTTGCTAGATATTAAAATCACCCCTAGGATAATATCCCCTTGTTTGTGTTTTAGGCCTATTCTGTGAACTTTATTAGCAAAACTTTATATAATGACCTGCTGCATCTGTTCATCCCGTACCTTCTGGAATGCAATTGTGTTTCTAATTGCTATTAGGGTGTATTTTTTCATATATGGGAGAAATAGAGCCTTCACTAGCATCTATCTTTAAGTCTGTGGGTATCTTCTTTCTAGAGATGTGTCTCTTATGCAAATAAAACATCTCCCCCAAGGGAGACCGCTTCGTTCAATAAGCAAGTTCACTTAAAAATGGAATATTAAGTCCCTTTGCATCTATAGTTATGATATTAATACCCATTTTGAAACCATAAGGGAATAGGTATATAAGACGGCACATGTAAATGTATGTATACCTGCATCAAGCAATACATTGGCACCTGAATGTGGAGCAAACCGTGAGAAGGACGTAAAAAATGAGGTAAGTGTACACTGTTTGGTTCCTGAGAAAACAGAGTAACAGTCGATAAGATAGGGCAAAGGTCCTCACTTGCTGTTCCTTTTACAGTGTGAAAATATTCCTATATGCAGTTTAGTTCACTTTGAAATATCCAGCCGTGTGCAAGATATGAATGCCCTTAAGATGGAGTAGCTCCTGTCTTTCCTCTTGATATTTAATGATGGAAACTTTCCCAATACAAGAAGCTAGGATACATAGAGGAATCCCCAATGGTATGGGATGTTATTCTCTCTCAGTATGGCAGTCACTGGGCCAGCGTACTGCAGGCTCTCAATGAAGTGACAGAGAAATCTATGTACATTTAAACATTTTGGAATGGTTTGGGTATCTCGCCAACTTTTCTAGTTGTACAGGTATCAATGTTTATTTTATTGTGAAGAAATGCGCTCTAGCTAGTACATCCCTTGGGACTGACTCATCCAAATGCCTAGGTCGAGGGAGCCTGTGGACAGTAGGCAGTAGGGCTGTCATAAGATCTTAAAGGTAGCGGGTAAGCTCTGCCTATCTCAGGACTCCTCTGAATGTAATTATTTTGGCGTGACCTATCCTCTAGGTTTGCCATTTTGGTGCCACGTTCTGACAGATTATCAGAAGGATCTTGAGTTTGCTCCAGCACCAGGGAAAAATAAAATTCCATCAACTAACTTGGCTCGGGGGTATTGGGAGTAATCATCTAAGGTAAAGGTTCTTGGTTCGGCAGGGTAACTTTCAGTCCAAATTTGCAGGTAAAAGTTGATGCATCAAAACTAGCTCCTCACATGTCCCTTCAGGTCAGCTGCCAAACCATACCCCTGCTTACTGTGTTTATGTCTGAATTTCATTTAACATTTAATGGTTATGTTAATGGAATGCATTTAACTCATTCTCTTTTGGAGGGAAGTGTCAACGTTGATTAAAAGAGAGAGTGGGTAAAAAGGATACCATGGTATGCCATTGATAGACCGCCTGGATCATACAATGGAGTTGCTGAGGATACTATGCAAACTTAACCAAGCCAGAAAGCTCAAAGCAACACACTGGTCCCAACCCAGTGCCACTTCACAAAAGGAATAGCAAGAACAGCTTTATCCAGGGGCATGAGTAGGAGAAGCAGGGCCCCATAGCAGACTTGTGAATGGGACCCCCTTCCCATTTAAAAATATACACTCATATACAGTATATATACACATTTGTGTACCTAAATACATATACATACAGTTCTTTACTCATACACACACATTCATACATACTTACACACATACGCAAACGCTGGGAATCTGGGGGTGGAGCATGGTGCATGCAGCGCGCTGCATAATGTCGTAGCGCATGCTGCACGGAGCAGGAGGCGTGATGCCAATTCCTGATGCCGGATCCCTCTCCCTGCACCTATGAGCCTTGCTGTGGTTGACACGTGGCGGAACGTGGCTGTGGTCAGATAGCAGGCAACGGTGTACAGCGGCGGACGATGGTCCTTCAAGACTGGCTGTGAATGCTCCTGTGGTAGGCAAAGCAGCATGGTTGATGCCCCTGGATGAGCCGAACCCTCAGTGCCTCCGGAGTAGGCCTTCGAGAGGAAATCTGTTGGGGGCCGTCTTGTTGTTGAGGAGGAATCGCGGCTCTGGATGTCAGGGTAACGTGCACGGATCTTACTACAGTTTACATATGTACAGAATTCTACTGCCAGTTTATCTGGATGTGGTCATTACTAGAGATGAGCGAACACTAAAATGCTCGGGTACTCGTTATTCGAGACGAACTTTTCCCGATGCTCGAGTGCTCGTCTCGAATAACGAACCCCATTGAAGTCAATGGGAGACTCGAGCATTTTTCAAGGGGACCAAGGCTCTGCACAGGGAAGCTTGGCCAAACACCTGGGAACCTCAGAAAAGGATGGAAACACCACGGAAATGGACAGGAAACAGCAGGGGCAGCATGCATGGATGCCTCTGAGGCTGCTTAAACGCACCATTATGCCAAAATTATGGGCAACAGCATGGCCATGACAGAGTGACAGAATGAAGCTAGATAGCATCTAAAACATGCAATAATTGACCCTGACACTATAGGGGACGGCATGCAGAGGCAGCGGCAGCAGGCTAGAGAGTGTCATGGCGACATACCCTAAATGGACTCAGGCTTCAAACCAATGGGTGGCAGAGAGGAACCAAAGGAGGTGAGCAAGAAGTGCTCAAATAATATCGGTACATGATAAAAGTTTGCCAGTATATTTTGTGGATTACACAGCAGGGTGGCGACAAAGTTAACATGGAAGCCATGAAAACAACCCAAAATTCTGCCTGACACAGCTCGTTTGATAAGGGGACCATGTATGGAGGCAGTGAACTAGTAGTAGATTAAAGGTGCTGCAGTTAAAACTATGTTAGTTGGATCTTGGCATGGAGCTGGCGCTCCGCTGCCAGGCGAGCTTTCGCCAATCCAAGCCCCTGTCTCTAGGCTACTCCCCAAACAGCACTTCTAAGAACCTTTTGTATAAGATCAAGTGTAGTAGCGTTCTTATAAGTTTAGGATATGCCGGGTGAGGGGAATGTAAACAGATGCGCAAGAAGCGCATGATGCGCATGGAGCTGGCGCTCCGCTGCCAGGCGAGCTTTCGCAAATCCAAGCCCCTGTCTCTAGGCTACTCCCCAAACAGCACTTTTGTATAAGATCAAGTGTAGTAGCGTTCTTATAAGTTTAGGATATGGCGGGTGAGGGGAATGTAAACAGATGCGCAAGAAGCGCTGAAATAATATCCCTAAATGGTAAAAGTTTGCAAGTATATTTTGTGGATTACACAGCAGGGTGGCGACAAAGTTAACAACTTTGATGTGGAATCCATGAAAACAACCCAAATTTCTGCCTGACACACCTCGTTTGATAAAGGGACGATGTATGGAGGCAGCTATATGGACGACTTTTGGAGGTAGGAATGGAGACAACGTGTGGAGGCTGCTATGGAGACAATTTAATTTGGATAGTGCCTGTATGTGGCAGTCCCAAACATTTTTCAAACCAGAGGAGCAGGTAGGTGGCCCTCCAGTAAAATGGGATAGATTGAGTGCCTGTATGTGGCAGTCCCAAAAATTGTTCAAACCAGAGGAGCAGGTAGGTGGCCCTCCAGTAAAATGGAATAGATTGAGTGCCTGTATGTGGCAGTCCCAAAAATTGTTCAAACCAGAGGAGCAGGTAGGTGGCCCTGCAGTAAAATGGAATAGATTGAGTGCCTGTATGTGGCAGTCCCAAAAATGTTTCAAACCAGAGGAGCAGGTAGGTGGCCCTCCAGTAAAATGGGATAGATTGAGTGCCTGTATGTGGCAGTCCCAAAAATGTTTCAAACCAGAGGAGCAGGTAGGTGGCCCTCCAGTAAAATGGGATAGATTGAGTGCCTGTATGTGGCAGTCCCAAAAATGTTTCAAACCAGAGGAGCAGGTAGGTGGCCCTCCAGTAAAATGGAATAGATTGAGTGCCTGTATGTGGCAGTCCCAAAAATTCTTCAAACCAGAGGAGCAGGTAGGTGGCCCTCCAGTAAAATGGGATAGATTGAGTGCCTGTATGTGGCAGTCCCAAAAATGTTTCAAACCAGAGGAGCAGGTAGGTGGCCCTCCAGTAAAATGGAATAGATTGAGTGCCTGTATGTGGCAGTCCCAAAAATTCTTCAAACCAGAGGAGCAGGTAGGTGGCCCTCCAGTAAAATGGAATAGATTGAGTGCCTGTATGTGGCAGTCCCAAAAATTGTTCAAACCAGAGGACCGGGTAGGTGGCCCTCCAGAAAAATGGAATAGATTGAGTGCCTGTATGTGGCACTCACAAAAATTGTTTCAAACAGAGGACCGGGTAGGTGGCCCTCCAGAAAAATTAAATGCATGAAGTATAGCAAGAGCCAGTGGGCCCTGTCAAAAAATAGCCATTTTCCTCTGCTTTACTGTACAAAGAGGAGGAGAAGGAGGAAAATGAGGAGGAGGAGGAGGAGTGGATCAATTATTCAGGTTGAGCTTCCTTCACCTGGTGGAGATTGGAAATTCTGAGAAATCCAGCCTTTATTCATTTTAATAAGCGTCAGCCTGTCAGCGCTGTCAGTCGACAGGCGTGTACGCTTATCGGTGATGATGCCACCAGCTGCACTGAAAACCCGCTCGGACAAGACGCTAGCGGCAGGGCAGGCAAGAACCTCCAAGGCGTACAGCGCCAGTTCGTGCCACATGTCCAGCTTTGAAACCCAGTAGTTGTAGGGAGCTGTGTGATCATTTAGGACGATGGTATGGTCAGCTACGTACTCCCTCACCATCTTTCTGTAAAGATCAGCCCTACTCTGCCGAGACTGGGGACAGGTGACAGTGTCTTGCTGGGGTGACATAAAGCTGGCAAAAGCCTTGTAAAGCGTACCCTTGCCAGTGCTGGACAAGCTGCCTGCTCGCCTACTCTCCCTCGCTACTTGTCCCGCAGAACTACGCACTCTGCCGCTAGCGCTGTCAGAAGGGAAATACTGTTTCAGCTTGTGCACCAGGGCCTGCTGGTATTCATGCATTCTCACACTCCTTTCCTCTGCAGGGATGAGAGTGGCAAGATTTTGCTTGTACCGTGGGTCCAGGAGAGTGAACACCCAGTAATCGGTGCTGGAATAAATTCTTTGAACGCGAGGGTCACGGGATAGGCAGCCTAGCATGAAATCTGCCATATGCGCCAGAGTACCAACGCGTAAGAATTCACTCCCCTCACTGGCCTGACTGTCCATTTCCTCCTCCTCCAACTCCTCCAACTCCTCTTCTTCTGCCCATACACGCTGAACAGTGAAGGACTCAACAATGGTCCCCTCTTGTGTCTCGCCAACATTCTCCTCCTCTTCCTCCTCATCCTCCTCCACCTCCACCTCCTCCGATATGCGCTGAGAAACAGACCTCAGGGTGCTTTGGCTATCAACAAGGGAATATTCTTCCCCCGTCTCTTGTGACGAGCGCAAAGCTTCCGACTTCATGCTGACCAGAGAGTTTTTCAACAGGCCAAGCAGCGGGATGGTGAGGCTGATGATGGCGGCATCGCCACTGACCATCTGTGTTGACTCCTCAAAGTTACTCAGCACCTGACAGATATCAGACATCCACGTCCACTCCTCATTGTAGACTTGAGGAAGCTGACTGACCTGACTACCAGTTCTGGTGGAAGTTGACATCTGGCAGTCTACAATCGCTCTGCGCTGCTGGTAAACTCTGGATAACATGGTCAGTGTTGAATTCCACCTCGTGGGCACGTCGCACAACAGTCGGTGAGCGGGCAGTTGGAGGCGGCGCTGCGCTGCCCTGAGAGTGGCAGCATCTGGGCTGGACTTCCTGAAATGCGCACAGATGCGGCGCACCTTCGTGAGCAAATCAGACAGATTGGGGTATGTCTTGAGGAAACGCTGCACTATCAGATTTAACACATGGGCCAGGCATGGCACATGTGTCAGTCTGCCGAGTTGCAGAGCCGCCACCAGGTTACGGCCGTTGTCACACACAACCATTCCCGGCTTGAGGTTCAGCGGTGCCAGCCACAGATCAGTCTGCGCCGTGATGCCCTGTAATAGCTCTTGGGCGGTGTGCCTTTTGTCGCCTAGGCTCAGCAGTTTGAGCACCGCCTGCTGTCGCTTAGCGACGGCACTGCTGCTGTGCCTAGAGCTACCGACTGATGGCGCCGTGCCCACGGATGGTAGTTCGGAGGAGGAGGTGGAGGAGGGGTGGGAGGAGGAGGAGGCATAGTAGGCCTGAAACACCTGGACCGAGGTAGGCCCCGCAATCCTCGGCGTCGGCAGTATATGAGCAGCCCCAGGGTCAGTCTCGGTCCCAGCCTCCACCAAGTTAACCCAATGTGCCGTCAGCGATATATAGTGGCCCTGCCCGGCAGCACTCGTCCACGTGTCCGTGGTCAGGTGGACCTTGTCAGAAACGGCGTTGGTCAGGGCACGGATGATGTTGTCTGACACGTGCTGGTGCAGGGCTGGGACGGCACATCGGGAAAAGTAGTGGCGGCTGGGGACCGAATACCGAGGGGCGGCCGCCGCCATGAGGTTGCGAAAGGCCTCGGTCTCTACTAGCCTATAGGGCAGCATCTCCAGGCTAAGCAATCTGGAGATGTGCACATTAAGGGCTTGGGCGTGCGGGTGGGTTGCACTATATTTGCGTTTCCGCTCCAGCGTCTGGGGTATGGAGAGCTGAACGCTGGTGGATGCTGTGGAGGATCGTGGAGGCGACGATGGGGTTTTTGGGCCAGGGTCCTGGGCAGGGGGCTGACTAGCAGCTGACACAGGGGAAGGAGCAGTGGTGTGCACGGCCGGAGGTGAACGGGCTTGTTGCCACTGAGTGGGGTGCTTAGCATTCATATGCCTGCGCATACTGGTGGTAGTTAAGCTAGTAGTGGTGGAACCCCTGCTGAGCCTGGTTTGGCAAATGTTGCACACCACAGTCCGTCGGTCATCCGGTGTTTCCTTAAAGAACCTCCACACTTCTGAAGATCTAGCCCTCGCCGCAAGAGCCCTCACCACGGGAGCTTCACTAGTTGACAGTGGCGCTGATGCACCAGCTCTGGCCCTGCCTCTCCGTCTGGCCCCACCACTGCCTCTTCCAACCTGTTCAGGTCGAGGACTCTCCTCCGTCTCAGAAGCACTGTGTTCACCCGGCCTCTCAACCCAGCTTGGGTCTGTCACCTCATCATCCTCCGATCCCTCAGTCTGCTCCCCCCTCGGACTTCCTGCCCTGACAACAACTTCCCCACTGTCTGAAAACCGTGTCTCCTCATCGTCGGACACCTCTTTACACACTTCCACTACGTCAAGAAGGTCATCATCACCCACAGACTGTGACTGGTGGAAAACCTGGGCATCGGAAAATTGCTCAGCAGCAACCGGACAAGTGGTTTGTGACTGTGGGAAGGGTCCAGAAAACAGTTCCTCAGAGTATGCCGGTTCAAATGGCAAATTTTCCTGGGAGGGGGCAGACTGGGGGGGAGGAGGCTGAGGTGCAGTAGCTGGAGGAGTGGGGATTTCGGTGACATGGGTGGACTGCGTGGAAGACTGACTGGTGGTGGACAAATTGCTCGAAGCATTGTCAGCAATCCACGACATCACCTGTTCGCACTGTTCTGGCCTCAACAGTGCTCTACCACGAGTCCCAGTAACTTCAGACATGAACCTAGGGAGTGTAGCTCTGCGGCGTTCCCCTGCTCCCTCATCAGCAGGTGGTGTCTCACCCCGCCCAGGACCACGGCCTCTGACCCCTGCAGTAGTTGGACGCCCACGTCCCCGCCCTCGTCCTCTACCCCTAGCCCTGGGGTTAAACATTTTTAAAATGAGAGTTATAACTTTTTTTTTTTTTTTACTTTTTTTTTTTTTTTTTGTGTGTTTTTTTTGTGTTTTTTGTTTTTTTTTGTGTTTTTTGTTTTTTTTGGAGTTTTTAGAACCAAACAATCCTATCCTATTGCTATGGCTATTTTCTAGCCAAGTATCAAAGGAAGCACACTACTATGCCAGATGAGATGACACTGAGTTATTGCCTAATAGAAATCCAACCCCTACTGAATTTTGCCACTTCAGCCTTTGCTATGGATATGTGCGCCACTAAGCGCAGAACACAGCGGTCGCAAGTCTCACTACAAATTGCTCAGAATTGGCAAGTACATGCACTGCAGAAACTACAGCCACCAGCAGATCAACCAGAAATCAAATATATAGAACGCTACTGTAGGCTTCAAGAAGCTATTTGTATTCTCCTATGGCTATTTTCTAGCCAAGTATCAAAGGAAGCACACTACTATGCCAGATGAGATGACACTGAGTTATTGCCTAATAGAAATCCAACCCCTACTGAATTTTCCCACTTCAGCCTTTGCTATGGATATGTGCGCCACTAAGCGCAGAACACAGCGGTCGCAAGTCTCACTACAAATTGCTCAGAATTGGCAAGTACATGCACTGCAGAAACTACAGCCACCAGCAGATCAACCAGAAATCAAATATATAGAACGCTACTGTAGGCTTCAAGAAGCTATTTGTATTCTCCTATGGCTATTTTCTAGCCAAGTATCAAAGGAAGCACACTACTATGCCAGATGAGATGACACTGAGTTATTGCCTAATAGAAATCCAACCCCTACTGAATTTTCCCACTTCAGCCTTTGCTATGGATATGTGCGCCACTAAGCGCAGAACACAGCGGTCGCAAGTCTCACTACAAATTGCTCAGAATTGGCAAGTACATGCACTGCAGAAACTACAGCCACCAGCAGATCAACCAGAAATCAAATATATAGAACGCTACTGTAGGCTTCAAGAAGCTATTTGTATTCTCCTATGGCTATTTTCTAGCCAAGTATCAAAGGAAGCACACTACTATGCCAGATGAGATGACACTGAGTTATTGCCTAATAGAAATCCAACCCCTACTGAATTTTCCCACTTCAGCCTTTGCTATGGATATGTGCGCCACTAAGCGCAGAACACAGCGGTCGCAAGTCTCACTACAAATTGCTCAGAATTGGCAAGTACATGCACTGCAGAAACTACAGCCACCAGCAGATCAACCAGAAATCAAATATATAGAACGCTACTGTAGGCTTCAAGAAGCTATTTGTATTCTCCTATGGCTATTTTCTAGCCAAGTATCAAAGGAAGCACACTACTATGCCAGATGAGATGACACTGAGTTATTGCCTAATAGAAATCCAACCCCTACTGAATTTTCCCACTTCGGTCTTTGCTATGGATATGTGTGCCACTAAGAGCTAAACACAACGGTAGCAAGTCCCCCTGCTAATTCCTCACAAAATGGTAAAAGATGCAAATTAAAATAAAAAAAGTAGAACGTTATTGTAGCCCTAAGAAGGGCTGTTGGGTTCTTTGAGAATCACTCCTGCCTAACAGTAAGCTAATAGAACACCCTAACGCTTTCCCTGACCAGCAGCAGCTCTCTCCCTAGCGGCATCCAGAGACAGAATGATCCGAGCAGCGCGGCCAGCGGCTAGTCTATCCCAGGGTCACCTGATCTGGCCAGCCAACCACTGCTATCGACGTGTAAGGGTACCACGTCATGCTGGGTGGAGTGCAGAGTCTCCTGGCTTGTGATTGGCTCTGTTTCTGGCCGCCAAAAAGCAAAACGGCGGGAGCTGCCATTTTCTCGAGCGGGCAAAGTATTCGTCCGAGCAACGAGCAGTTTCGAGTACCCTAATGCTCGACCGAGCATCAAGCTCGGACGAGCATGTTCGCTCATCTCTAGTCATTACTAATTAAGGCTTTTCTGGATAAGGTTAGCCTAGTATATATTTTTGGCAGACGGCCAAGTTCCTGGATAGTTTGCAGACTTGGTGCTCCTAGTATGGTCTCTTGGTGGCAGCAAGAGATTTTGAGGAGATATTTTATGGCCATTCAACTCCAAGTTTGCTAACCTTAAGTTTATATTGGCGACCCATTGCTGTTGAATGCTGTAACTTGGCAGCTGCTCCTTTGTTATCTAACACCAAGGCTACACCGTTACATAGACTCTATGTAATTGCTTCATGGTCATATAACATCAAGCCATTTTTATTATCTAATATTAAGATTCTGCCTTCTGTCATCTAACATCAAGACTCTGCCTTTTTGTCATCTAACATCAAGATTCTGTCTTTTTGTCACCTAACATTAAGATTTTGCCTTTTTTTCATCTAACATTAAGACTCTGCCTTTTTGTCATCTAACATTAAGACTCTGCCCAGTTGCCATTTAACATCAGGACTCTGCCTTTCTGCCATCTAACAGCAGGACTCTGCCTTTCTGCCATCTAACATCAGGACTCTCCCTTTTTGTCATCTAATATTAAGATTCTGCCCTTTTGTCATCTAACATTAAGTTTCTGCCTTCTTGTCGGCTAATATCAAGACTCTGCCTTTTTGTCATCTAACATTAAGATTCTGCCTTTTCGTCGGCTAATATCAAGTCTACACTGGTAACTTATTGTTATTAGAGATGAGCGAGCACTAAAATGCTCGGGTACTCGTTATTCGAGACGAACTTTTCCCGATGCTCGAGTGCTCGTCTCGAATAACGAGCCCCATTGAAGTCAATGGGAGACTCGAGCATTTTTCAAGGGGACCAAGGCTCTGCACAGGGAAGCTTGGCCAAACACCTGGGAACCTCAGAAAAAGATGGAAACACCACGGAAATGGACAGGAAACAGCAGGGGCAGCATGCATGGATGCCTCTGAGGCTGCTTAATCGCACCATTATGCCAAAATTATGGGCAACAGCATGGCCATGACAGAGTGACCGAATGAGGCTAGATAGCATCTAAAACATGCAATAATTGACCCTGACACTATAGGGGATGGCATGCAGAGGCAGCGGCAGCAGTGGCAGGCTAGAGAGTCTCATGGCGACATACCCTAAATGGACTCAGGTTTCACCAAAGGAGGTGAAATGATTTCCTATGTGAACAAAAGGTTGACGGTATATTTAGTCGATAACACAGCATGGTGGCGACATAGTGACCAAGTTCCATAACGTATCTGGTGAAACACCCTAAAAATTATCCTGACACAGCTCTTTTGATAAGGGGACAACATGTGGAGGCAGCCATGGAGACGACTTCCATGATTAAGAGCGACAGTATGGGGCATTCATATTGCGCTGCTATGATTGCAACTTCAGGTCTCCAGCATGGCGGCGACAGATGGGCCGAGTTCCACTATGTATCTGGTGAAACAATTGAAAATTCTGCCTGACACAGCTCGTTTGATAAGGGGATGATGTGCTGCATATCCTCTCGTGCTCCAGCGTCTGGGGTATAGAGAGTTGAAATGAGACATTGGTGGACGCTGTGGAGGATCGTGGAGGCAAAATGGACAGAAAACAGCAGGGGCAGCATGCATGGATGCCTCTGAGGCTGCCTAATCTTGGGATGGAGCTGGCGGTCCACTGCCAGGCGAGATTTCGCCTGTCCAAGCCCCTGTCTCTCGGCTCCTCCCCACCCAAAATGGGCCTGGGGGCCAGAAGCGTTTACTTTGAAAAAATTATAATTTTCAAAGCAGGCCGGGTCGTTTGAATATTTCACCTAGGAATAATGGAATAGCATAGTGGTTCTATTTTTAATTGTTTTTACGGAAATGGTTCCATGATTAAGAGCGACAGTATGGGGCATCCATATTGCGCTGCTATGATTGCAACTTCAGGTCTCCAGCATGGCGGCAACAGATGGGCCGCGTTCCACTATGTATCTGGTGAAACACCTGAAAATTCTGCCTGACACA
Organism: Engystomops pustulosus; assembly: GCF_040894005.1. Classification (NCBI taxonomy): domain Eukaryota; kingdom Metazoa; phylum Chordata; class Amphibia; order Anura; family Leptodactylidae; genus Engystomops; species Engystomops pustulosus. Next base: position 101,176,863 of record NC_092416.1, on the reverse strand, counting down.
GCTCGTTTGATAAGGGGACGATGTATGGAGGCAGTGAACTAGTAGTAGATTAAAGGTGCTGCAGTTAAAACTATGTTAGTTGGATCTTGAGATGGAGCTGGCGCTCCGCTGCCAGGCGAGCTTTCGCCAATCCAAGCCCCTGTCTCTAGGCTACTCCCCAAACAGCACTTCTAAGAACCTTTTGTATAAGATCAAGTGTAGTAGCGTTCTTATAAGTTTAGGATATGGTGGATGAGGGGAATGTAAACAGATGCGCAAGAAGCGCTGAAATAATATCGGTAAATGATAAAAGTTTGCCAGTATATTTTGTGGATTACACAGCACGGTGGTGACAAAGTTAACAAGTTTGATGTGGAATGCCCTGTAATAGCTCTTGGGCGGTGTGCCTTTTATCGCCTAGGCTCAGCAGTTTGAGCACCGCCTGCTGTCGCTTAGCGACGGCACTGCTGCTGTGCCTAGAGCTACCGACTGATGGCGCCATGCCCACGGATGGTAATTCGGAGGAGGTGGAGGAGGGGTGGGAGGAGGAGGAGGTATAGTAGGCCTTTGAGACCTGGACCGAGGTAGGCCCCGCAATCCTCGGCGTCAGCAGTATATGACCAGCCGCAGGGTCAGACTCGGTCCCAGCCTCCACCAAGTTAACCCAATGTGCCGTCAGCGATATATAGTGGCCCTGCCCGGCAGCACTCATCCACATGTCCGTGGTCAGGTGGACCTTGTCAGAAACGGCGTTGGTCAAGGCACGGATGATGTTGTCTGACACGTGCTGGTGCAGGGCTGGGACGGCACATCGGGAAAAGTAGTGGCGGCTGGGCACTGAATACCGAGGGGCGGCCGCCGCCATGAGGTTGCGAAAGGCCTCGGTCTCTACTAGCCTATAGGGCAGCATCTCCAGGCTAAGCAATCTGGAGATGTGGACATTAAGGGCTTGGGCGTGTGGGTGGGTTGCACTATATTTCCTTTTCCGCTCCAGCGTCTCGGGTATGGAGAGCTGAACGCTGGTGGATGCTGTGGAGGATCGTGGAGGCCACGATGGGGTTTTTGTGCCAGGGTCCTGGGCAGGGGGCTGACTATCAGCTGACACAGGGGAAGGAGCAGTGGTGTGCACGGCCGGAGGTGAACGGGCTTGGTGCCACTGAGTGGGGTGTTTAGCATTCATATGTCTGCGCATACTGGTGGTAGTTAAGCTAGTAGTGGTGGAACCCCTGCTGATCCTGGTTTGGCAAAGGTTGCACACCACAGTCCGTCTGTCATCCGGTGTTTCCTTAAAGAACCTCCAGACTTCTGAAAATCTAGCCCTCGCCGCGGGAGCCCTCGCCACGGGAGCTTCACTACGTGACACATTTGGCGCTGATGCACCAGCTCTGGCCCTGCCTCTCCGTCTGGCCCCACCACTGCCTCTTCCAACCTGTTCTGGTCGAGGACTCTCCTCCGTCTCAGAAGCACTGTGTTCACCCGGCCTCTCAACCCAGCTTGGGTCTGTCACCTCATCATCCTCCGATCCCTCAGTCTGCTCCCCCCTCGGACTTCCTGCCCTGACAACAACTTCACCACTGTCTGACAACCGTGTCTCCTCATCGTCGGACACCTCTTTACACACTTCTTCCACTACGTCAAGAAGGTCATCATCACCCACAGACTGCGACTGGTGGAAAACCTGGGCATCGGAAAATTGCTCAGCAGCAACCGGACAAGTGGTTTGTGACTGTGGGAAGGGTCCAGAAAACAGTTCCTCAGAGTATGCCGGTTCAAATGCCAAATTTTCCAGGGAGGGGACAGACTGGTGGGGAGGAGGCTGAGGTGCAGGAGCTGGAGGAGTGCCGATTTCGGTGACATGGGTGGACTGCGTGGAAGACTGACTGGTGGACAAATTGCTCGAAGCATTGTCGGCAATCCACGACATCACCTGTTCGCACTGTTCTGGCCTCAACAGTGCTCTACCACGAGTCCCAGTAACTTCAGACATGAACCTAGGGAGTGTAGCTCTGCGGCGTTCCCCTGCTCCCTCATCAGCAGGTGGTGTCTCACCCCGCCCAGGACCACGGCCTCTGACCCCTGCAGTAGTTGGACGCCAACGTCCCCGCCCTCGTCCTCTACCCCTAGCCCTCGGGTTAAACATATTGAAAATGAAAGTTATAACTTTAATTTTTTTTTTACTTTTTTTTGTGTTTTTTTGTGTTTTTTTTTTTTTTTTTTGTGTTTTTTAGTTTTTAAAACCAAACGATGCTATCCTATTGCTATGGCTATTTTCTAGCCAAGTATGAAAGCACACTGCTATGCCAGATGAGATGACGCTGAGTTATGAAAAAATAAACGTAAAATAAAAAGAAACTGACAGACTGTGCCTAATTGAAATCAATCCCCTAATAAATTGTCCCACTTTGGTGTTTGAGGTGGATATGTGTGTCACTAAGAGCTAAACACAACGGTAGCAAGTCCCCCTGCAAATTCCTCACAATATGGTACTAGCTGCAAAAAAAAAAAAAAAATGTATAACGTTATTGTAGCCCTAAGAAGGGCTGTTGGGTTCTTGTAGAATCACTCCTGCCTAACACTATTCTAATAGAACAGCCTAACGCTTTCCCTGACCAGCAGCAGCTCTCTCCCTAGCGGCATCCAGACACAGAATGATCCGAGCAGCGCAGGCAGGGGCTAGTCTATTCCAGGGTCACCTGATCTGGCCAGCCAACCACTGCTATCGACGTGTAAGGGTACTACGTCATGCTGGGTGGAGTGCAGAGTCTCTTGGCTTGTGATTGGCTCTGTTTCTGGCCGCCAAAAAGCAAAACGGCGGGAGATGCCATTTTCTCGAGCGGGCGAAGTATTCGTCCGAGCAACGAGCAGTTTCGAGAACGCTAATGCTCGAACGAGCATCAAGCTCGGACGAGTATGTTCGCTCATCTCTAATTGTTATCTAACTTCGGATTTATTTAACCTTTATTGTTTGTTTTGGTTTGATACCTATCTAACATCTAACATACGCAGTAGTTATATTGGTAACTTATTGTTATCTCAATACCAATTGTAGATAGCTGTTGAGCTGACATCCCTCACCGTATGTGATAACATCTACGTATAGAGAGTATACCTTTACTTGCTTCTTAAGCTTGTTGATTGTTTAAACCACTACTTTTTGTGTTCTTTTTATCGGTTAAGTTTGGCAAGGCTCCATTGTTAGACATATTAATTTTGTTATTGCTGTACAATGGGGAGTAAGAGGCAACAAAAAAGTGCTACTAAAGCTAGACTTTCAGATGTAGGTGTCTCCCCGGGAGGGAAAAAAAGAGATGGTAAGATGGAGAAATATCTTCAATACCCGGGCGTCTCTCAAACCAAGAGTAATAAAAATGGCAAACGACATAAAGAGTCAGGGTCCTCGCAAACAGCCATAGACGATTCTATGGATAAATCTAGTATTGAGGACAATACGGCCGGAAACGAGGAGGGTGAGGTGAATGCTAAAAGATATATCATTGCAAATAACCCAATGTATTGCCGCTGTAGGTAATGTGCTAAAAGAGATAGGAGGACTGAAAAGTGATGTTGGTTTGCTAAGGGAAGACTTTAATAAACTCAGGGGCAGAACTCAGGAGGTGGAGGACCGTGTGGGAAAGGTCGAGGATCAAGTAATGGATGTTGCGAATCGGATTAAAGAATTAGAAAGAAAAGAGGTGGAAATGCAGCATAAATTGCTCGATTTGGAGAACCGGTCGAAAAGCAATAACCTTTGGATTGTTGGCTTCCCTGAGGGAGTAGAGGGTGATGATCCCACTAAATTTGTTACTGACTGGTTCACGGCCACCTTTCCGGAAGGGGTCCGTACCGGGGTCTTTCTGGTGGATCGTGCTCATCGGGTCCCAGCTAAGACCCGTCCGGTTGGCTCCCATCCTAGAAATGTTCTGGTGAGACTTCTGTCCCCAAGGCATAGGGATAATATATTGAAGGCCGCTCGATCTATGGACCAGCTGAAATTTAACAACACTCCAATAATGGTCTTCCCTGACTACCCACAGGAAATTCAAAAAAAGCGGGTCAGCTATGCTAGCCTTTTAAAAAGCCTAGGAGAGAAAGGGGTGGTTTACTCCCTCTCCTATCCTGCTAAGCTGAAGAAAATATATGATGGGAAAGCCCATTTTTTTGATGATGTCAAAGAAGCAAATGAATGGGTGGAGAGGGTTATAAAGATCTGAGGTTATTAGGCAGGAGCATCCGCTACAGCCAAAAGAATGCTCCAGGATGAGTCTAGGGTATTTTTATCCTGGACAATTGGTAGGGGGTGGGGGGTTGGCGGTTGACAAAGGGATTCATTTATTATGTATGGGTAATTTTGTCTCAGTTTCTTTTTTGTTTAAAGTAGAATGATCAAAATATTATCTTGGAACGTATGTGGTTTAAATGACAGGCTAAAAAGGAAAGCAGTGTTTGATTTAAGCTCCTGAATGGAATGGAAATGGTGTTGGTTTGGAATCTACCTTCCTCCCATGGCTTCAGCAGACACATTAGTGAGCATTGTAAATAAATTAAGGAAATATGAAGAACTACCCATTTTTCTAATAGGGGATTTCAATTTTGTGGCTAACGAGGGGCTAGACAGATTGAGAGGTAGGGACACCCGCACACCTAGAGTACCATGTTCCGATTATTCGGTAGATTAATTAATGAGTTGGGATATAGGTATATATGGAGAGAAAGAAACCCGGATAGGCGAGCATTTACATGCTATTCAAAAACACATAAGTCTCTTGCGAGGATAGATCTGGTTTTGGTTAATGAATTAGGTATCGACATGCTGGACGGTATAATCTTTGGTGCAAGGGGACTGTCAGACCACTCCCCAGTCTGCCTTACATTAAAAAAGGCCAGACCAACTGGGATCACATTTTATAAAGTAAAGCCATTCTGGTTTAGTTTGCTGAAGGATAAAATCGATTTAAATTGGGAAATCCAATTTTTCCTTAGTAGAAACTTGGGGGAGGTGGATATCCGAGTGGTATGGGACACACTGAAGGCGTTTCTTAGGGGGCTGATTCGGGATCAGATTAGCTTGTTTAAAAGGGAAAAAGTAAGACCCTACAATTGTTAAAAGATAAAGTCTCAGATCTGGAAGGGGAATTTATTAAGAACCCAACGGAGGAAAATAGGCGTATATGGTTAGAGGTACAGGAAAGCTTTAGGCGTTATGGCTTGGAGAAAGCTACAAAAGAGATTAAACGGTATGTTGGCAAGGCAATATTGGGGCAATATTCCTCCATGAAACAACTAGCAAGTATAGTAAAAAATCAGAAATCGAGTAAAAAAATAAATGCAATCAGGGGTAGGAGCGGATCATTGGTGGTAACACAGGAAGGGATCAGGGAAGAATTTAGGTTTTTTTTTGAAAAATTATATTCCTCGGAGAGGGGAACGGAAGAGTTGGGACTGGGTGAGGTACTACAGTCAGTCCCTGTTCCCCACTTGTCTCCTGAAGAAATAGAGATGCTGGAGAGCCCCTTGAGTCTGGAAGAATTGGGTGATGCTCTGAGAAAATTGGCTAGAGGGAAAGCTGTGGGCTCGGATGGAATCCCACCAGAGTTATATATTCAATATGGGGAAATATTGCTCCCGCTGTTGCTAAAGGTTTATAATCATTCATTATGGGAAAAACTGCTGCCACACTCTATGAGAGAGGCAATTATTGTTTTAATCTTGAAAGAGGGGAAATGCCCGCAGGAAAAGCTAGTAGGATCTTGTCATGTATCAAAAGTGGTATGGACTCTCGTGATAGGGATGTAATATTACCACTATACAAGGCACTGGTTCGGCCACACCTGGAATATGCTGTCCAGTTCTGGACACCGGTCCATAAAAAGGATGCCCTGGAGCTGGAGAGGGTTCAACGTAGAGCCACAAAAATGATAAGGGGTATGGAGGGTCTTAGTTATGAGGAAAGATTAAAAAAACTAGATTTATTTAGTCTGGAAAAGAGACGACTACGAGGGGACATGATTAATTTATATAAATATATGAATGGTCCATACAAAAAATATGGTGGTAAGTTGTTTCAGATTAAATCAAATCAAAAGACGAGAGGGCACTGTCTCCGTCTGGAGAAAACAAGGTTTAATCACCGGAGGCGACAGGGCTTTTTTACTATGAGAACTGTCAATCTGTGGAATAGCCTGCCTCAGGCACTAGTCACAGCAGGGACAGCGGAGAGCTTCAAGAAGGGTCTAGATGCCTTTATACACCTATATAACATTGATTGTTATGTTATATAGAATTGTTTCCCCTAAATCCCTTCCTCATCCAATACCTACCCTTCCTTGTTTGAACTTGAAAAAAGACAAGTGTCTTTTTTCAACCGTATAAACTATGAAACTATGAATGCGATTCATACAGACCGATCTCCCTGCTGAACTCCGATTACAAAATATTAGCAAAAATACTTGCAACCAGATTACAAAAGGTGGTACGATCAGTGAGATCAATCGGGGTTCATGCCGGAGAGATCGGTCAGAGACAATATTTCACATATGTGGTGGTACTTACAGGCTCCTTGTGGAAAAGATGAGATTTGGGAAGCAGTTTATTGCATGGATAAAACTGCTTTATAATAGAGCCTCCGCCAGAGTCAGCATAGATGGTAAAGCATCAGCAGCTTGGCAGCTTTATAGGGGAACTAGGCAGGGGTGCCCTTTGTCACCCCTGCTATTTGCAGTGGCACTAGAACCATTAGCATGTTGCATTAGGACATCTAGAGGGCTAAAGGAATTTATGTGGGGACAAAAGGAAGTGAGGCTCCTGTTGTACGCGGATGATCTGCTCTTATTCCTGGATAATGCGGAAAGAAGCTTAAAAGTAGTTATAGAGTTAATAGAAACATTCGGAAAACTTTAAGGGATTAAAATAAACTGGGGGAAGTCCTCATATTTACCACTCGAGAATATGCCATCGGTAAACTGTTTAGAGAACCTTCCTGTGGTAGGAAAGATGCGCTATCTGGGAATTATGGTTAGTAAAGACCCAAAAGAATATGTGGAGCTTAATGTAAAACCGCTAATCTCAAAAATAAGGAAAAAAAGGACAACTTGGAAAAAAATGAACCTTTCGTTGGCTGCGAGGACAGTAGTTTACAAAATGATGATTTTGCCACAAATTTTGTTTTTCTTTCAGAACTGCCCAGTGGTTCTTCACAAAAAAAATTTCGGGACGTCGAACTCTCTTTTGCGACATTTTATATGGAATGGGAAAGGGGCACGTATAAAGTTAGAGAAACTGTACACGTGGATAGAAAATGGGGGACTGGCAATCCCTGACCTTTTGAGCTACTTTCTGGCTGCACAATGGGTAAATATTAATGACTGTGAAAGGGAAATAATAAATTATATAATAGGGAGTAAAATATGATTTTGTTAAGGTTTATGACAAATGGGGAGTATTGGAAACGGGGGTTTTTCACTTGGTAGAATTTAAAGCTCAATTTCCCAGCTGTGCTTTAATGCAGTGGGTATGGGAAAGGACGTATTCAAAAATAGGGGATAAAGGGTATTTAAGGATATCACCATTGTGGGGATTCAAGAAATGTATGGTAGTCCCAACGGGCCAAACGAGGGTTTTAATAGAGAGAGGGTTATTATTTATGCATCAGGTTATGATACAGGGAACTTTGAAGTCTTATGATGATTTAGCTGCAGATTTCGGTTTGGAGTCAAAGGATTGTTTTTTTTTATGCCCAACTGAGGAACGCCTTCAGTGTGAATCAAAGGGGAGTCTTCATGGGGGAAGCGCCACATCCAATAGAAGCACTGTGTTCTTGACAGCTTATAAAAAAAGTTTTAATGTCCAAGGTATATAAGGTACTGGTAACAGATGAGAATATCCCCCCCGTGAAGAAATGCTATGAGAAATGGAAGAAAGACTTACCGGATTTAACAGTAGCAGAGTGGGTGGATCTACTGGGAACAATTAATAAAATTACAAAAAATGTTTCCTACATTGTTTCACAATTGTATATAGTACACAGAGTACACTACACACCAAAAAGATTGAACCAATTCGGGAATAAGAACGAAGAAAATTGTCTTAGGTGTGACCTGTTTGATGCAGATCTTGTCCACGTGCTGTGGCATTGCCCAAAGCTGTATCGCTACTGGCTAGGGGTAATAGACAGTCTGCAGTCAATATTTAAGTGTGATATTCCATGGAATATTCAGGTGTGTGCATTAGGCTCAAGAATGGGTATTTTGGGACCACCAAGTCATACCAATTATATATTAAAAGGTCTTTTTCTAGCAAGAAAGTTAATTTTATATTTATGGAACAGGGAACCACCCAAGGTAAAGGAATAGGAAGTAAGGATGGACCTTCTGTGTTATGCAGAGCGGCAGTAGGTATTGGAGAGAGGCAGTAAACCGGAGGAAGTCTGGGAGGAATGGATAAAAAGATCATGCTAAGCCACAATAGGTTCCTTGCTTGTTTTTTAATTTTTTTATTTTTTGCCGTTTGGTAGAAAATTACTCAAAGGTTAACTTGTCAACCGTCAGAGGGTGGGTTAAGGGAGGGTGGGAAAAGAAAATAGATTAATGTGATTTTGTACTTATGATAAGAGTGAGATACTGATGGAAAGATAAAATGTTTTGTATATTTTTAATTGTAATACTTTTTTACTATAATAAAAGTTTATAAAAAAAAAAATACTTACACACATACGCACACATATGTACAGCATATATACGCACATACAGCATACACATACACTATATACAGGATTTACACAACCCAGATACACACCCACATACAGCAGATATACATCACATGTATACATATTATGTTGTACAATTTTTTAGCATAATATGTATATAATGGTGTACATCCGCCATTTTTCCATTTATCCAATTTTTTAAATTACTTATTAAAAAACAGGAATTGCACAAGTTTGCAGTGCTTTCTTGTTAGTCGCTTCCACCATCTCCTCAAAAATATATGGTTTCCTTGTGACCTGGCAATGTCTGATTATCTAATCAGCTGTGAAACCTCCTTTGAGCTTATGGCTATATTAATACCCACTAATACTTGGATGTGACCTCCCCTGAACTAAAACCACATAACATTAATGTGACATATGCATTACAGTCTTGGACTGAAATAGTGTGTTGTTACCACATGAATTTCATATTGCATGTTATCTCACCCTTAGGGACGTTTAAAACCTTATTATCTTAACTTAACAAGATATGATGCACATTGGTGCACAATAAATGTAATCCAGGAGATCAGGGGAGATAAAAGTATGGTGTAGTTAAATAATTGGGTGCCGACTAGCAAAAAATTCCTGCATTGTGATTTCCAGTATGGAAACACAGGTGTCAAAACAGCCTTAGATGAATTTCTGTTACTATTACACAACTGAGAAATCCTGCTTCAAGGCTGAGGTAACAATAGTTTACTGTATGTCTGACAACCGCAAACTTAATTACATAGGTCTTTTATAGGAACACTTTTAGATCAGTTTTCACAGTTTCACAAGTGAATTTGATCAGTGAAACTCCCTGCATGTACTAACCAGAATTTCATGACATGCTGAACTCACTTGCTTGATACTGGTCTGATATAGGACTTACATTTCCTAAAGACACATTCCCAATGATTGTATTAATGGATGTATTAATCAGTAATGGGTTATCCTGATCTATATTTAGGGTGCAAATTAATGGAGTGGCCAGGATGTTGCCATGACGTGGCTAAGATGCAGCTATAATGCGGCAGATCGTATCAATTAGAGGGGTTCTCCTGTTGTAGCAAATTAGGCCCTATCCACAGGCCTAACTTGCTGATTGTGGGGGTCTCAGTAATGCGACCCCCACAGATCACGAGAATGGGGATCCGATGTACCCCCAATCGCACCTTGGCTGAAGCAGCCTGTCATGCATGAACAGGCTTCCCCCTTCATCTCTATGGAGTTGACAGAGATGCATAGTACCACTGACCACGCAAGTACACCGATCACCTAACTTGCTACGAGGGACAACACCTTTAAGTAATTGTAACCATGATTAGTCACAAAATTATTATATAGTATCAGTTTCATATAAAGAGTACATGAAACTGTATTAACTACTTTCATTATGAATTTTGGTCACAATTACTGAATTTATGCGGCTTTTTGCATCACAGCTTCGTACTGGGCACCTTATACTCTGTGTAGTCATGACATATGTCATCATGAAAGGTGAGTATAGCTTCTCAGGTTTAATGGCTTTACAAGCTGCATCTTATTTTACATTCTTTTATTGCAAATCTAAGAAAATATTAAATGCATATGAAAGTTACATAGACAAACTGACAAATCTATTGGACCTGTAAAGTAAATATTGAAACAAGGCGGAGGCTTTATTAGACAAGGGAGGAAAGTACACACAGGAGAACAAAATTCAGAGATCACTATGGATGGGGAAAAAATAAAATGAATTTTTGCATATTTATATATGGGTTTCTATGTAAGTATGAGTATGAATGTAAACATAGATAAAATGAAATAGGGCTTTTAAGAGCTACACAGAAATTTTCGAATATGAGGCTATATTCAAAGTTGATCACAGTTACAGTACTAGTCCACAAAATTAAATATATCACCATTTAGGTGACAGCAACTTATAATATGTACACAGCCTATACTTTACAGTTGTTCCATCATTTTAACTTAAAGGGGTTCTCCAATAATAGCAAGTTAGCTGATCGAAGGGGGTCTTTGTGATGGGACCTTGAAGGATCTCAAGAATGGGGCTTTGTTGTCCCCCTGTGGCACTGGAGTTGACCGTAGCAGCCAGTCAAACATGCGCCTGCTACTCGATTCATACATATGGTGCTGTAGGAGATAGCTGAGTGCAATACTTTCCAATTTTTGTCAGCGCCATAGGCGAATAGAGAAGCTGGCGCATGCGTAACCTTCAATAGAGTTATGAGTGATCACAAGCCTAATGCACTGGTTTATTGAGATGTACCTACTAAGTAGATTTCTCTCTACATGCCAGTAGGTTGTTGTTTTTTATTTTTATTCTTTTTATAAAGCACTGCAGAATATGATGGTGCTATATAAATATTTATTATTAGTATCCCAGCACATATGTAAAAAGCTAAAAAAAAAATACATTTCACACTATTTTATAAGCTTCTGGCAGACTTTCTTTTGTAAATTGCATTTGCAATTTTCTCTCACATTAACCCCTTTGGGACTTTTAGGACGAAGTCCCATTTTTCAAATCTGCCCTGTGTCACTATAAGTGCTTATAGCTTTGGAACGCTGTGAGATATCCAGGGGATTTTGATATTCAGGGGATTGTTTTCTCGTGACACATTGTACTTCAAATTAGTTTAGAAATTTTGATGTCATCTTTTGTGTTTAGTTATGAAAAAAAAAACGAAATTTGGCAAAAATTTAGAAAAATTCTTTATTTCCAAAGTTCAAAATTCTCTACTTTTGATGCAAATAGTCATAGCGCTCAAATGAATTGATAACTTACATTACCCAAATGTCTGCTTTATGTTGGCATGTTTTTTTAAGATTCCACATATTTTACTATGTTATGTTATGAGGCTCAGAATTTGGGTGCCATTTTTCACTTTTCATTTCTTTTTAACTTTTTTAACTTATACAAACTTGAACCAGCGATGGTCTGATGTAAAAGATTCAGTGCCAGAAGTGGGACGTTATACTACGTCCCCGTGCAGGAAGTATTGTCCCGCGAGGACATACTATTGCGTGTACGTAGGGTTTAAACATTGTTGATGTTTGTTTGCCTTTGTATTTTTAAAATAAACTGACAAGTACTTAGGTTGTTATCATTAATGGTTAGGCAGAAGCAGACAGAAATCTTAAAGAACATGTTTTACACAAAGGATATTGGTCTACATAATTGGACCTGTGTTCTGGTATACTAATGTATGACAGTACAGTACATTCTTTAATCATATTTTGGTATGATTCAAGTACTACCACCCTCTGCACAGTGCTTTGTCCATGGGATGTGACCCTCCCTTAGGTACATTTCCACAGACTGAGAACGTATGTGGGTAACGGGCCTAATATAAAGAATTTTAACTAGGAATTGTGATATCTTTACTTTCAAACATTCTTAAAGGTTGGACTTGATGGACTTGTGTCTTTTTCCATGAATTACATTGTATGAGAGGAAATATTTATGCTTAGATGGAAGTAGCAAAAGTACACACAGCATCTTGTAGTGTCCACTCAAGCACATGGAACATAAATATCCATAAACATGTTTGTCATTTGTTAGGCTATTCAAAAAGAAAACAAATGTATCACTGTTATATAATGGGACCCTTTGTCAGGTATAGCGGCTACATCTGCATACTTTAAGCATAAAATAAACATGTTTTGAAATCAAAACCAGTACACTTACCACTGTGTCCTCCCCAGGTTCTAAAGGGTTTTGTCTTATGCTAGGTTCACCACTGCATCCTGACAACTGAGACAGCTGACTTAGATCCCAAAGAGATTTACTTGGTCTTCCCCCTGTTGTCTTAGCCACAGACAGTCTATTCCGATGAACATTCTTTAAAATATCACTCAGAGCACTATGAGACTCCTGAGCGCTTCGGAAATTCATGGAAGGTCCTTCAAAATTGCGACAGGCAGCAAGACGGTGTCGAATTGAGTAATCAGGAACATTTACTGTGTCTAAAGTTATAGGTAATGAATCTTGAAGACCACCTGATGTCCTATTAAATCCAGTATCCATGCCATTACTTTTTACAATTGCTGGTACAACAGTTTTCCGCTCTGCTATGTTATTAATACTTTTTGACAATTGTAGTCCACCCATTGGGTTTAGATAAGGAGAAGAATTTACATCTGTTGTCTGCAAAGCTCCATTGGTGGTAAATCTTTGAGGAGAAGAAAATCCATTTGTATAGGGTACTGGCACAACTGGCGCAGGTTGTGCAATAGAACTCAAGTTTTCCCTATCTTTTGGCACAGCTGTTAAGGTTGAGGGTATTATATCTGCAATATGGGGATCTTTGTTGAAATTCTTGACAAAATCATATCTCTGAAGTGGTCGAGAGGCTGCAAACAGTGTACGAAACTCATTATCAAATGAATCTGTTATTTCTCCAGTTAAAACTGTGACCACATTTCTGTCTAGTCTGGAGTCACTCCATGTAAAACTAAAAAAGAAATATTAGATGAAGTTACATAAATTAGAAACAAGTAGTTTGAAATAAGTACACCATGGATAATGTTTTTGGCGATATATTGCACAACATACATTATTTAAGAACATGAAGAAATGATTTCTGCTGCAGATACCACTAGGAATTTGTCATTTGTCAATCTGTCAATTCATGTGAAGAAGTACAATATACTAAAAAATTATTACAATTTTTTATTTTTGCATATGTGTTGGCAAAGTTCTCATTATATTAAAACAATAATTCTCACTTATCTTATGAAGAGGAATATAAAGCTCCCATAACACATGGATCTCAAATATGAGACCACTTGATTTAGAAAATTGTAGGTTGTCATGGGAACAAGTATTAAAAACAGAGCTTCATTGGAGACACCTTTGATAATCTTTGATAACTGTTACAGATGTGAACTCCCTATGCATCTCTGGATGCAGCTACACTTCAGCTCCTGGCTGCAGTGACAGGTAGACTCCACAGTGGAGTAAAACTCTAACTAAAATACTGAAAATTAGCAGGTAACTCTGTTTGTAACTGAGTCTTTCTAATTTGGATGTTACTGAACATTTGGCTGTATCTGAACGCATGCTGTCTTTCTGGACTGCGAGAAGCCTGAAATCCAAAAAAGGAGAAGCTTTCATAGTTACAAATAAAATTAAGTAAGCCTTTTAATATATTTTAAGTTTAGTAATCAACTTCTAAAGTACTGTATATACTCGACTATAAGCCGACCCAAGTATAAGCCGAGGCCCCTAATTTTACTACAAAAACCTGATAAAACCTATATTTTTTTTTACTCGAGTATAAGCTGAGTTTGGGTTTTCAGCACATTTTTTTGTGCTGAAAAATTAGGCTTATACTCGAGTATATATGGTATGTGCTTTGATAATCTTTTTTCAGCCTGCTTATTGATCAAATATAGGCACTGTACTTCAGTTGGATTTGTTTATTCTTGTCATGTCAAATTGGATATCTACAGTTGGATATCTCCAGATCTATTAAAGGAGAGACTCTCCTGTTTAATGGGACACCAGAATTGTGTTTCTAGGTGCAAAGGTTCAGAGGATATAGGCATTTGAATTGTGCCCCCCTCCAGCCTGTCAGCTGAAGGCCGAATATTGATGTAGCTGCTGGAGACTTCTTTCACTTTGCAGAAGTACATGCACAAGTACATGAAAGGGTGATGGAATAATGCTGTGCATATTCATAACATATTTTGATACAAGTCACTACTTTAATTGGAAAAATGACTTCCAGATTATCTGTCCATGGTCACACGGGTACACTGCTCATTACATCACACAGCTCTGATTACTCTCTGTGATGCTAACAAGCTGTGCACCTATGTGACATCCATGGACAGATTTCTATTCACTGGAAGTAAACATAAAAACTTTCTATAGTAGGACAGCAAGCAAAACTTTTCCTTACAGAAACCATATCAATTATTTGCTGAAAGTGGACAACCCCTTAATCTTTCGTTGTGGGGAAATATTTGAGGGGTTTGTTAGAGATTCAATCCTGGAGTATCTGGACATAACCTTATAACACAGCATCAGCAAAGGTTTAAGAAGGATCATCGCTGTAAGACATTTATGATTAGCTCTTACAAGGCAGTAAGTTCTAGACTGATACAGGACGTCATAAAAGGTTGGTACATAAAATGAGACTGCTGGGACAGGGTGTAAATATGGGCTAAAAAACAGAGGGTCGCCATTAATGGAACATCAGCTTCAGGTTGGGTTAAAGTTACCAGTGTAGTGCAACAGATGTCAGTAGTAGGGTCCACTTCTTTTTACCCCTTCCCCCAGCATGACAATTGGGAACATCATGATGCATTTGTACTTTATGTACCATGTTAGAGATTCAATCCTGGAAATAACCTTATAACACAGCATCAGCAAAGGTTTAAAGGGAACATACCACCACGAATCTACCTATAAAGGTAGATCGGGTGGTAGGTGGATGTATGGGACATGAGGATAGCCCTTTTTAGAGCTAATCCTCACGTCCCCGCTAGCGTCACATAAACTTTATTGCCCTAATATGTTAATTTAATTAAGCGGCTACCGGGGCGTGGAGTAGCCGGACACGAGGCTACACGGCGCGGCTACTCCACGCCCCAGTAGCTGCTTTCCCCCGCCTACCCTGTGATCTTCGGCGCGCAGCTCCTGGCAGCTGCGCGCCCTCGTCCGAGAAGCCGGAGTTCTGCGCATGCGCAGTAACTCCGGCCTCGTTCCCAAGATCGCGCATCTTGGCCGGAGTTACTGCGCATGCGCAGAACTCTGGCTTCTCGGACGAGGGCGCGCAGCTGCCAGGAGCTGCGCGCCGAAGATCACAGGGTAGGCGGGGGAAAGCAGCTACTGGGGCGTGGAGTAGCCGCGCCGTGTAGCCTCGTGTCCGGCTACTCCACGCCCCGGTAGCCGCTTAATTAAATTAACATATTAGGGCAATAAAGTTTATGTGACGCTAGCGGGGACGTGAGGATTAGCTCTAAAAAGGGCTATCCTCACGTCCCATACATCCACCTATTACCCGATCTACCTTTATAGGTAGATTCGTGGTGGTAGGTGCCCTTTAAGAAAGATCATAGCTGTAAGACATTTATGATTAGCTCTTACAAGGCCGTAAGTTCTAGACTGATACAGGACCTGGTTGGTACATAAAATGAGACTTACCCCAGCATGGGTAACATCATAATGCATTTGTACTTCATGCACCATGACGTTCCCCAACATCGAGAACGTTCAGGCTCAGAAGTAGAGTTGGTTGTATGTGACAGCCGAGCCTCTGCACGAACAGCCAGGATCATCACTATCATGATCGCGGCTTTTCTAACCCTTTAGGCGCCACGGTCAAACTTGATCGTAGCACCTAAAGGACACCCCCCCTCCTCCCCTGTCCATGCAGTGATCGGCAACCTGTGTGATGGCTACAGGGGTGCTGATTGTCCCCATGGAAACCCTGGAATCCCTGAAATTCATCAGTATGGCAATGTATTAATTTGTGATCAAATGTTCTCTATTACTAGACTAAACTATTACTATTACGGAGTAAACAAACCTGTATTATACAGTCAGAATACACTGAATCTTAGTTGTGTTTGTACCAGCTCCCCCCCCCCCCAAATTAGAGTGGGGATGGTGTCATGGGTGCTCCTGTGCCTCTGTGTGCCCCCTCTCGCCAGCAGCCTCACTTACCTAGCCACGCTGCAGCAACGGTCTCCTCGCTTCAGCGTGCTCATCCCCACCCTCTGCTTTGTGACAGAGACGTTGTGGTTATATTCCCCTTACAGACAGCAGAGCCCAAAGTTAGGCAAGCAAGTCTCTAGTGATCAACTAGTGTTTATACACAGTAGGACCCAATGGTACAGCCTAACACTCGGTGATGGTATCATGCCCTAATAAGTGAATACATTGGGACCAGTGACAAACGTTATATATCCCCTCCTTTCAGTAGGGACATGATATAGATGGGTTGGTTTCTCTGAAAGAAATAAAAATCTCAAGCCCTGGTTAAGCACTGTCAATGTATGTATGAGGTTACAACATTTTGGCCCTTCCAATAATTAAGATCTACCTAATACTGTCAACCACTGACTGTTAATTTTAAAAACAATCATGGATGGACAGTTATCCATCTATTTAATAAAAAAGTTAATAAAATTTAATTTTTTTTGTGACTAATGGGTATAGACTGTCCCCAATTGGACAACTCTTTTTCTTTCATATGAAAAATTGGGGCACTTTTACTTAGAAATTCAGAAAATGCAATAAAAGCTCTATAATAATGTGTATAATGCTGCATGCAACGATTCACTAAGATTGTGCACCAGAAATCATGAATCTGATGCTTCCCCGCACTGGCACGACAGAGTTCACCATATTTGTTTGTGGTGCACCTTTAACATAGGGCCTGCAACACAATTTGCAAGTTAAATATAATGCTCAGTCCAAATCAGTTGGACCGTCCAATGACGCTTCCCCTAATTTGTGGAGCATGGACGCCAGTGGAGCTGCGCCACAAATGGGTTGAGTGTGACACAATAGCAGCACAGACACTTCTTAAATACCTGTGCAAGCCATTTCAGCCTAGAAGAAGGAGCACAGTCCGACAAAAGTGCGGGACAAAGCTCTTAGTAAATGTGCCCCATTATGCATAATGCAGATATATGATTAACATTAGTTAACAACCAATTTGACAGTTGGACTAACTTTATGATGAGCATAACATTTAGAAAACGGAAAATCGCTAATTTTTCAATTTTCAAGTGCAAAAAATTTCAACTAAAATATAGTTATAAATGCATATCGTGACATAGACAGATTTGAAAAATTGGGCTGTGTCCTAAAGGTTAAAATGAGCTGTGTCCTTAAAGGCTTAACCCCTTAACGCTCTGCGCCGTAGCTCTACGGCGCAGAGGTATAAGGGATGTATGAAGAGGGCTCACGGGCTGAGTCCTCTTCATACAGAGGTGGGGGTTTTTGCATTTTGCACAAAACCCCCACCGCTAATAACCGCGGTCGGTGCTTGCACCGATCGCGGCTATTAACCCTGTAAATGCCGCCCGCAAAGTCGCGGGCGGCGTTTAAAAGACAGCGGCGCGCGGGCGCCGCCATCTTTTTTTTGATCGCCACGCCCCCGAACGTCATCGGGGGGCGGCGATCGGTTACCATGGTAGCCTCGGGTCTTCTTTTGACACGAGGCTACATGGTTTATGCAGGTTCGTTACAATGAGCCAGTGGCTCATTGTAATGTATGACCTGCAAAAATGCCATATATTGCAATACTGTAGTATTGCAGTATATGGTAGGAGCGATCTGACCATCTAGGGTTAATGTACCCTAGATGGTCTAAAAAATAGTGAAAAAAAAAATAAAAAAAAAAGTTTAAAAAATAAAAAAAATTTATAAAATATTAAAAGTTCAAATCACCCCCCTTTCCCTAGAACGGATATAAAACATAACAAACAGTAAAAATCACAGACATATTAGGTATCGCCGCGTCCCAAAATGCCCGATCTATCAAAATATAAAAACGGTTACGGCCGGCGGTGACCTCCGAGGCGGGAAATGGCGCCCAAATGTCCGAAATGCGACTTTTACACCTTTTTACATAACATAAAAAATGAAATAAAAAATGATCAAAATGTCGCACAGACCTCAAAATGGTAGCAATGAAAACATCGCCTCATTTCGCAAAAAATGACCCCTCACACATTTCCGTGCGCCAAAGTATGAAAAAGTTATTAGCGTCAGAAGATGGCAAAATTTTTTTTTTCTTTTTTGTACACATTCGTTTAATTTTTGAAAATGTATTAAAACACAATAAAACGTATATAAATTTGGTATCACCGCGATCGCACCGAACCAAAGAATAAAGTAGGCATGTTATTTGGAGCGAAGAGTGAAAGTCGTAAAAACTGAGCCCACAAGAACGTGACGCACGTGCGGTTTTTTTTCAATTTTTCCACATTTGGAATTTTTTTTCAGCTTCGCAGTACACGGCATGTTAAAATAAATAACATTACGGGAAAGTAAAATTTGTTACGCACAAAATAAGCCCTCACACAGGTCTGTACACGTAAAAATGAAAAAGTTATGGATTTTTGAAGTTGGAGAGCGAGAAATTAGCTGAAAAACCCTCCGTCCTTAAGGGGTTAAACATTTTAATTAATGACCTATAGAGTGTTTCAATAATCTCTGTCACCTCCATGTGCCCCAGCGTTTGGACGCGCCAATTCAGATTTGCCGTTGCGACCTCCGTTCTGTTTCTGACACCGATTCCGTGCTGCCTGTCCTGACCTCTTGCTACGTCCCCGACTCCGATCCCGTGCTGCCTGTCTCAACCTCCTGCCTGTCCCTGACCATGAGTTTGCCTCACGATTCTGCACTACACCTTGCCCGCCACCACGGGCAAAGTTGCGCCTGTGGAATGAACTGGTGGTACCACGCCGGAACAAGTTCAACCTGCTTTGCGGCAGGCTCTGGTGAAAACCGGATACCACTTAGACTCCGGTCCCAGGTGTCGGCTTACGTCATCACCCTCGGTGGTACAGAGGAACCACTACCTCTGATTGTGACAGTAAAATCCTGCCATGGATCCCGCTGAGGTTCCGTTACCTTTTCAGGTCGATCTTACCACTATAGTGGTCCAGCAGTCCAGGCGGATTGCCGTCCAAAGTCAGCAACTCGGACAATTCGCCGCCATGCTGTAGCAAGTATTGGCTACTCATCAGCAGCGTCAAGCTCCTGTGGATTCTTCTGCTACTCAGTTTGTCTGCCTTCCGCGGAGCCCAAGTTATGACTCTCCATGCCGTCTAAGTATGATGGGGATCTCAAGTTGTGCAGGTGCTTTATCACGCAGTGCCCCCTGCACATGGAACTCATTCCTACACAGTTCATCACAGAACGGTCTAACAGCTTGGAGGAGAAACGTCTTGAACAAGTGCAACCCAAGATCCTCCGTCTGCCCCGCCTGGCTCCTGTCTTCCAAAGTCCACCTCTGCCACCATCCAGGTCTGCTGCTGAGGAAACCATGTAGGTGGATAAAGATTGTCTGACTTCACAAAAAAAATACGCTCTCGACGAAGACGGGGGGAATCTTTGCCTATATTGTGCCAGCCCGGAACACTTTCTTGAGTTTTGTCCTATCCGTCCTCAAGTGTCCAGGAAATGCACGCACCTAGGGCTCTTGGGAGGAGTGTCCCTAGGTGAGAGCAAAGCTTCACAATGGCTGAACTTGCCTGTTTTACTCAGCTCCACAACAGGTACTCAGTTTCAAGCCACAGTCTTCTTGTATTCTGGTTCCACAGGAAATTTCCTGGTCCACTGCCCTGGTCTCCCAGTATCACCTTCCTGTGGTCCGCCAAAAGAAGCTGCTGGCTATCTCCTCTGTCAGTGGACAGGTCCTTAGCTATACAGTATGTTACCGCACCGAGCTTCTGTCCCTGCAAGTCAGGGCTATGCACAAGGAGAGACTGTCATTTTATGTGCTTCCCCGATCTACGTGTGCCATTCTGCTGGGTCTCCCGTGGTTACAGCAAGACGCTCCAGTGCTCGACTGGCAGACTGGGGAGGTTCTTGCTGGGGTCCATTCTTTGCCCGGTGTCCACCATATCTGCCTCAGTGCCCTCCAAGCCTCTGGTGGGTCTACCCTCTGCTTATGCGGACTTTGCAGATATCTTCTCAGAGAAGCCAGCAGAGACTCTGCCACCACACCGTCCTTATGACTGCCCTATAGAGTTGCTGCCAGGCACGTCTCCACCACGAGGTCGGGTATACCCATTGTCCGTACCTGAGACAACGGCTATGTCAGCCTACATCGAAGAGAATCTACAAAAAGGGTTCAACCGCAAGTCTTCATCTCCTGCCAGAGCTGGATTCTTTTTTGTGGCCATGAAAGATGGTTTATCTCCCGCCCCTGCATAGACTATTGTGGGTTTAATAAAGTTACTGTGAAGAACCGCTACCCACTACCCTTGATCACAGAACTCTTTGACCACCTCTGTGGTGCTAAGTTCTTCACTAAGTTGGATCTTCAGGGGGCTTATATCTCATCCGCATCTGTGAAGGGGATGAATGGAAGACTGCCTTTAACACTCAAAATGGGCACTTCGAGTATCTGGTCATGCCCTTTGGACTTGGTAATGCGCCAGCTGTCTTTCAAGAATTTGTCAACAACATTTTCAGAGACTTTTTATATACCTGTGTCGTGGTCTACTTGGACAATACCCTGCTGTTCTCTACTCACCTGGAATGCTATCAGGCCCACTTGCGAGCTTCTAGACAAAGAGCTTCTAGACATGAAATCGATTAGAGGGAGACGGTACTTTCTCTTTGACTGGAAGGGGTTCGGGCTGGAGGAGCCCAAGGACAACATCCTTGACCACCCAAGAGGGGGTTTCTGTCACGGGTGCCCCTGCAACGCATATCCCGAGTCACAGGAGTACCCGTGACAAAGATCCGGCAAAGAACATAGAAAGGGGCTGGAACTTATTAGGGCATGCAGCTGGCCAGCACCACGTGCACACATTATGGACACAGGAGCGCACGCTCACTGGAGTAGCGGCCTCTCCTCACTAATAACATGTCAAGCAGCAGCCTCCCTTAACTAATAACATGTTCAGCAGTGGCCTCCCAAACACTTACCTTACGCTCTCCTCTTCACCCTGTGGCTCTGGCTTCTTCTATCCTCCGATTCCCTGCACTGCCAGCACAATTCTGTATTCACTCCTGTGGAACAACCCGCTTTGCGGCGGGCTCTTGTGAAAACCAGGTGCCACTCAGACTCCTGTCCCAGGTGTCGGCTTACGACATTATCCACAGTGGTCCAGACGATCCACTACCACTGATCCTGACACAAATTAGTTTTAATGTGGATAAATGTAAGGTCATGCACCTGGAGGCTAATAATCCAAATGCACCATATGTCCTTGGGGGGAGTAAATGTCGCTTGTTGAGAAGGTAAATTAAACAACATCATGCAATGTCATTCAGCTGCATCTAAAGCCAGCAATATCTTGTCATGTATCAAAAGTGGCATGGACACTTGGAATAGGGAAGTAATATTACCACTGTACAAGGCATTGGTACGGTCTCACATGGAATATGCTGACCAGTTCAAGACACCAGTCCATAAAAGGGATGCCCTGGAGCTGGAGATGGTACAAAGAAGAGCCACAGAAATGATTAGGGGTATGGAGGGTCTCAGTTGTGAGGAAAGATTAAAACAACCTGATTTATTTAGTCTAAAAAAGAGACGACTAAGAGGGGAGACGATTAATTTGTATAAATATATGAATGGTTCATACAAAAAATATGGTGGAAAGTTGTTGCAATTTCAAAGCAAATCAAAAAAGACAAGGGGCCCTGTCTCCATATGGAGAAAGCAATTTTTAAGGATTTTTTTACTGTGAGAACTGTCAATCTGTGGAAAAGCCTACCTCATAGTAGGGACAACAGAAAGCTTCAAGAAGAGTCTAGATGCCTTGTAACATTGTTTCCCGCAAATCCCTTCCTCTCCTTGGTTGAACTTGATGGACATATCTCTTTTTTCAACCATATAAACTATGTAACCACTTGGCCATTTTGCTCCCACCTAACACGGCCATTTATTTGAAAAATGTGAGGTATCACTATAAGAGGTCAATAACTTTGGAATACTTTAACATATCCAGGTGATTTTGCTAATTTTTTTGCGTGACACATTGGGGCACATTAACTAAGGGTCCAAGGACCGCTATTCCGTCGGGTTTTCCGAAATATTTCAGTTTTGCGACATTTTACGCCGAATTGCCCCAGCTTTTTGGTGCATGCAATCGGATTGTGGCGCGTCGGCACCCAACAGAAATCGAGGGGGGGGGACACCCTCAGACAACCCGACGGATTCGGAAGAACCGCAGAATTTAAAAAACAAAATGTGTCACAAGATCAGCACTCATATGCACCGGGAAGAAGAAGGTGAACTCAGGCGGACCACGGCGCAGCAGCGACACCTGCAGGAAATTGGACACACGAAATTAGTGAATTGCTCCGGACCCGAATCCTCGTCGGACAACACACCGCGGGATAGCGACATGACCGGATAAGTAAATCTGCCCCATTGTACTTCATGTTGGGCGAGAAATTTAAGCAATTTGTGAAAAAAAAAAGAAATTTGATTTTAACTTGATAACTAGTATTCCCCATATGTCTGATTTAACTTTCCATCATTTTCCAAACATCCTTTCCTTCTTTTAGGATGTTAAGAGGCTTGAAACTTTAGGTGCGTTTTTTTTTTTTCGAAAATCGTCATATTTTGAATCAGCCGAGGTCGAGGTACTTTAGCAGGAGACAGTCTGGTGGTCAGGTCCAGGCACAGGGTTTTGGCAGGTAGCAGAGATGCAAGGTCAAGTCCAATCCGGGGTCAGCAACGGGAGGTCCAGGCAATTGGGAATGGGAACACAGGGCATAGGAACACAGCAACGCATGAACACAGAGGAACACAAGAGCAGGAACATACATGAACGCAGGAATATCGCAGGGGTGCTTTCTCTAAGGCGATGTCACAAAGATCTGGCAAGGTTTGCAGGAAGAGGCAGGTTTAAATAGATTTCATGAAAATGGCCAGTGCCAATTAGCGGCACGCTGGCTCTTTAAATCTTTCGAAGCCGGCGCGCGCACACCCTAGGAGCCAGGAATGCGCGCATGAGAAAGATGGAGCAGGAGCTGGGAGGGGTAAGTTGTGTGAGCAATGCGCTGGCAAGGGCAGAAGGGCACGGGTGACCACCCTTGACAGTACCCCCCCTTCGGGCTTCCCCCTCTTCTTTGGGTGGAGGAATCTCGGCAGGAGGTCTTGGTCCAGGATATTCTAACCTTTTCCACCTGCCCATTAGACTAGGAATGATAGGTGGAATAAAAGTCCAATTTCACTTGAAGTTGTTTGCGAAGAGAACACCAGAATTCACAGATGTATTGAACCTCACGGTCAGAGACAATTGGGCAGATTTACTTACCCGGCCCATTCGCGATCCAGCGGCGCGTTCTCTGCACAGGATTCGGGTCCGGACAGGATTTATGAAGGTAGTTCCTCCGCCGTCCACCAGGTGGCGTTGCTGCGCTGAAAATCATCTGAACGCGCCGGAATACACCGAGCTGGACCAGGTGAAGGTAAGCGACACATTTTCGGTTTTTAAATGCGGCGGTTTTTCCGAATACGCCGGGTTTTCGTTCGCCCCCCCCCCCATTTCCGTTGCGCGCATGCCGGCGCCGATGCGCCACAATCCGATCGCATGCGCCAAAATCCCGGGGCAATTCATGTACAATCGGCGCAAATCGGAAATATTCGGGTAACAGGTTGGAAAAACGCGAATCGGGCCCTTAGTAAATGACCCCCAATGTGCTAGGGAAGTCCATGGAGTCGGAAGATATGATGGAAGAACTGGCTGCAAGACGTGGAACAGATGGCAAAACTGGAACAAAACGGGACATTTTTGAAAAAAGGTCAGTTACCACCAAGATGATGGTATTGCCTGATGAAGGTGGCATGATGAGGTCCATGGCCACATGAGTCCACGGACAGCTAGGTATCGGCAATGGCAGAAGAAGACCAGCAATCTTGAGACGTGATGGCTTATTCCAGGCACAGGAAGCACTGGAACATACAAAATCCTAAACATCCTTGGCCAGATCGCCACCAGTAGAATCGGGAAATGAGGGTGACAGAGCTCTGCACCCAAGGGTACCCAGCCAGATGTGAGCAATGTCCCCAAGTCAGAATCTTCCTCCGTAGAGCAGGTTGTACGTATGTCTTGCCAGGAGGTAGATCCACAGGCGCGGCCAATACCAGTCGCTAGAAGGGATAACATGCCGAGGAGCCAGTTCTTCCCCAATGACATCCGAGGCACGAGAAAGGGCGTCAGCCTTGATGTTCTTCTCAGCTGGACGGAAATGAATGAGGGAATCGAATTGGGAGAAGAAGAGTGGCCAGCGAGCCTGACATGAATTGAGTCTCTGAGCAGTTTGAAGATAGAGGAGATTTTTGTGGTCTGTGTAAATGCAGACTGGAAAACGAGTTCCCTTTAAGTGGTAACCCCACTCTTCTAAGGCAAGCTTAATCACCAGCAGTTTTCAATCTCCTATAGAATAATTTCTCTCTGCAGAGGAGAAAGTCTTGGAGAAGAATCCACAGGCGATGGTGCAGCCTTTGGGACCCTTCTGCGTAAACACTGGCCCCTACTGAGGAGGCATCCACTTCCAGATGGAAAGGCTTCTCTGTGCCAGCACGTACAAGAACTGGAGCAGAAGCAAATGAGACTATAAGTTCTTGAAAGGCTCCTCAGCTGCTGAAGACCAGAGTCGGGGGTTGGCACCCTTCTTGGGGAGCGCCACAATTGAAGACACCGGAGAGGAGAATTTCGGCATGAACTGCCGGTAGTAGTTTGCAAACCCTTAAACCACTGTATAGCGCATAGTCCTACAGGACGGGCCCACTGAAGAACCGCAGACAGCTTGGCAGGATCCATCCTGAGACCTCTGTCAGAGATGATATAGCTGAGAAATGGAAGATTCCACTTCCAAGTTTGGCGTAAAGACGATTGGCCCGTAAACGACTGAGGACTTGCCAAACGTTGACTTGGTGAGTCTCGAGGTCTGGAGAGAATGCCAAAATATCGTCCAGATAGACCACAACACAGACATAAAGCAAGTCTCTAAAGATGTCACTAACTAATTCCTAGAAGACGGCTGGTGCGTTACAGAGTCCAAACAGCATCACCAGGTACTTTAAGTGTCCATCACGGATATTTAAAGCTGTCTTCCACTCATCTCCCTTGCGCATACGAATGAGGTTGTAGGCTCCTCGAAGATCCAATTTGGAGAAGATCTTGGCTCTACAAAGACGGACAAACAGCTCTATGATCAACGTCAATAAATAGCGGTTCTTAACTGTGACCTTGTTTAGACCACAGTAGTCAATGCAGGAAGGGTTTCCAGGAAGAGGCAGGCTTAAATAGATTTCCTGAAAATGGCCAAGGAGGACAGAGCAGGAGCCGGGATCGGTAAGTTGTGCGGTTGACGCACTGGCAAGGGCAGAGGGGCACGGGTGAGCGACCCATACCGCGGGACGCGAGCCCATCGGGACGCGAGCGACAGGTTTGAAGTAAAGGTTTGTTGTAAATTGTGAATGTGTTGCGTATAAGGTGATGGAATATACCAGGGGTCTCACTAAATTTTGTCACTCTGGTGTTCTTGCATGTCTTGCATGTCTTGCAGTAGTGTATAGTGTCCTTCCTAACCCACCTTCTGGAACAGACTCTTTTCTGAGTCCTTGCTTTAGAAGCAGACTTGAGGAATTCACCGGGACATCTAAACCAGAGGTACTGGGGCCCTGTCCTTCTTGTCTAAATATTTGTGCCTTCACGAATATCACTTGAAAATGGAGAAATTATACAGATGACCTACACATTGGAACAGCACATAAGAGTTATACAGTGTCATCTGTTTAAAGTACTTAGCCAGCCTTTTGTACCATATAATTTATATTTGTTTTCCATAGGGCGCTGTCAGCACCTGATCTGACACATTAAACCCACCCATGTATATACTATAAGCCAGTATTCCGTCTTGCTTGGGGGCAGCGGTGGTGGTACCTCGTATAGGGGTGAGGGTGCTGGAGTCTCCAAGAATTGTGGACAGAACACGGACATCACTTTGTCCTTATACTTGACCAACACCATTTTCTGATTGCTGAATGCCTGGATTTCCCTCCTTTCTAACAAGTGACCTAGGGAGACCTCTCAGGTTTTTGCGTACAGTGCTGCATTCTACAGTACATCTGGAACTGAGGGATGGGAATAGTGGAACACTGGTATAAAAGTTATCCACATACAGATGGCAACCCGCTTCCAGCAGAGGGTGCACAGATCGTCAATTGAAACTCTCTGGGAGATGGCATGATGCCACCAGACATGGCCCCTTCAACTGATGATTGGCGCTGTCCTAGAAAGGAGCAATTATTGTTATATGTTGCTCCCATTAACCCCTATAATGCCTATTATGACGAATATTGCTGCAATTGGCTGGTCTGCATCAACCAGCCAATAGTAGCAATCATGGACCGGGGGAGTAAATGAATGATAAAAAGAGTAAAGCATCCCCTTACTTTTAGCAAACTAGAATCCACAAATTACAATACACTGAAGCAAACTATAGCAAAGGACTTGCAGACTTACACTAAGATGCCTATTTGCTGGCAAGGCAGAATAGCGGCACTCAAAGTAAAGGTGATGCCCAAAATTCTCTACTACTTTCGTAACCTGCCGATAGTGTGGACAAAATCTTTCCTAGCACATATACAAAGTGCTCTCACCACTTTTATATGGAATGGACAAAAAGCGAGAACTCCGCTATCCACATTAATTTCACCACTAGCAGAGGGAGCGTGGGGTGTGCTTCTGTTGAGGCTTACTACCAGCAGCAATAGCAGACCAACTCAAGGCCTGGTTGCTGGACAACCAGGACAAATTGAGGGTGGACATCGAAAGGCACATCTCAGGGACCACATCACTTCAGTCACTCCTGTGGGCGTTCCGCTTGTCCCCAGGTTCCCCCAAAATACTAACCCTAACCTTGGTAACAGCCATAAAAAATGTTTAAACTATCCTAGCTCGCACCAATATTCCCCCCTTAACATAAAGAATAGGCCCTTATCCCACATGCAATATGTGATTTACGCCACATTTAAAAGGGTATTTTGTCGCAATCGGGCCGGATTGGCGGGATTTAACTTAAAAATTGTGTCACAAGCCATGCTCTTACGTACGTACACCGGGAGGAAGATAGTGAACTCCGGTGGACCTAATCAGGGAAGCGACACATCCAACAAGTCGGGCTCACAATCTTCTTGAATTGAGGCACAGTGCATTGTCGTCGGACAATACACTTTCGGAATTTCCTTCGGGCTAGGTAAGTAAATGTGCCCCATTATCTTTCACAGAAAGGAGATTGTGTGATCAAATTTGGTTTACTCCATTAAACCAAGTTTCTACCCCTATATAAGCAACTACTCTAATGTTAGATATATGAGCATTGTACAGCAGGGGCAGTATCCCATGCTTGGGTTAACTGATCCCAATCAGATGTTTCTTATACTGTTGAGAATTCAATAAAAAATGTATGATAAAAAAAGTATCCCCTTACTCACGTTACAAGCTCCAAATCTGCATAAAGAACGATTTGCTCTGTCCCCGTCTATATTGTTTTTCTACTTGCTGATGCCAAATTGCTTTATCATCGATTATGATGCCTAACTATTTGTAGCAATGCACCTCCCACCTCTGTGTTACCAATATATAAAGGTTCACTAGAACCTTTAACTTTCTGCGAAATTAATTTCTAGTTCCTTTGTCTTACTAACATTCAGTTGCAGGCCATTATATATACAATAGCTTGTTAATTCCCACAGCTTGATGAAAAATTTACATTTTTGGCATGTTTTTCAGTTTTTTTTTACAGTGTTCACCGTGCAGGTCCAATTATGATTAGGATTTATTGTGCACATTGTTACGGAAGCGATGATAAGAAATAATGTGTTATTTTATGATTAAGTCTTTTTTTGTACTTTATTACATATGTATAGGAAATAGTGGTTTTTGAGGGACTTTTACTTTACAGACAGTCCCCTACTTAAAGGGGTTTTCCGAAGAAAGAAAATTGTCACATTTCAATCCCCTAGTGATCCCCTTAACACAATAAAGATCATTTTAACCCCTTAATTTACAATTTGACTCAGTTTTCAAAACTAGAGAAAAATATTTTCACTATGACCGGAGCTCCAAAAATTCTTCTTCTCCCTCTTATTCTATCTTAAAACATCGATGAACAGCACCAATCTTCAGTTTATCCTGCTGAAAGTATGTCACCATTCAGACTAGCACCATCGCACTCTCATTCTCCTCCTTTAATTGTATTGTAAAAAATCCATTAAAAATGTGCATATCACAAATTCACATAACGGGACGCTAGCTTTCTATCCGCCCGACCCAGGGTTTCGCCGGCAAGGCTTCTTCCGCCCCAGAAGACACTTCCGTGGGGCGGCACTGGGGTTAGATTATCAGGGTACAAGGTGTATATGCCCTTTCATCTGGCTTCTGACATTGTACTAACACACTGACACATAGAAGGAGAGATGAGACGTATCAGAGATGCATGAGATTACAGATATGCTGACAGACAGAGGCTTTTACACTGTTACACTGTGGGCTCAGCTACATCTCACAGATACTGAATGTGCCTGCTTCCCCCTTTACCGGGGTCACTTATCTCCTTGTAGTTTGTAGTTTGCAGCTTCTCTCTCTACTCACAATCTCCTGGCAGGAAGTGTCTGTGTCCCAGTGTGCAGCAGTGTGAGCTCCATGTAGGGGGCATGGCTACAGGCACACATAGACAGACAGTAATCTCAGCAGCACAATCTCACACAGAAATCCAAGATGGCGCCCGACCCTAAGTCAGAAGTTACTGGATCATGTCTAGGGGAAACTGAAATTGTGTACACCAGGACTGATAGAGACAGGGTGGACTTATACCTGTGAAATACACCATTTTTGTTAATAAAAGTAAATTAAAGAAAGTGTTATTTTGTTACCCTGAGTACATAAAAGAAACTTGTCTTCACGGGAATACACTTTTAAGGACTTACAGAGGACCCCTAGTTAAAGACAGATCCCCCTGCCCACTTTTACCTTTGGTGAAGGTCTCTAGATGCTATTTCTTTAGTCCCAGACTGCTATGATCAGCTGTAAAGTGTCTGTAATGAAGCTTTATTGATAATCTTTGGTCTCATTACAGCAAAAAATGTTGAAACTCCAATCATCACTGGGGCAAAAACATTTTTTCTCTGGAACTACAATTATAAAATATACAGTTTCGACTTACATACAATTTCAACATAACAACGCTATCGAACCTAACTTGGACATAACCCGGGAACTGCCTGTTTTTTTAATTTTATTTTAAAAATAAAAATAATAAAATGTTTGTGTGTGTAAGACAGTGGTGGCGAACCTATGGCACGGGTGCCAGAGGTGGCACTCAGAGCCCTTTCTGTGGGCACTTTGACCCCAAGACAGAGTTCATCAAACAGGACCAAATTCACCAAATTTTCCTGCAGACCCAGGCAATTTAAGAGATGCTGCAATCAGCGCTATTATAAAACGACACTTCATTGGCTGTTTGGAACTGCGGTAAAAAGTGATAAAGTGTTGATAGAACTGCATTATCTTTGTAGGTCATCCTACTGGACCCTACATTTTTACTGTACAGAGACACCCTGGTGTGAAGCTACAATGATAGTCTGAATGTGCCCTCATTCTTTCAACTCAAGGGGCCTCAAGGGGCCGATACGATTGATAGATGTTGAAGAGCAGGTGGCAATAAGTTACGGCTTAAAATGCAATGTTGGCACTTTGCGGTAAATAAGTGGATTTTGGTTATAGTTTGGGCACTTGGTCTCTAAAAGGTTTGCCATCACTGGTGTAAGAGATTAAAACTGCCTGAGTGAAGTTACCCCCCCTTCTTCAGATCAAACAAAATTTATGTCAAACGTTTGTGCTACATTTGTGGTGGGTTATGCAGCAGAAATTTTTGTTTGTGCCGCTACGATTTTCAAGATATTAATAAAAGTTTCCAGAGGTCATCAGAGGTCAACCAGCCTTCCAAATCAAACAAAACTGATGACAATCAATTGTGCTACATTTGTCATGGTTTGTGCTGCTCAAACTTTTGTTTGTGCTGCTTTTGTTTTGAAGATTTCAACAAAATTGTAAGATCAATAGGTCAGCCAGCCCCCCCCCCCCAACTAACCGAATCAAACAAAACTGGTGTCAAACTTTTGTGCTACGTTTATGCAGCAAAAACCTTTTGTTTGTGCTGCTATCATTTTTAATGTATTGGTAGAGCGCTTATTGCATAAGGGCACCCTTTTTTCACCTAAATGAATCTCATACAAAAGGATAAAATGAACTTTGATATTCTGCTTGGTATCCAGACAGAGAATCAAGCGAGTCAAAGTGAGTGCATTCCATACGCTTGAGTCTGGTGGCTTGTTCTCACCTCTGTATGAATTCCCTACCTCCTTTCCCTATGTCATCAGGCCGTCTGGCCAAAATCACGCCTAGGCATCAGATGCCTGCAGCTTCCATGCACAGTGTAGGAAGCCGCAGATGCGCAGTGTTCCGGTCGGCAAAGGTAGACAATCGCTCCGATGCTCACTGTGCATCACAGCTGCAAATGTCTGATGCCTAGGCATGATAATTCAGCCAGGTGGCCCAAAGACGTTGGGAAAGGAGGTGGGTAATTTATACGGAGGTGAGAATAAGGCCCCTTCTCCACTGGCGTTTTTCACACGCGAGTTCTGCGCGTGCATTTGACGCTCAGAACTCGCATTGCACTCTGTCCCATTGTATTCAATGGGTCTTTCTCCATTAGCGTTGTTTTTGACGCGCGTGCTTGCGTTCGTTTGCACGCGCGTCAAAATCGCAGCATGCTCTATTTTTGCGAGTCACGCGCAATTTTCACGCCCCATTCAAGTCTATGGAGATGCATCAAGAACGCATTGCACTCGCAATCATTGCAAGTGCAATGCGAGTGCAATGCGTTTTAAACATAAGGGTTGCTAGGTGACCAGAATAACATTATTTCCCCTGCTCGCGAACGATCATTTAATTAAAAAAACACAGTGAAGAACAGTGAAGAATAGAATAAAAACAGTGAACACAGTGAACACAGTGAACACAGGATCATTTAAGATAAAAACACAGTGCAGAACACAGTGCAGAATAGATTACAGATGTTCGGCACATCTGCTTACTTGTCGGGAGATACGCGCGGAACGGCGCGAACAAAATAGCATGTGAAGAACAATATATATGTGTGTGAAGAACACATTGCAGATGTTTAAATACATCTGCAATGTGTTCTTCACACATATATATTGTTCTTCACATGCTATTTTGTTCGCGCCGTTCCGCGCGTAGCTCCCGACAAGTAAGCAGTTGTGCCGAACATCTGTAATCTATTCTGCACTGTGTTCTGCACTGTGTTTTTATCTTAAATGATCCTGTGTTCACTGTGTTCACTGTGTTCACTGTTTTTATTCTATTCTTCACTGTTCTTCACATCTGCTAAATTGTCGGGAGATAATATACGCGCGGAACAGTGAAGAATAGATCGCAGATGTTTGCAAATTATCAGAAGACATTATTTTTCAATTAAATAACACATTTTAATCCCAAACCATGGTCCCTTTGAAAAATGCTCGAGTCTCCCATTGAATCGCGCGTCAAAAATGCGCCGAAAACGCAAAAAAAACGCAAATTACTCCAAGGAAAAATGGAACAAAAACGCAGCCAAAACGTCAGTTTTTCACGCATTGCACACTGACGTGAAACGCAACGCTAGTGTGCAAGAGGCCTAAGACTCAAGCGTATGGAATACACCCACTTTGACCCGCTGGATTCTCTGCCTGGATACCAAGCAGAGAATCAAAGTTAATTTTATCCTTTTGTAGGTTCTTATAGGTGAACAAAGGGTGCCCTTTTGCTATAAGCACTCTATGGGAACCTGCCTAAGACAAGATTTTTGCAAACAGTGGTGACAGGTTCCCTTTTAATTTTGGAGAATGGGCTGGCCTTTTCACCTTTACAATTTTGTTAATATCTTCAAAGCAGCTCAAACAAAAATTTGAGCAGCACAACTGTAGCACAATTAATTGGCACCAGTTTTGTTTGATTTCCGTAATGTGGGGGGGCTGGTTGACCTCTGGAAATAATAATATCTTAAAAATGATAACGCCACAAATGAACATTTCTGCTGCAGAAACCAGCACAAATGTTTGACATCAGCTTTGTTAGGTTTGAACAAGGTTGGGTGGCCAACTGCAGTCACAGGTGTTACAGGAGGGTGTCAGCTGGAATGTTTTCTACTGAAATCCCCACAAAGCAATTAGTGCATAACTATAGATAAGAGTAGAGATCCATTTAAATGATTACACTTTTTGGAATTTACATAGTGACCCTTAGGTAGTTACATACTAAAATAATACTAGCCATTTTTTAATTAACTTACCTATATGTTCCAGTTATTACAGTATTGCAATCAACCAACAGAAACTTCTCTTTCAGAGCTCCTGTCACTTGCTTTAATAGCCGAGTACTAAATGTGCATCCAGATACAACCCTTACACGAATATTCTGTCAAAATAGAAACAAGTTGTTACAGTGGGAACCTAGAACAGTTTTACCTCAGACACTACATACTACACCTCCCCCTACATAGTTCCTCTGCAAATAAGATTTGTTTTCTTTCCACTGTAAGGAAATTGATTGGACCTCGAAGAAAATCAGATCAGCTAAAATATATCAACAAATTAGTCTTGGATATAAGAATTTGCCACAGAGAATAGTGTGTAAAATAAAAATCAAATCAAAGTACAATTTTTGTGCTTTGTGCCTCTCAAAATATTTAACTATGAACAATGAAAGCCACAAAATCATAGCACAAATGTGTTAATTGAAAACCAAATGGCTTCATTTGCCACCCAAGAAAGAGTTGTTTATCTTTAAAGATGTTTATTGTTATCACCTGGCTGTCTTGCACACCCTCTCCATCGTCCCGACACTCTGCCCCCCCCCCCCACCTAGTGTTCCCTATGCCCTACCTAGTTTATAAAAACTCTTACTTTGTTTCTGTTTCGCAATGACATATGTTCAATAAACCGCACAGCGGTTTAAATAAGTTAATACAGGTATCCCCCACCTCTTGCAAAAACTTCTCATTCAGGAGGAGATGAGATACCCCTTTTTGGTGTTGTCCATTGACTCTCAGACACTCAGTTTATCTAAGTAAGCATTTGTGTGCTCATTTCGACAACATATTCTTGTTATGGTTTTATGCTGTTGTAAAACTTTTCAAAAAAAAAAAAGTTAAATGATAAAGATGTTTATTGTTATACATTCACCATAAAAATCACGCTGAATACTTCCCTTTCTGACAACCCCCACAGATCCTTGCTTCTGGCCCCGGACACACTAAATTTAGGCACCACTGACATCATGGTGCAGTGGTGCCAAACCTACACTCACCGGACACTTTATTAGGTACAACATGCTAGTAAAGGGTTGGACCCCCTTTTGCCTTAAGAACTGCCTCAATTCTTCGTGGCATAGATTCAACAAGGTGCTGGAAGCATTCCTCAGAGATTTTGGTCCATATTGACATGATGGCATCACACAGTTGCCGCAGATTTGTTGGCTGCACATCCATGATGCGAATCTCCCGTTCCACCACATCCCAAAGATGCTCTATTGGATTGAGATCTGGTGACTGTGGAGGCCATTTGAGTACAGTGAACTCATTGTCATGTTCAAGAAACCAGTCTGAGATGATTCCAGCTTTATGACATGGCGCATTATCCTGCTGAAAGTAGCCATCAGATGTTGGGTACATTGTGGTCATAAAGGGATGGACATGGTCAGTAACAATACTCAGGTAGGCTGTGGCATTGCAATGATGCTCAATTGGTACCAAAGGGCCAAAGAGTGCCAAGAAAATATTTGCCACACCATGACACCACCACCAGCCTGAACCGTTGATACAAGGCAGGATGGATCCATGCTTTCATGTTGTTGACGCCAAATTCTGACCCTACCATCCGAATGTCGCAGCAGAAATCGAGACTCATCAGATCAGGCAACATTTTTCCAATCTTCTACTGTCCAATTTCGATGAGCTTGTGCAAATTGTAGCCTCAGTTTCCTGTTCTTAGCTGAAAGGAGTGGAAACCGGTGTGGTCTTCTGCTGCTGTAGCCCATGTGCCTCAAAGTTCGACGTACTGTGCGTTCAGAGATGCTCTTCTGCCTACCTTGGTTGTAACGGGTGGTGATTTGAGTCACTGTTGCCTTTCTCTCAGCTCGAACCAGTCTGCCCATTCTCCTCTGACCTCTGGCATCAACAAGGCATTTCCGCCCACAGAACTGCCGCTCACTGGATGTTTTTTCTTTTTCGGACCATTCTCTGTAAACCCTAGAGATGGTTGTGCGTGAAAATCCCAGCAGATCAACAGTTTCTGAAATACTCAGACCAGCCCTTCTGGCACCAACAACCATGCCACGTTCAAGGCACTCAAATCACCTTTCTTCCCCATACTGATGCTCGGTTTGAACTGTAGGAGATTGTCTTGACCATGTCTACATGCGTAAATGCACTGAGTTGCCTCCGTGTGATTGGCTAATTAGAAATTTAGTGTTAACGAGCAGTTGGACAGGTGTACCTAATAAAGTGGCCGGTGAGTGTATGTCACAGGTGCCAGAGGCAGCCAGGATAGAGTTGACCAGACAGGACTCATGACCTCCTGCACTCCCAGCCACAACATATTCTTGGTTGCCTGGCTAAGAGGAGGTGTGGACAGGGCTGGTCACCTACTGTGAACCCCCTGATTCTTCCTGTGAATGCTACAATGATATTTAACATTTCCCCTCCTTCTTCTTCTTTGAACATGTTGATGACCTCAGTGCTCTTATATGATTAAAAGCAGAAAGAGAGCAGATAAAAATAAGCTACTGCTTAATATTGTCAAGGAGATAATCCCAATGTATTTTTCAAGTATATAAATGATAAGAAACTAAAAATGGAGAGTGTGGGGCCCACTAAGTTATAACCTGGGGTTCATGTGGAAGGAGATGAGGAAAAGGCCAATCTACTGATGTCGCCTTCTCGACTGTCCTACAGTCGAACAGCTTAAGGAAGAGGTACGGCGCTGCCTTACAACCACTTATATAGACAAATCAACGGGGCCAGGAGGCATAAACCTCCGGGTTCTACATGAACTATGTACCTTGATAGACAAACCATTATATTTGAAGATTCTCTGAGTACTGTTTATGTTCCACAGGACTGGCGCATAGAAAATGTGGTACAAATATACATAAAAGGATCAAAATGTGATCCTGGAAACTACAGATCTGTGAGTCTAACTTCTGTTGTGGGGAAAATATTTGAGGGGTTTGATAGAGATGCTATCGTGGAGTATCTCACTGTACATAACTTTATAACCCAGCATCAGCATGGGTTTATGCGAGATTGGTCCTGTGAGATACTGGATCTGGGGGACGCTGTGGATGTTTTATATCTGGGCTTTTCAAAGGCATTTGACACAGTGCGGCATAAAAGGTTGGTACATAAAATTAAACTGCTGGGACTAAGGAAAAAGTTGTGTGTTTGGATAAATAATTGGCTTAGTTATAGAAAACAGAGGGTCGTCATTAATGGCACACTCTCAGATTGGGTTGACGTTACCAGAGTCAGTATTGGGGCCAGTTCCGTTTAATATTTTTATGGATGACTTTGTAGTGGGTTTGCACAGTCAAGTTTCAATATTTGCAGGTGATACCAAGCTTTGTAAAGTTATTAATAATAAGGTAGAAAGTTTAGATTTACAGAGGGATTTATGGAAGCTTGAGGAGTGGGCAGAGAAATGGTTGAAGAGGTTTAATGTAGAGAAATGTAAAGTTATGCACTTGGGCCATGGAAACAAAAGGTATAATTATGTTCTAAACTGTCAATTACTTGGTAAAACTGGAGCTGAAAAAGACTTGTGGGTATTGGAGGATGGTAAACTTAATTTTAGCAACCAGAGCCAGGAAGCTGCTGCTAAAGCAAATTAAACTATGGGATGTATCAAGAGAGGAATAGATTCTCATGATAAGGACATAGTTTTGCCCTTATACACTCTATCACTGGTCAGACCACAGGCGAGGCGATTCTATCTTTGAAATAGACAAAGGTTCTTTACTGTAAGAGCAGTAAGACTGTGGAACTCTCTGCCGCAGGAGGTTGTTTTGCCAGACTCTATGTACATGCTCAAGAGAGGCCTGGGTGCCTTTCTGGAGAGCAAAAATATTACAATAAAAATAAACATTTGTTATATTATTAAAGGTTGGACTGAGCATCTTTTTCCAGCCGTATATACTATAATACTATGAACCCTTAGTGCTCACCCAGCACACATACAACTATACATTTTATGTGTTAAGTTTTTACTCATGATTTCTTCCACTTATTATATGTTCAGTGCTCCTCTATGTGATGGAAGCTGCCAGGCTAGTCACCATATACATCCTGTTTGTACAGTGTGTAGTGTTGAATGAATTTACTTGTAAAAAAACTAAATGGGTTTAATGCTAAATTACTTTGAGAGAAAACACAAAAAAGCATGAGATCTGTGGGCAGATTGGATTAGACTCAACTTCAGGGCAAGTACAGGAAGACATTAGTCTCCGTCCACTTCACCTCTGGTGAGAAAGATTTTTTGTCAAACACTTTAAGAACATAAAATACCATAAATTTGGAAAGAAAGGGGCGAATAGCACATATGGGCATTGTTCTGTTTGATTTTAATGGAGGAATCACATCTAATGTTTTCTTCTGATTAAGATCGCCCAAGGGCCAACCATACATGTATATGTACATTGTAATGAGGTCACAAAATCTTTTTTCAAAACCGAGTTTCATAACTAGTGGTGAGCCATACCGAATTTCCCCAGTTTGGACCCCATAGACCCAGAGCCTGAACACACATCATTATTCGGGATCTGGGTCTGTGTTCACGAAACAGCATAAAGCTGCTTGAATGACTGCTGAAGCAGCCAGTTAAGCAGTTTCCAGACCCTTAGCAACCACGAGAATGTCGCCTGTGAACCACGAGAATGCCTGTGACTAACTGGGCTGGACATGTGATTATGCAGTATAAGAACAGCTTATACTTAAGTTGAGTGACTTATAAAAGTGAGCTAGGAAGAGCTTATTACTTGCCAGAGGGTCATTGAGCTAGGCAGTGACTTTGTGAGGCAGTGGCAGTGGCAGTGAGGTTCATATCCTCAGACTTTTTCACCTATTCTCTCTTCCTATGGCTGTAGTATATCATTTTCTTGGCTAACCCTACCAGTTTCTTGACCACTTTGCCTCTTTTACTTTCAATCCTGTGATATTCCACCCATCATC
Source organism: Engystomops pustulosus (assembly GCF_040894005.1). NCBI lineage: Eukaryota > Metazoa > Chordata > Amphibia > Anura > Leptodactylidae > Engystomops > Engystomops pustulosus. The sequence continues at coordinate 101,139,142 of NC_092416.1, read as the reverse complement.
GTGGGAAACTTCAACATCTCTGTTAACACTCCCATTTCCCCTCCTTCCTCTCAGCACTTAGCATTAACTACTAAACCTCTTAGCACTAACTACTTCTCTAGGCCTTCTCCTGACTTTCTTTAATATCTAATTTTACCAATTCATCCTTTCTACTTTGAGACCATAGCCTCCTTTCTTTTACTTTCAATAATCCTTCACCTTCAATGAATCCTATCGCCAATCTCTCATAACGGAACCCACATGCAATAGATACTCACCAACACACAGAAACCTTACAGTCTGCACTATCCCCCATCTCCTCTCTCACCTGTCCAAACCTAGCTACTAACCACTATAATCATACTGTCAGAAGCACGCTAGATGAGATGGCACCACTCACTATCCAAAATTTTCAACCTCACTCACCTGCCAAAACCTGGCTACTAACCACTATAATCATACTGTCAGAACCACGCTAGATGAGATTGCACCACTCACTAACTCATTTTTTTCAGCAGAGGCTACATATTGCTCGCTATAGGGCTGAGTGTACATATTGTATCGCTACAGGGCAGATAGTACATATTGCATCGCTATAAAGCAGAGCGCACATAGTACATCGCTATCAGGCAGAGTGTACATCTTACATCGCTATAGGGCAGAGCGTATATATTGCACCGCTATAGGGCAGATAGCACATAGTACATCGCTATCAGGCAAAGCGAACATTTTGCATTGCTATAGGGCAGATAGCACATAGTACATCGCTTTAGGGCAGATAGCACATATTGCATCGCTATCGAGCAGAGCGCACATAGTACATCGCTTTCAGGCAGAGCATACATATTGCATCGCTATAGGGCAAAGCTTACATATTGCACTACTATAGGGCAGAGCTTACATATTGCACCACTATAAAGCAGAGTGCACATAGTACATCGCTATAGGGCAGAGCTTACATATTGCAGCACTTTAGGGCAGAGCTTACATATTGCACCGCTTTAGGGCAGATATCACATATTTAGAGGACAATTCATCTACGTAAGGGTTTACAAAAGTTCTTTTTATTACAACTCCCCTCCCCAAAAAAACCTGCACCCCTCAAATTATTCAAAACAGCAATGTTACTCAGTTTTATTGCTGTTTTAGCTCCTATTATTCAGTAATGTGGACTCTCCGAGCAGACACTTCATGCTCTAGTTCTGTGAGCTGATAATGTGGATAGATCGGGGTACAGGTGTATATACACTTTTATCTGGCTTCTGACATTGTACTAACACGCTGACACATAGAAGGAGAGATTAGAGATTATGAGATGCCTATTACACAGCCATGAGGTGAGATGAAAATCTCGCTTCCGGCGGCAGATGCCCGAGCCCTTATGAGAGCGGCACCCTGGGCGTCTGTAATGTGGGTGATTCAGGTGCCCATTGGCGCCCAAATCACCCACCATGAAATTAATTGCATCTGCTCCTTTAAGAATACAGAGGCGATTAATATACCGAGCGGAGATGGGATAAGGAGCATGGTGCGTATGCACATAGCATGCATTGCAAGGATCTCCAGCTTCCTGACATGTTCTCCTGTCCTACCGGCCTCCATGTGTAGATAACAGGAGTGAGGAGCCATGATTGTAGCTTCCTCTCTCTGGACCTTGTGCATGGAGACCGGAGGACAGGAGGAGCAGAGGAGACTCGAGGAGCCCAGAAGTGGGCCGAGCCTCAGGACCTGAAGAGTCACTGGATCACAGCAACTCAGTGCAGGCCGGGTGTCCAGTGTCACAGGTTTGCAGACAGGAGCCGCTGAAATGCTGACTGTAACCCCTGATGTGCCAGAGACCAGTAAAGAACAGTGCTCAGGTACTGACCAGAAGCAGAGGGGCTGGAATTGTATGTTCTCCAAGTTAACCCTTGGTGTGTGCATGGAGGCAAAACTTCTCCAAAGATTTTATAAACTTTTTACCTCAACTACCTATTGATTTTTGTTCAACTTTGTATAGATAGGTGAGGATACTAGTTATTACTGTATACTTAACTTTCATCAACCAGTCCTCCATCAGCTACTGCTTATTTCACCTGCACAGACTGAACTAATTTAGCTACAAATGGTATTCTTCATATACTGAACTAATCTTGTATCTGCTGTTGTATATTCCAGCTGTATAGCAACTATGTAGCCCCATGTGCCTAAAGTGAACTAATTCTTTACCAAATACTGTATAATCCACCTGCATAGACTAAACTAAGCCTTTATCAGCTATGAATAGTATTTTCCATTTGTAGTGACTGAACTTATCTGATGTCTACTGTATATTAGGTATAGCAGCTACTGTACGCTTCATCTGCATAAGATCTTTTTATCAACTACAGGCGGTCCTCTACTTAACACCCGACTTACAGACGACCCCTAGTTACAAACGGACCTCTGGATGTTGGTAATTTATTGCACCCTAGACTACAATAATCAGCAAAAACAGTTATCACAGGTGTCTGCAACTAAGCTTTAGCTTTCCTGTGTTCCTGTTCCAGTGCTCCTGTGTGTTCCTGCATTCCTGTTCCCATGCTCCTGTGTGTTCCTGTCCGTTCCTGTGCTCCCATTCCCATCTGCCTGGACCTCCCGTTGCTGACCCCGGATTGGATTTGACCTTGCGTCTCTGCCACCTGCCCTGACCCCGAACCTGTCCAAGAGCCTGTTTTCTGTTAAGGTACCTTAACCTCGGTTGCTAGTCTCACCTGTGGAACGACCTGGTGGTACCCTGCCACAGTAAGACCATCCTGCTTTGTGGCGGGCTCTGGTGAAGACCAGGTGCCACTTAGATTTCGGTCTCAGGTGTCGGCTGGTACCACCCCCGCGGTGGTCCAGAGGATCCACTGATCCTGAATCCTGATAACGTGGTCATGGTGGTTTAGCTGCTGTCATTGAATAGTGTGCAGTAAAACCTAGATCAAATGTTTGCATACCATTTACCATTTACAAACAATCGAGCTGCATCCGCAATACAGAGAGGTAGAAGTGTTATATACTGATTCCTCAATGATATGGCGGGTGCTCTACTGTAAAGTTCCCATGAAGGGTTAAAATAATGCTGAGGATTACCAGCATAAATGTCTTTATTGCGGTATCCGAAGGTTTTAATATACTGACAAAACTCTTTATCCTGCATCATGTTTTTTCAGGCCTGAAACAACTCCTGAGCTAAAGCTTTTCAGTTAATCAACGATGCAGCTTGCATTTTTTTTCCGTCATTAGTAAAATAGATTTTGCCCTTGAATAGCGGTCAGCCTTCAATTCCAATTCTACATTGGATATAATCAATAGACCAAAAGAAGAAGAAATGTGTTTTCCACACCAATTTATCAATAAATAAAAACATGTTTTTACTGAATTGTTATAAATGCCAAAGATAGAGAACAGTACACAGGTGAAAATATATGCCTGGCACTTTACAAGGTGGGAAATACACAAAAAATAATATGTAAAATTGTTAATCACTAGCCTATATAACCCATACCCATAGGGCTCTGTACATTAAAATGGGTACCAATGTACAATATTTACAGAGTAAACTCACTAGTTGTATGGACTAGGTAAATGCTTAGAGGCTTACTGAGGCCCTGTCGTCAAAAGACCTACTGAAACTTGGAGCCGACCCTGAGCGAACGTGTCACCAGAAATGTAATTTTTAGCTGGTGACAGGCTTAACCTATACTATACTGATTTTAGAAATGCCATTGTCAGCATTCTGAATCATTTCAGTAGTTGATTTAAATGTAGTGTAAGTGTTATTCACATAACCTGACTCCCTGACAGCAGCATGTGGTGTGTCCCTGGAGAGGGGGCAGCTGTTGCCTGTCTTGTGCATTGAGCAGGAAGGGGAGGTGGTGGTGTGCAGTGAAGAAAAATTGCGTGAGGAGACACAGGTACACACAGGCTGCAGCTGACCCCTCCCTGGGAATCACCACCCACTGCTGGCAGGGAGTCAGAAAATGTTAATAAAACATATTGAAATGATTAAGAATGCTGACAAAGGTGTTTTTAAAGAGGACCTATCACCCCATTTATCGGCACTAGGAGCTGATTACTAAAGTAAGCAGCTCCCAGTGCTTGAACAAATGCCGCAGTGTTAGAGTGATAGCGTTACCGGAAACCTCCGGTAACGCTATCTAACACTGCGGCAGGGTATAGTGTAATTGTCCGACAGCTCGCAAAGCTGCCCGACGTATTCATGAGGGGGCAGGGTTGTGGCGTGACTAGGGGTGGTGACTGCCGGCCTATGGAGCGAGCGGGGCGGTTCGGGGTAGAGGCAGCGCCTCGGACCGCCCCCTCATGAATACATCGGACAGCTTTGCAAAGTGTCCGATGATTACACTATACCCCGCCGCAGTGTTAGATAGCGTTACCGGAGTTATCACTATAACACTGCGGCGTTTAATCAAGCACTAGGAGCTGCTTACTTTAGTAAGCAGCTCCTAGTGCCGATAAATGGGGTGACAGGTCCTCTTTAAATTCAATATATCATTCCTGGTTTTGGCATAAAAATACTGATGTAAACTACTTAGAATACTACCACGTGAATATAACAAAAAAAGATGCTCGCTCAGTTTTGGCTTGTGATTCTAAGTGGCTAGTGAACTTAAGTGAGTTGAAAAAAGCGGAGTTTTGTGTGTGTTAAGAGTGAATCTGTTGTTTGGGTGATTGTGGACTGAGTATACAGGTAATAGCAAGGCACTTTTCTTAGTGTCACAATTTAAATAGATTTTTTTTTTTTTTTTTCCTTTCTTTGCCTGGTCTGCTAATTGGGAGGAGGGATTAGTGTTCACACATGATAAATTAAGGTCTAGCAACTCACTTTTGAGCTCGCTCAGTTTTGGCTTGTGATTCTAAGTGGCTAGTGAACTTAAGTGAGTTGAAAAAAGCGGAGTTTTGTGTGTGTTAAGAGTGAATCTGTTGTTTGGGTGATTGTGGACTGAGTATACAGGTAATAGCAAGGCACTTTTCTTAGTGTCACAATTTAAATAGATTTTTTTTTTTTTTTTTCCTTTCTTTGCCTGGTCTGCTAATTGGGAGGAGGGATTAGTGTTCACACATGATAAATTAAGGTCTAGCAACTCACTTTTGAGCTCGCTCAGTTTTGGCTTGTGATTCTAAGTGGCTAGTGAACTTAAGTGAGTTGAAAAAAGCGGAGTTTTGTGTGTGTTAAGAGTGAATCTGTTGTTTGGGTGATTGTGGACTGAGTATACAGGTAATAGCAAGGCACTTTTCTTAGTGTCACAATTTAAATAGATTTTTTTTTTTTTTTTTCCTTTCTTTGCCTGGTCTGCTAATTGGGAGGAGGGATTAGTGTTCACACATGATAAATTAAGGTCTAGCAACTCACTTTTGAGCTCGCTCAGTTTTGGCTTGTGATTCTAAGTGGCTAGTGAACTTAAGTGAGTTGAAAAAAGCGGAGTTTTGTGTGTGTTAAGAGTGAATCTGTTGTTTGGGTGATTGTGGACTGAGTATACAGGTAATAGCAAGGCACTTTTCTTAGTGTCACAATTTAAATAGATTTTTTTTTTTTTTTTCCTTTCTTTGCCTGGTCTGCTAATTGGGAGGAGGGATTAGTGTTCACACATGATAAATTAAGGTCTAGCAACTCACTTTTGAGCTCGCTCAGTTTTGGCTTGTGATTCTAAGTGGCTAGTGAACTTAAGTGAGTTGAAAAAAGCGGAGTTTTGTGTGTGTTAAGAGTGAATCTGTTGTTTGGGTGATTGTGGACTGAGTATACAGGTAATAGCAAGGCACTTTTCTTAGTGTCACAATTTAAATAGATTTTTTTTTTTTTTTTCCTTTCTTTGCCTGGTCTGCTAATTGGGAGGAGGGATTAGTGTTCACACATGATAAATTAAGGTCTAGCAACTCACTTTTGAGCTCGCTCAGTTTTGGCTTGTGATTCTAAGTGGCTAGTGAACTTAAGTGAGTTGAAAAAAGCGGAGTTTTGTGTGTGTTAAGAGTGAATCTGTTGTTTGGGTGATTGTGGACTGAGTATACAGGTAATAGCAAGGCACTTTTCTTAGTGTCACAATTTAAATAGATTTTTTTTTTTTTTTTTCCTTTCTTTGCCTGGTCTGCTAATTGGGAGGAGGGATTAGTGTTCACACATGATAAATTAAGGTCTAGCAACTCACTTTTGAGCTCGCTCAGTTTTGGCTTGTGATTCTAAGTGGCTAGTGAACTTAAGTGAGTTGAAAAAAGCGGAGTTTGAAAAAGAGAAGTCCACAGAACTGTAAGTAACCTACATTTTATATCTCTTGATTTATATACTCATCACAGTTTTGTAACTTGGATATGGCTAGCAAGATTGGTGGTATGCTCCAGTGCACACTCTGCCACATGTATACACTGCTGGAGCAAGAGTTCGAGGGTGAATACCGCTGTGACAGATGTGCCCATATTTTTCTACTAGAAGCTCGTGTTAGAGATCTGGAGGAAGATATTGCACGGCTGCGAGCAATTGACAATCTTGAGAGGAGTATGCTGCTCACTGAGCAAGCAATAAGCGGGGTAGAAGTGGAGGGTGGAGAGGAAAGCCAGCAGGGCCAGGTGGGTAGCTGGGTTACTATAAATAGAGGGAGTAGGAAGGGGTCAAAGAAAAGGAAGGCCAACTCTGACTCTGAACATCCAAGCAAAATTGCAAAATTGTGCAATGATGTCAGGACGTCAGTGTCAGAAATGGCAGCCCTAGCGGATCCTGCTCTCCCTTACAGCCGGGGGAGCAGACCAGCTAGTAGTAGGGTGGATGGGAGTGCAGGCAAGCCAAGGCAGCTAGTGGTTGTAGGGGACTCTATAATCAGGAAGACGGATAGAATAATTTGTCGCCAAGACCGCCTCAACCGAATGGTTTGCTGTCTCCCTGGTGCCAGGGTTCGGCATGTGGTGGAAAGGGTGGATAAATTACTGGGAGGGGCTGGGGATGACCCAGCTGTCGTGGTCCATGTTGGTACCAATGACAGAATAGATGGTAGGTGGAGGTGCCTGAAGAATAATTTTAAAGAACTAGGTTCAAAGCTTAAGGAAAGGACCTCCAAGGTAGTATTCTCCGGAATCCTACCTGTGCCATGCGCTACACAGAGCAGACAGCGGGAGCTCAGGGAGTTAAATGCATGGCTCAGATCCTGGTGTAGAGCAGAGGGATTTGGGTTCCTAGAGCATTGGGCTGACTTTTCACTGGGGTACAAGCTGTTTTCTGCAGATAACTTGCACCTAAGTGGAAGGGGGGCTGCTGTGCTGGGGGAGAGGATCCTAGCAGGGGTGGCGGAGTATTTAAACTAGGATCGGGGGAGGAGGAAAAGGAAGACACTGAAGGGGTAGACAGGTCAGAGAGAGGGCAGGTTATGTTGGTGGGTGGTGAGGTGGGCGGTGTATGTGGGACCAAGGCGGTGGATAAGGAGATCCACAAGTTGCAGAACAGTGGTGAGGATATATGTGCCAGTAAAATTACTTTAAATCAGATAAATAACTGTGGAAAATTAAATTGTATGTTCACAAATGCCAGAAGTATCACAGGCAAAATGGGCGAGCTTGAGGCTCTGATATTAGAGGAACAGTTAGATGTTGTTGGTGTAGTAGAGACATGGCTTGATGCATCGCATGATTGGGGTGTTAATATTCAAGGTTTTACACTCTTTCGGAAAGACAGGGCAAATAGGAGGGGAGGTGGTGTATGTCTGTATGTCAGAAGAGACTTAAAAGCGATTGTGAATGAGTCAGTGGTCTCAGAAGAGTGTGAGGAGGCTGAAACTTTGTGGGTTGAAATTCAAAGCCAAGAGAGCTTTGAAAAAATTATTTTGGGTGTAATTTATAGACCCCCTAACATCTCTGAGGAAATAGAGGGTCACCTATATAAACAGATGGAGCGGGCTGCACAGGAGGGGACCGTAGTGATAATGGGAGACTTTAACTTTCCAAATATAAATTGGGGTCAGGGCTCGTCTTCATCTATGAAGGGGAAACATTTTATGAACATTCTTCAGGATAATTTTATGGTGCAGCTTGTAGAAGATCCCACAAGAGGTGACGCATTGTTGGACCTTGTGATTTCTAACAATGAGGAGATTGTCCAAAATGTCAGTGTCAGGGAACCCCTTGGGAACAGCGATCATAATATAATTATTTTCCTCTTAAACTTTAAAAAGCAGAAACAGGTGGGAAAATCGAAAACTTTGAATTTTAAGAGGGCCAATTTCCAGAAATTCAGGGCTGCACTACTGGATACAGACTGGGATCAGATACTGTCACATGGTGATACTAATGTTAAATGGGAGAATTTCAAATCTATCCTGGGTTTTTATACTTCTAAATTTATTCCAATAGGTAACAAGTATAGACGGGCTAGATTACACCCTGCGTGGCTTACAGCTACAGTTAAAAGGGCAATTAATGATAAAAAGAGGGCATTTAAAAAATATAAATCTGATGGGTCACCAGAGGCTTTCAATACTTACAAAAAACTTACCAAAATCTGTAAAAAAGAAATCAAATCAGCCAAAATACAAAATGAAAGACAGGTGGCTAAAGATAGCAAAACAAATCCCAAGAAATTTTTTAAGTATATCAATGCAAAAAAAAATGGGTCAGAACAGGTTGGACCCCTTTATTCGGAAAATGGGGCATCGGTGACTGGAGACCAAGAGAAGGCGGAGTTACTTAATAGGTTTTTTAGCTCCGTTTATACAATAGAAGAGAGAACTTCTGACTTGGGTGGTGCCAGTGCGGGTCATGCACCCTGTAATATACTAGACTGGCTAAATGTAGACATTATCCAATCTAAGCTCAATAAAATCAATGTGTACAAAGCTCCTGGACCAGATGGGTTACACCCCAGAGTTCTTAAAGAACTCAGTTCTGTTATTGCTCTACCACTGTCTAAAATCTACAGGGATTCCGTAATGTCTGGTGTGGTGCCAAGTGACTGGCGCAAGGCAAATGTGGTGCCAATATATAAAAAGGGCTCTAGAACTTCGCCAGGCAATTACAGGCCTGTAAGCTTAACTTCCATTGTGGGGAAAGTATTGGAAGGGTTAGTAAAAGACTACATACTGGAGTATGTGACATCAAATAGAATAATAAGTGATAGCCAGCATGGGTTTACTAAGAATAGAAGTTGTCAAACTAACCTTATCTGCTTCTATGAAGAGGTGAGCAGATGCCTGGATGGAGGAGCAGCTGTGGATATTGTGTTCTTGGACTTTGCAAAGGCATTTGACACTGTTCCTCATAGACGCCTGATGGGTAAAATTAGGGCTATTGGTTTGGCAGAAATCATTTGCAATTGGATTGAAAACTGGCTGAAGGATCGTATCCAGAGAGTTGTGGTCAATGATTCATACTCGGAATGGTCACTAGTTATGAGTGGTGTACCTCAGGGTTCTGTGCTTGGCCCACTACTATTTAATATATTTATTAATGATATAGAGGTAGGAATTAATAGCACTGTGTCTATTTTTGCAGATGACACCAAACTGTGTAGTGTAATACAGTCTATGGAGGATGTTCATAGGCTGCAGGGTGACTTGGACAAACTGAATGTTTGGTCATCCACTTGGCAAATGAGGTTTAATGTGGATAAATGTAAGGTTATGCACCTGGGGGCCAATAATCCAAAGGCAAAATATGTCCTTGGGGGAGTAAATCTGGGAGAGTGCCTTGTTGAGAAGGACCTGGGGGTACTAGTAGATCATAAATTGAATAACAGCATGCAATGTCAATCAGCTGCCTCTAAAGCTAGTAGGATCTTGTCGTGTATCAAAAGTGGTATGGACTCTCGTGATAGGGATGTAATATTACCCCTGTACAAGGCACTGGTTCGGCCTCACCTGGAATATGCTGTCCAGTTCTGGGCACCGGTCCATAAAAAGGATGCCCTGGAGCTGGAGAGGGTTCAACGTAGAGCCACAAAAATGATAAGGGGTATGGAGGGTCTTAGTTATGAGGAAAGATTAAAACAACTAGATTTATTTAGTCTGGAAAAGAGACGACTACGAGGGGACATGATTAATTTATTTAAATATATGAATGGTCCATACAAAAAATATGGTGGTAAGTTGTTTCAGATTAGATCAAATCAAAAGACGAGGGGGCACTGTCTCCGTCTGGAGAAAACAAGGTTTAATCACCGGAGGCGACAGGGCTTTTTTACTATGAGAACTGTAACTCTGTGGAATAGTCTGCCTCAGGCGCTGGTCACAGCAGGGACAGCAGAGAGCTTTAAGAAGGGTCTAGATGCCTTTTTACACCTAAATAACATTGATGGTTATGTTATATAGAATTGTTCCCCTAAATCCCTTCCTCATCCAATCCCTTCCCTTCCTTGGTTGAACTTGATGGACAGGTGTCTTTTTTCAACCGTATAAACTATGAAACTATGAAACTATAGGTTGCTCCCGATTATTGAAGACCATGTGCCAGTATTCAGTAAATCATGAAGCAAACTGCATTTAGTGCACTTTGCCTCACTTCTGATAAATCTAGGCCTATAATTTCAAGTATTGCACCTTTTGAAAATCTAGAGAAAATCAATTAAAAACTTTCTAGATATTTATAGAAGTAGAATACATCAACAGAAATGTTGGCACTGTACCTCTGTAAATCTAACGTTGATTCCAGTTGTTTCCACCATATGAATAAAGGAGGCCAGATTATGTAAATTCAGAATTATATATACGGGAATCATGTGTCGTGTAGCTGCTTCATACATATCCAAGAAGATATCTGGATCTGTAAATATGTCCATCACAACAGCAATTACCTGCAAAAAAAACCAAACAAAATAGACAGTTAATAAACAAAAAGCGTAAAGTATAAAAAAACTTTTGCCTAACTCTGCACTAAGTTAAAGGTGTATTTCCAAAAAGACAAGTTTCCTAAATGTCACAATAAAAGATGACACATTCTCTAATTCGTTGTTAGTAACAAAAATACACATTTTGAGATGTATCAGAGCTGGAGAGTGTCATTTTGTGTAATATGCTTCTCATTGGTCTAATTTCTGATCTGTCTCATCTGTCTCTATGAGACATATGATGTTCAGAACGTAAATGAAAGTGTATATAAACTTGAAACCTTAGAGAGTCCCCGTCCACATACTGGAATTTTACACTGACCATCACTGAGTAATAGGAGCTAAAACAGCAATAAATTTAGTGGGACAGTTATGTTTTGCAGTTGCTGTCCCACCATCCCAGGCAGTTGGGAGAATGTTCTGGGGTGCCCCTCTCTGCCCCATATTGTCCTGCCTCCTCCTGATACTTGCAAAGCATTGGGACCAGAAAGAGGCTGGATCAGCTCCTTGCTACCTCCTCAGATGTCTGAAGAAGTCATGTGAGGAGGTAGCTCCTCTCCTCAGCAGGCCCCAACCCACCCCTCCTCTGAGGTACAGTTGGAGTCCTAGCAATGGGTAGAAGAGGAAGTGAGACTGCTACAGGAGAACAATGGAAGGTAAGTAGGTAGTTTTTTTTTTGTTAAATACCCAAGAACAGGAGAAAGGAGGCCACAACAAGAGGAGGCTGGAGGACAGGGATCCTCAGGTAGAGGAGGCTACGCTAGATGACAGGAAGCTGCAGGAGGGGACTGGATGACAGGAGGCTACAGGAAGGGGCTGGAGAACAAGAGGCCACAGAAGGAGCCTGGAAGACAGGGGGCCAAGGGAAGAGAAGGAAACACTGAAGGACCACAGTCCAAAGGATAAGGCTGAAGGACAGGAGGCCACATGAGGAGGCTGGAGGATTGGAGGCCACATGAGGAGGCTGAAGGAGAGGGGGAAACAAGAGAAGACTGGAGGACAGGAGGCCACAGGAGGATACTGAAGAACAGGAGGCTACAGGATGAGGCTGGAGGATAGAAACCTACAATATGAGGGAGGATGGAGGACAGGAAGCAACATGATAAGGAGGATTGAGGACAGAAGGGCACAATATGAGGAGGATGGAGGACAGGGGCCACACCATGTGATGAGGGATGGGGATTGAAGTACAAATAGTATTATGTATAAGTTTGGGAAGATAAATAAAAGTGGAACACCAAATGTAAAGGGAGGATTAAATTAAATAGGGGTGGGGGCGGAGCCTGACCGCGCTGCATGGCAGACGCTCCTTGCTGAGCTCCTGCTACACAGTTTAAGCTCCAATGAAATACAGCGACCCACTACAGCTAAAATGGTCCGCACAAAGAGAGAATACACAGGAGACCCCCAGGGAACACCGAAACTAAAGAAAAACGCAGGGGGTTTAGATAAATATCTCCGCAAAAAGCACACTACCCCACCGACCAAGAAAGGCAAGATGGTGCCGGAGCCCATGCTGGAGTCTGACATAACGGATGACTCGGACCTGGACAGTGTCGCAGGGCAAGAGGAACAGGAACAGCACTAAGACTCGGCACCACCGTCCAGAAATTTCCTCAAAAAGCTCCTGTCACAAGCAATTACCCCGGTAATGAAGCAGCTTACCGCTATACACGCTGAGGTGAAATCCATCGGATACCGGGAAGAGCAGCTAGAGGAACAGCGGTAATTGAGCACAGCGAGGCCCTGGTGTATGTGAACGGAGTATAAGCAGATGCCATCAACAACGCACTGCTTCTGATAGAGGATCAAGAGAATCGCAGCAGAAGATGCAACATCAGAATAAAAGGTCTCTCGGAAGACATAACAGCCGAAATGCTCCGCTCCAAGGTACTTTCTATTTTTTCTCTACTATTACCTACCGATAAGGCTAAAGACATAGTCATTGAGACTCATTAAGGCCCCCTCCGGAAGCGGATGATACCCCAAGGGACATAGTGTGTGGCTTATTAAGCTACCGGGATACAGAAGCTATCCTAAAGGCGTCTAGAGCAAATTCTGGGAATTTGAAGGTTCCTCAATCACCATCTTTCAAGACATAGCTCCATCCACACTATACAAGAGACGTTTATTGCGTTCTCTCACAGACAATTTGAGACAAAAGAAGATTCTTTTCAAATGGCTGTACCCATTCGGGATCACATTCTCTACAGAAGGCAAGAGATGCACCATTAAACATCCAAGGGACTTAACAAGAGCCTTGGCGATCCTGGAAATTGAACCATTGAGTATCACCTCATGGCTCCCTATTACAGAACAACACTTGGACTTACCAAGCCTTCCTAAAGTCAGCCAATGGGCAACTTCGGGAAGGACTAAATCCCCTAAGGCTAAGAAGAAGAATAATATGGACACTTGATATAGTGAGCCTAAAAGTAGGCACGAGAGGCCTCTAGGGTAATGTATGGCTATTGTTGTGAAATATTTGTAGAGCCGGCCTGGACAAGGCTTGATTGCAAAGTTTAGTTAACTATTTTTAGTATCACAAGTTAATTTTATTGGATTTTCTTGTATAACATAGTGGGTTTTAAACTAGACCCTTTTGAATATATAGGAGCAAGCCTGTGTGCTCCGATCAAGACATGCTCTTAACACCAGAGCAATTTTTCCACTCCTTTCCTCCAGAAATTCACCCGAGGCAGGGTCACAGCATAAAAGAGAAAAACACATGCCCTTATTTTGCTGTAATGCTGTGCCCAGGCAACGGGATATGGAAACCACATTTCAAGGAGGCATCGCCAAATGCGGCCATAACAGTTAATGTATGTTGTTTGAATGTTTCAATAAGTATAGGTTATTGCATTATTGGTTCACAGTGTAAAGAAGGTACCCATTTTGAGAAAACCCTAAAAGGTTACCCAATACAATTAAGCAGTCCCTGCTACAGACCCAGTTATTCATATGGCTAGCTTAAAAAGCGCTACCTATAACGTCAGAGGGCTCAACACCCCCCAAAAATGCTCACAACTCTACACCTTACTCAAAAGAGATAAAATCGATATATTTTTCTTACAAGAAACACATTTTAAGATAGGTAAAATACCACTCATACCCAGGAAAAGATTCAGTCAATGTTTCCACAATGCCCACTCACAAGCTGCAAGAGGAGTGTCTATATGGCTGTCACCAAAAGTACCCTTCATACACGAAAGGACATGGAGGGATGAAGAGGGTAGAATATTACTGGTAGTAGGAAAAATAGTTAATACTACAGTCACACTAGTCTCATTGTATGCCCCAAATAGAGGACAAGTGAATTGGTTAAAGGAAGCTGTGCATAAAATAAACACTTATGCAAATGGGGTGAAAATTGTAGGAGGAGACATTAATTTGGCACTGAACCCTATCTTAGACTGTTCTATAGGAAAATCCTCTCACTCCAGGAAAGCATTGGGTACCATCAACAGAACCCTGAGAAGTCATGGCCTGATAGACTCATGGAGAACATTACATCCTGCAGTGAAGGACTTCACACATTATTCAGCTATGCACCGCAGGTACTAGAGGTTAGATTATTTTTTCATTACAGACTCTCATATAAATATACTCAAAAAGGTGACCATAGGGCCAGCAACCATATCAGACCACAACCCAGTCATCATGGAAATTTGCCTCAAAAACCTACCGATTAAAGAATGGATTTGGAGGCTAAATGAAACACTTCTAGATAGGAGAGAAGATGTAGCCTGGATAGAAAACAAGATGGAACAATTCTTTTCGAGGAATGTTCCCAGGGACACATTGGAGACTTATAACTGGGAATCCCATAAAATGGCAATCAGAGGGGAGTTCATAGCGCTGGGGGTGAGAACTAAGAAAAAGAAAAACAATATCCTAAATGAACTGCTAGAGAAAATAGCAAAATTAGAGGCCATCACTAAACACTCTACCGCAATTAATCGCCAAGAAGAATTAGCAGACTTAAGGAAAAAACTCCTAGACACCCTGAGCATTACACATGCCAAAAACTACCAAAACTTCAAATATAAATTTTACGGCCACGGGGATAAAGGAAACAAATTAATGGAACATCTTATTAAGGGGGAAAGAGAAGCAAATTTTATAACTAATATCAAGACACCAGAGGGCAGGATAGCGAGCATGACGTCAGAAATAGCAGAGGCCTTCCTTCATTTTTACAGCACACTGTACAACATTGACAATCAACAGGGTGGTGACACAAACCAACAAATGAAAGAAATGAAAGATTTTCTATCTAAACTAGATCTACCAATACTATCTGAAGAGGAAGGGGCTGGACTCTTAAAAGCTGTTACAGAAGAGGAGTTGGCTGACATTCTTGCCACAAGAGCCCTGGTCCAGACGGGCTAACAGTCAGCTATTATAAAAAATTTGCTAAACACCTATTGCCACATATGGTAAAATGGTGTAACGCCCTTCTAGCAGGAGAAAAACCACCCCCGCAAGCTCTCTCAGCTACCATAGTGGTTTTACCTAAGCCGGGTAAGAACCCTGACTGTTGTGGTAATTCCCGCCGATTGCTCTACTTAATGTAGCTATAAAGATTTGGGCAAAACTTCTTGCTAGGAGGATAAATACATACCTACCCAAATTAATAGACAAAGAACAAACAGGGTTTGTGCCGGGGAGAGAAGGGAATCACAATTCCATAAGAGTCATTCAGGCAATATGTATCACAAGAGAGTGCAATATTCCGCTAGTCCTTCTCGGCATTGATGCCGAGAAGGTTTTCCATAGAATAAAGTGGAAATATATGGAAGCATCATTAGAACAGATGGGATTCCCATTAGCATTCATTCAGGCTATAATGACTCTATACGCAAAATCAAGTGCCAGAATCAGGATTAATCGAACCTTATCGAGAGCGTTCCAAATCAAAAATAGCACTCGACAAGGATGTCCACTTTCACCTTCTCTCTTTATCCTCACTATGGAAAGTCTGTTGCAGGCCCTTAGAAGACATCCAAACATACAAGGACTAACCATAGGGGGAAGAACCTATCTCAATGCTGCATTTGCAGATGACCTTTTATTAATGATCACAAAACCTGCACAAGCCTTCAAACATATGATAAAAGACAAGGAAGCAGCACTCCGTGGAAAATTCTGTGTTTTTATTTCGCCAGTGGGCAGATGCAACGTTTCAGCTGTCGCTATGCAGCCATTTTCAAGCATAATTAGTGGTAGTACAAGGCAGGTATTTATCCCCCACAGGATGTGACATCATTAATCAATTAACAATAGGTGAAATAAGATACAATATAAATTCATATTTGGTAGTGGTAAGTAAGTGAGGCCGTGTTACAATGTGTCAAAAGTGTAATACACAGTACAATATTTACATTAAATGCCATTAGACAGTCAGTCCACGGCTCCGTCATGCCTGAAGTAAATAGACCAATAGCGCATGACCAGCACGTTGCCTGGGCAACCAGGACAACAGAAGGGAATGGAAACAGCTCAGGAAAAGTTTTTCTACGAGCAATGGCACACATAGCTCTAAGACCCACACATCAAGGTTCGGCGCTCACCTCAGTTAGGAACACATGCGGCTCCCGGGGGGACTAGCTGGGACATCGAGATCTCGTTGCGGAATGCCCGAAGGGCAACCGCCGCGATCAATCTTGTCACACAGCGACGTCACTCACCCATGGATACCTCTACTCTCGCGAGAGTGTCCAGACTGGGAAGCGGCCATCTTGGAAGAGGGCATACACGAGCGAGTGCCAGTATTGAGGTAAAGTAAAGGAAAAGAAAAGCACTTAAGGGAAGAACAACGGGATGCAATAATAGTAGTAAAGGGTCAGTATTTGCAGATCGCTTAGATCCATAGAAAAGTGCATCCAAGTAGATATCCGTTGTCCTCCTGTGCGGTACACTTTTGAGCTGTATCAAAATTGGTCATATGCGCGAGTGTCACAACATATAAAGAATAAGGCATTGTTTAGTAATAATATGAAGATAAAATAATGGGCTGACGGAACACACAGGGTTGGGTGTCCATAATTCCATATAGAGGGTGATCTATAGGGAGAAAGAAAGAAGAGAAGAATGATGAATAAAAAATTGTACATAAATAAGAGTTGTACATAACCAAAAAAAGAACATTTACTTCGTTACACTGTTGTCTATATGTGAGTAAACAAAGGGGAATCATAGGGCAAACTTAATTCAAGGTATTCACATTAAATTCAATGTTGAGACCATTGGGTTGTAGGGTGTTGAGTCTATAGATCCATTCAGTTTCACGCTTTTTAAGGATCTTCTGTCGATCCCCACCTCTGCGCAGGGGTGGGATATGGTCTATAATACAGAATTTCAATTGTTGTATGGAGTGCCCACAGTCGACAAAATGGCGAGGGACAGGTAGGTCAAGTTTAGATGTATTTATGGTCGACCTGTGATTGTGTAATCTGAGTCTGCACTCAGTGGTGGTTTCTCCTATATAAATCTTCGGGCATGGGCATAGTAAAGCATATATAACATGGTCTGTTCTGCATGTCAGATGGTGTCTAATGGTAAATTTCTTACCAGAGACAGGACCAGTAAAAAAAAGGGCCTTTAAGCATGTAATTACAATTTTCACAGCTCATGCATGCGTAACAGCCCGGTTTCAAAGTCGATGCCAAATTCTGTTTCTTATTGACGGGGCCAAGATCACTTTTAACAAGGTGATCTTTCAAATTCCTCGGTCTCCTATAGGAGAATAAAGGGGGGGCCTTAACGGCCTGGATATCATGATGGTATCGAGAAAGTATGGACCAGTGTTTGGAAATCAGGTTAGAGATAGATTGGCTCTGAGGACAAAAGGTAGATACAAATGGAATCCTATCAGTAGATGTTTGGTTCCTAGTGCGAGGTGTCATTAATGAGGACTTGTCTAGAAGTTTAGCCTTTTCACAATGTCTATGTACCAGCTGTTTGGGGTACCCTCTGGCTACAAATTTTGCACACATCTCGTCTAGCCTCTGGTCCACTCGTTTGGGATCATCAACAATCCTCCGGACTCTGACCATTTGGCTAAAGGGGAGGGAATTTACTGTACATTTGGGATGTGCACTGTCGTACCTTAGAAGGTTATTACGGTCAGTGTTTTTGACAAATAAATCAGTTTTCAGTCTATCACCTTCCACATACACATTAGTATCCAGGAACTGTACATTTGTATAAGAGAAAGATTTAGTAAATTTAATATCTGGATCCATCTGATTTAAATAATCAAAAAAGGTGAGGAACATGTCAAGATTCCCTGTCCAGATCAGGAAGATGTCGTCGATGAAACGCCACCACCCCAGCACATGTGCAAAGAGTGGGGACGTATACACCGACGTTTCCTCAAGGTCTGCCATAAACATATTAGCATATGTGGGGGCCATATTGGCCCCCATTGCTGTCCCGCGTAGCTGTAAGAAGTAGTCATTATCAAACAAGAAATAATTGCAAGTCAAGATAATTTCTAATAGATCCAATATGAATGTCTGACAATTCATAGAAAGATCAGTGGTCAATAAAGCTTTTTTTACACATAACAGTCCCCTCTCGTGGTTGATATTTGTATACAGACTGGTGATGTCAAAAGAGGCCAGAATGGTGTTAGGTGGAATCACTACATCCTGAATTTTCAAGAGAAAATCGGAGGTGTCCCTAATGTAGGATTTAGCATCAGTGGCAAAACCGCAGAGGAATTTATCCACAAATCTAGCTGCTGATGAGAGTATTGAGTCACTTCCTGACACTATAGGTCTGCCTGGAGGGTCAATGAGCCTCTTATGGATTTTAGGCAGACAATACAGTATCGGAGTGACAGTCTTGTCAGGAGTAAGAAACAAATGTGTGGCTTTATCAATGGTATCTGATGCGTATGCATTATCGACCAACAACCTCAGTCTCTTAGAAATCCAG
Source organism: Engystomops pustulosus (assembly GCF_040894005.1). Classification (NCBI taxonomy): domain Eukaryota; kingdom Metazoa; phylum Chordata; class Amphibia; order Anura; family Leptodactylidae; genus Engystomops; species Engystomops pustulosus. The sequence continues at coordinate 101,120,400 of NC_092416.1, read as the reverse complement.
GGTAAGGGATTTTCGGACAACTTGTAATGAATATCAGCATCGGAGAGTTGGCGTTGGATTTCAGCCAGATATTTGATCTGGTCCATGACGACAATTGCACCACCCTTATCGGCTGGTTTAATAACCAAATTGTCGTCATGGATCAGCTCAGAGAGCGCCAATCTGGTGGCTCTAGACAGATTGCTGCGGATGGTAGGCTGCGTATCAGAACGATATTTACATTTCAATGATTCAATATCATGCTTAACTGATGTAATGAAAGTTTCAACAGCACAGGAGTTAATAAATGGAATGAAATCACTTTTGTTAAACAAACCAAGGTCTTTAAGACATATATCAGGAACACAGTCCGGAGTAAGGTTGGTTGGCCCAGGGGTCTGATATTGGGCAAACCAAATCTTGAGTTTAATAGATCTAAAGAAACGGGCTAGATCAGCCTCAAGTTTCAACCAATCAGTCCTGCCAGTAGGGCAGAAAGATAGCCTCTTACTTAAAAGTTCTACTTGCAAATCAGACAATGTGTAGGACGAAATATTTACCACCAGATCGTTCTGTGAAGATTTCATTTCTTCTGTGCTGTTGTTTTCAACAATTTGGAACTTCGTGTCATGGGGCTGCCTTCTGTGCCGCCTTCCACCGCGCCGGATCTTTCTCCTCCTCCCTTCGGACAAGCATCGCCGACCTCTAAAAAAGGCAATCCCTGAGATGATGCCATTTCCGATTTATTTAGTTGTGCTGATGGAGGTTTAGGTGATTTCTTGGAGTACTGTTGTTTCTGTGCCCTTGGTTCTATTCTCTCCTCGAGTTGCCAATTATAGATTTTACCCACTTTATAGTTCTCTGAGTCTCGATGCCATTTGTGTCGTTTGGTTTCCTCTTGATCATGTTTAAATTTAGAAAAGACTCCTGATGACTTCTCTTTATATATTGTAAATTCGGATGCATCCATCAGCTGTTGTAATTGAGTCTCATATATGGTAAGTTTGTTCGATGTGGTTTCAATCTCCTTCTGTAAAAAACATCAAATGCATATTTATTAGTAAGTCCTTCAAAAATACGACAGAATTCAGCGTTATTTGAGAATAAGTTGGGTCTCAATTGTGGTCTGAGACCACGTGGGATCATCTTGTTCTTGTAATATTCACCCAAGAGAGAGAGATGTAGTTTCAACGTAATCAATCTCCTAGATTCAGTTTCAAAGAGTCTCTTGACGTCAATTTTAGATGGAATACTCAAGAAGGAGGTATCTCCCAGAGAGCCCCCAAGGATACGATGCACATCGTCTTCAGTGTACGAAAATACCACAGGTGAAACAGGTTCAGTTCTTAATACATATAGTTTCTCACTCACGTGCACAGCTCCAGAATCCATGGTAGCTTCAGAGAAAAGGGTGGGGGGGAGCAGCACAGTGAAAAAGTGAATTTAAAATTCGAGGTGGGTGCAGGCTTCACAAGGATCCGGATCCAAATCCCATATGCAACAGAAGATATAAGACAAGGAAGCAGCACTCCGTGGAAAATTCAGTGTTTTTATTTCGCCAGTGGGCAGATGCAACGTTTCAGCTGTCTCTATGCAGCCATTTTTCACTGTGCTGCTCCCCCCCACCCTTTTCTCTGAAGCTACCATGGATTCTGGAGCTGTGCACGGGAGTGAGGAACTATATGTATTAAGAACTGAACCTGTTTCACCTGTAGTATTTTCGTACACTGAAGACGATGTGCATCGTATCCTTGGGGGCTCTCTGGGAGATACCTCCTTCTTGAGTATTCCATCTAAAATTGACGTCAAGAGACTCTTTGAAACTGAATCTAGGAGATTGATTACGTTGAAACTACATCTCTCTCTCTTGGGTGAATATTACAAGAACAAGATGATCCCACGTGGGCTCAGACCACAATTGAGACCCAACTTATTCTCAAATAACGCTGAATTCTATCGTATTTTTGAAGGACTTACTAATAAATATGCATTTGATGTTATTCTCCTAAACATCGATTTTTTACAGAAGGAGATTGAAACCACATCGAACAAACTTACCATATATGAGACACAATTACAACAGCTGATGGATACATCCGAATTTACAATATATAAAGAGAAGTCATCAGGAGTCTTTTCTAAATTTAAACATGATCAAGAGGAAACCAAACGACACAAATGGCATCGAGACTCAGAGGACTATAAAGTGGGTAAAATCTATAATTGGCAACTCGAGGAGAGAATAGAACCAAGGGCGCAGAAACAACGGTACTCCAAGAAATCACCTAAACCTCCATCAGCACAACTAAATAAATCAGGAATGGCATCATCTCAGGGATTGCCTTTTTTAGAGGTCGGCGATGCTCGTCCGAAGGGAGGAGGAGAAAGATCCGGCGCGGTGGAAGGCGGCACAGAAGGCAGCCCCATGACACGAAGTTCCAAATTGTTGAAAACAACAGCACAGAAGAAATGAAATCTTCACAGAACGATCTGGTGGTAAATATTTCGTCCTACACATTGTCTGATTTGCAAGTAGAACTTTTAAGTAAGGGGCTATCTTTCTGCCCTACTGGCAGGACTGATTGGTTGAAACTTGAGGCTGATCTAGCCCGTTTCTTTAGATCTATTAAACTCAAGATTTGGTTTGCCCAATATCAGACCCCTGGGCCAACCAACCTTACTCCGGACTGTGTTCCTGATATGTCTTAAAGACCTTGGTTTGTTTAAAAAAAGTGATTTCATTCCATTTATTAACTCCTATGCTGTTGAAACTTTCATTACATCAGTTAAGCATGATATTGAATCATTGAAATGTAAATATCGTTCTGATACGCAGCCTACCATCCGCAGCAATCTGTCTAGAGCCGCCAGATTGGCGCTCTCTGAGCTGGTCCATGACGACAATTTGGTTATTAAACCAGCCGATAAGGGTGGTGCAATTGTCGTCATGGACCAGATCAAATATCTGGCCGAAATCCAACGCCAACTCTCCGATGCTGATATTTATTACAAGTTGTCCGAAAATCCCTTACCCTGGATTTCTAAGAGACTGAGGTTGTTGGTCGATAATGCATACGCATCAGATACCATTGATAAAGCCACACATTTGTTTCTTACTCCTGACAAGCCTGTCAATCCGGTACTGTATTGTCTGCCTAAAATCCATAAGAGGCTCATTGACCCTCCAGGCAGACCTTTAGTGTCAGGAAGTGACTCAATACTCTCATCAGCAGCTAGATTTGTGGATAAATTCCTCTGCGGTTTTGCCACTGATGCTAAATCCTACATTAGGGACACCTCCGATTTTCTCTTGAAAATTCAGGATGTAGTGATTCCACCTAACACCATTCTGGCCTCTTTTGACGTCACCAGTCTGTATACAAATATCAACCACGAGAGGGGACTGTTATGTGTAAAAAAAGCTTTATTGACCACTGATCTTTCTATGAATTGTCAGACATTCATATTGGATCTATTAGAAATTATCTTGACTTGCAATTATTTCTTGTGTGATAATGACTACTTCTTACAGCTACGCGGGACAGCAATGGGGGCCAATATGGCCCCCACATATGTTAATATGTTTATGGCAGACCTTGAGGAAACGTCGGTGTATACGTCCCCACTCTTTGCACATGTGCTGGGGTGGTGGCGTTTCATCGACGACATCTTCCTGATCTGGACAGGGAATCTTGACATGTTCCTCACCTTTTTTGATTATTTAAATCAGATGGATCCAGATATTAAATTTACTAAATCTTTCTCTTATACAAATGTACAGTTCCTGGATACTAATGTGTATGTGGAAGGTGATAGACTGAAAACTGATTTATTTGTCAAAAACACTGACCGTAATAACCTTCTAAGGTACGACAGTGCACATCCCAAATGTACAGTAAATTCCCTCCCCTTTAGCCAAATGGTCAGAGTCCGGAGGATTGTTGATGATCCCAAACGAGTGGACCAGAGGCTAGACGAGATGTGTGCAAAATTTGTAGCCAGAGGGTACCCCAAACAGCTGGTACATAGACATTGTGAAAAGGCTAAACTTCTAGACAAGTCCTCATTAATGAAACCTCGCACTAGGAACCAAACATCTACTGATAGGATTCCATTTGTATCTACCTTTTGTCCTCAGAGCTAATCTATCTCTAACCTGATTTCCAAACACTGGTCCATACTTTCTCGATACCATCATGATATCCAGGCCTTTAAGGCCCCCCCCCCCTTTATTCTCCTATAGGAGACCGAGGAATTTGAAAGATCACCTTGTTAAAAGTGATCTTGGCCCCGTCAATAAGAAACAGAATTTGGCATCGACTTTGAAACCTGGCTGTTACCCATGCATGAGCTGTGAAAATTGTAATTACATGCTTAAAGGCCCTTTTTTTTACTGATCCTGTCTCTGGTAAGAAATTTACCATTAGACACCATCTGACATGCAGAACAGACCATGTTATATACGCTTTACTATGCCCATGCCCGAAGATTTATATAGGAGAAACCACCACTGAGTGCAGACTCAGATTACACAATCACAGGTCGACCATAAATACATCTAAACTTGACCTACCTGTCCCTCGCCATTTTGTCGACTGTGGGCACTCCATACAACAATTGAAATTCTGTATTATAGACCATATACCACCCCTGCGCAGAGGTGGGGATCGACAGAAGATCCTTAGAAAGCGTGAAACTGAATGGATCTATAGACTCAACACCCTACAACCCAATGGTCTCAACATTGAATTTAATGTGAATACCTTGAATTAAGTTTGCCCTATGATTCCCCTTTGTTTACTCACATATAGACAACAGTGTAACGAAGTAAATGTTCTTTTTTTGGTTATGTACAACTCTTATTTATGTACAATTTTTTATTCATCATTCTTCTCTTCTTTCTTTCTCCCTATAGATCGCCCTCTATATGGAATTATTGACACCCAACCCTGTGTGTTCCGTCAGCCCATTATTTTATCTTCATATTATTACTAAACAATGCCTTATTCTTTATATGTTGTGACACTCGCGCATATGACCAATTTTGATACAGCTCAAAAGTGTACCGCACAGGAGGACAACGGATATCTACTTGGATGCACTTTTCTATGGATCTAAGCGATCTGCAAATACTGACCCTTTACTACTATTATTGCATCCCGTTGTTCTTCCCTTAAGTGCTTTTCTTTTCCTTTACTTTACCTCAATACTGGCACTCGCTCGTGTATGCCCTCTTCCAAGATGGCCGCTTCCCAGTCTGGACACTCTCGCGAGAGTAGAGGTATCCATGGGTGAGTGACGTCGCTGTTTGACAAGATTGATCGCGGCGGTTGCCCTTCGGGCATTCCGCAACGCGATCTCGATGTCCCAGCTATTCCCCCCGGGAGCCGCATGTGTTCCTAACTGAGGTGAGCGCCGACTCTTGATGTGTGGGTCTTAGAGCTATGTGTGCCATTGCTCCTAAAAAAACTTTTCCTGAGCTGTTTCCCTTCCCTTCTGTTGTCCTGGTTGCCCAGGCAACGTGCTGGTCATGCGCTATTGGTCTATTTACTTCAGGCATGACGGAGCCGTGGGCTGACTGTCTAATGGCATTTAATGTAAATATTGTACTGTGTATTACACTTTTGACACATTGTAACACGGCCTCACTTACTTACCACTACCAAATATGAATTTATATTGTATCTTATTTCACCTATTGTTAATTGATTAATGATGTCACATCCTGTGGGGGATAAATACCCGCCTTGTACTACCACTAATTATGCTTGAAAATGGCTGCATAGAGACAGCTGAAACGTTGCATCTGTCCACTGGCGAAATAAAAACACAGAATTTTCCACGGAGTGCTGCTTCCTTGTCTTATATCTTCTGTTGTATATGGGATTTGGATCCGGATCCTTGTGAAGCCTGCACCCACCTCGAATTTTAAATTCGCTTTTTCACTGTGCTGCTCCCCCCCCCCACCCTTTTCTCTGAAGCCTTCAAACCTATTGTGGTACTCTTAGAGAAATTTGGGAAGTTGTCAAACTTCAAAATTAATATATATAATAAGTCAGAGGCAATGAATGTTTACCAACATGTGGTAAATTCTCTGAAAATCTCTACCCCTTTTAAGTAGCAAAACCATTCACTGACCTACTTAGTCCTACAAGTAGGACCTACTTAGACCTACAAGTAACAGCTAATCCGAAAGATCTTTTTTAGAGAAAATTATATTTAAGTCCTGAATAAGGTCAATACACAATTATCATCGATGGCACTTCCATACATATCATGGATGGGGAGAAAGAACTTATTAAAGATTAATAAATCACACCTCTATAGCAAAACTTTGGTTAATAGATACTCCAGAATCATGTAATACAAGTCTTACAGTCAGTAAAAAATTCACACACCCTTCTCAATAATCCCCCCCACTTATGCCATGTCAATGGTTACCGATTTACCTAAAGCCATTAAAAACATCCCACTCAGATATGTGGAACCACCTGGGGGACCTAACTACAAAACAATTTCATAAGATAAAACCAGCTGATCTAACACAATTAAGAGAAACACACTAAGCCACGATTAACTTCCTACACATGGAGGAACTTAAATTTACACACCTTGAGCTTCGTAAAAAAAAACAAGATCATTCAGGACCCAACATGGCTGGAGAAATGGCTCCTAATTGACAAAATGCCAAAAGGGGCAATCTCCATTCCCCATCACACAGATTAGGGAAATACATAAAAACTTGCATGGATTCTCCAAATGCATTCGTATCCAAGAAAACTCATACAAAACCATGACCAGATGGTACAATACTCCATCGGCCTTGAAAAAGAAAGGGTTAACGACCAACGATAAATGCTGGAGATGTAATAGAGCAGGAGCTACATTAGGACACATATTGTGGTCATGTGATAAAATTAAAAATTTCTGGTGGCAAGTCGAGAGAACAATCTCCACCATTATTAAGAAACCCATTAAACTTACCCCTGCTACAGTACTCCTATGGCTCTCAAATAAAACTTGGAAGACTAAGGAGGGAGATTTATGTACCCTGTTAGTTCAGGCAGCGAAAACAACAATTCCCCTGAGATGGCTATATCCTGACCCACCCACAATTGCAGATTGGCTAGATAAGGTTGACCATATACATAGAATGGAGGAACTTGCTAGCTGGGAGATGAGACATCATGAGCAACACACAACCATGGATAAAATTCCACAACCTTTCATGACAAAGGTAGTCCACACGTGGACCATCCATGTGTGGACAAAGATATAGAAAAGATGGAGGGAGGGCACGAGGGAAGGAGAGGCGACTTGCTACTTTAAGCCAGGTGAGGAGGGGAAATAACAATATATATATAAACAGGAACTCTGATGCTGGTAGGACGTCTGTCCTTAGCAGGATAGATGATCAAAACCAATACGTATTATTAGATATTGATGTAGCAATACCAGCCACGAAAAAGGAAATAGCGTCCAGGGGTACAATTTGTCCATATTGTGAACCTTCACTTTTCTATTCACAATCTTAACCTTTCAAAATTTGTTAATGTACTTTTACCAGTTATTGTAATTGTCTATAATACTGTTTTCATGTCATACTTGCTGCTGATATGTAAATCTGCTTGACCGTAATGTAGACTGTATTATTGGTATTCTTTTAAAACTTTGTTAAAAAACTTTAAACCAAAAAAAATTAAATAGGGGTTTTATATGATACCGAGTTGCATTAAGGGGTATTATATGGGTCCATATGGTGTTTGTCACAATAAGGGGGCATTATACTATATGGGGCCCATTAAGGTTGATGTTATACTATGCTTGTGGGTGGGACAAGGGGGCGTGGTTTGGCAAAATGTTGAGGGGCTTTGTCCCTCTTTATTGCACCCAAATTTTGGAAAGTATGGGGAGGGGTACTAGGAGACATCTGTAGCCTGCAGGAGAATATAAGTCCTTACTATTGCTGACAGCATGTAAATGACTCCAGGACCTTGAGTGATTTCATAAACTTCAGCTCATCCAATTACAAGGAGTTGGTCTCTTTATACTGCCCAATGGTATGTATCAGAGCTGGGTGTGTTTGAAAAAGTTTGAATGCAGTGTGTTATTTATATGTGGAAGTTTTAATGCATGAACAAATAAAGACAGAGTTAAGGCTCCCCATTAAATCTAATGAATGGCCATCAGATCCTGTACACACAGCCCAGTATTTATACAGTGCAACCTCTTTGCACAGGAAAGGGGCAGTCTGCAGATAGGGGGCAGGTTCCATAGCGGCAAAAAATAAAGAATCTGACATTGAATAGCTGGTACTACAGAAGTCGTGTTCTGTCTCAGGCTACTCTGGTGCAAGTAGGCGCCAGGGTGTGGAGTGTGTTCTGGTGGGACCTAATAGGCCACACAAAGTTGTATGACATGACAGACAGTACCATAACCTCCATGGGATTATCTTTGCCACGCTCATCCTCAGTGGGAAATGCAGTCATGACTGCAATCTGTGGCCCCTTCACCTCCCCCAGACATAGAGTTGCAAGATTCCCAAGAACTTTTATTGCAGAATGAGGATGTGGGTGGTGGACTGACAGAACAGACCCGATGAAAGACGATGAACTTCTGCGATGTGCACATGGAGAAGAGGACAATGGTGAGGGGTGATGATGAGGTCTGATTATGAGAACCCAACATTGGTGTAAATCAGCGAAATTTCGGATGAAGAGGTGGTGGCTAGGAAGCCATAAGCAGTCATAAGAACATGCCAAATGGGGCCAAGGTGCAACAATCAGCGCATAGCCACATTGTCGACAGCTACTGGCCACATCCAGAGTCCCAGGAAACAAATGTCATCCCACATGGTGTCTGCAGAAAATGTGTAATTTGCATGCTGTGACACCAGTCCATAAAACATTTCCAAAGCCTTAACTGGCCCATACCCAACAATGTGAAAGAGATTCAACATTTTGTGAGATCAGCTCATTTCTGCAGACGTTGTATGACGTTCAGCTGACCACAAGGGTATACAGGAGACAAGTGAACTTTTGTCACGTTTCTTTTGGTGGCCTTATTATCAAAGAGATGTGAAGCAATATGTTTCTGTGCTTTTCATCCACAATTGAATAGCCAGACAGAACATACAAATCAGACTTTGGCGCAATATCTCCAATGCTATAATTTATCATTTACAGGATGACAGTGTTGATTTGCTTCCCATGGTAGAATTTTCATTTTATAATTATTTGAGTATCTTCACTAAAAAGGCACCATTCTTTTCAAATTTTGGTCATCACCCAAGTAGCCTTCCTAACCAGGGAAACATCCATACTGGCAGTCGCTGATAGACTACAGTCCACTGACCCAACTGAAGTTGATTACATTGTTGAAAAGATCTTGGATACCTAATACCTAATTAAGTGCCGAGGGTATGGACCTGAAGATAATTCTTAGGAACCTGTAAACAACATTAGCGCCCCTCAACTGATAACACAATTCTACTAAAGATATCCAGATAAACCAAGTCAATCAGCATCCAGAAGCTGCTATTGAATGAGGAAATTATGGCAGAATGTGATGTACTTTGATTATGGACCCCTAGTGTCTGCTTTTTTATCATCGTCTTGTGCTGCACTTCTGATCCTCACCACTGGCAGCTGCTGTAATTACCCTTACCTAAGATGGTGGATTGACTGCATTATGGGGCCATCTTGTTTCCTGTTTGGGGCAATCATGTTTCCTGTTTGGATTTATAAGAAAACTATGAGGCAATTCTAACATTGCTTGAGTATTGTGACTTGTTCCAGTCTCCTGCTCCTTGAATTGTCTTACCCAAACTGTTTGTACCTACATGTTTTATACCTGCTGTGATCTACTCTACTACCTGCATTCCTGTTCCAATGCCTCAGTCCATCCTTGTGCCTGTCCATCTGTGTCTGCCAGTATCGTAACGGTTGTACTGCCTCCAATAAGCCACCAATATGGTAAGCTCTGAAGAAACCACCCTCTGCTCTACCATCCACATATTTTGCCTGCTATAAAAAGCTCTTCTGGCCATATTGCAGGATGAAGAGGAGGAAAAGGTGCTAGTCCAGTCCACACAACATTCACGGGGTGGGTTCCCAGACCGGTGGTCTACAACTGCACTGTCCAGTCAGGGAAAAGTTTTGAAGCAAGAAAATGAGGATGAGAAGGAGTTGGGTGACACACTGAGCAGCATGGCTGGAGCATGGCTGGGGAGCTGCAGAGGAGGAGGAAACAGCTCCCACAAGGAAAGCTTCTCCCTGTCTATGGGTCTGTTCCACATGAGCCATTATATGCTTCAGTGCCTGCACACTGACATTTGAGTTGTCCAGATACTCAACAGTGCCTAATACTGGGTAGCCACCTTGGTGAATTGACTCTAAAAGTATAGTGTTGCATCCTTCACACCTATAGTAGAGCATAAGGAGTTCCCATCCAACATTGAAAGCTCACCATCACCACCTTGGAAGGGAAAGTTAGTTTGGCAACAATGTGGAATACCATGTTCAATACTCTTTAACCTCCACCACCAATGAATATTACATGTAATACCAGGAGGCAGACTTTGCCTATGTCCACACATCTCCTGTTACTGAAGGATGGGTCCTCCCACGTTCAATTTCTGGGTGGGAAAATTTGACACATGGCCAGAGTTTGCCCTCTATGCCTTGCAGGTGCTTTCCTGCCCTGTTGTTAGCGTGCGCGCGGAGCATATGTTCAGCACTGCCGGTAGTGTCATCACTGACGAAAGGGTCCATCTCTCTACAAGCAGATGAACAAAGCATGGATCTTACACGACATGGTTTTGCCAGTTTACACATTCCTGAAACATCACTTTCCAATATTTCAGTTCTGCATTCCGAGAGTCCTTGACCATAGTGATAGGAAGGGTTTGTGGTTTCCCATTGCTTCTTTTAACGCAGAGAATGACTAACTGGGTCTGAACCCTCAGAGGGTGTTTTAGTGTTTTGACTAAGCCACTCTTCTCTACCTAACATCATTCATTCCAATACTAAAGTGTGAGACTAAAATAAGTGAGTTCAAGCGGACTTTGGTGCAGGAAATACAGGCCCGAGTTCCCATTCTACACTAAGATGTCAGTGGCAGCACACGAAGGAGGAAGAGGAATATACTAAAGCAGAAAGAAGACCCCCATGGCCACAATATGGAACACTATGTTGACTCCTGCTCAAACCACACCACCATTGAGTAGGGTATATAGTACCAGGAGGAAGAATGTCACTCACATGGTAAAGGATTATCTGTGGCTGTTCAATTTCTGGGTGGAAAAAAAAAAACAGAGCGTGCCTTTTATGCCTTGCAAATGCTGTCCTGCTCTGCGGCTAGTGTGCTGTCAGAGTGGGTGTTCAGTACCGTCGTCGTTGCCATCAACACTGACAAGAGGATACTTGCCAGTGTCCGCATTCCCAGAATCTCAACTTCAAATTCTTAGTTCCGCATTACTGGAAGATCAATTTAAATATTTCGAATCCACACTGCTGGAAATATCAATTTCAAATGTTTTTAATCCTCATTCCTGGAAAGTCCATTTTAAACATTTGAAATGCACACTCCCGGAAACGTCAATTTAAAATTTTTCAGTTCCTCATTCTCAGAATGTCAATTTCATATCTTTCACATACGCATACCCAGAATCATTTTACAAATATCATTTCACATACCAATTTCATCACAATTTCGTAGATGACAGCAGAATATCTTTACTATACAATCATTGGATATTTCTGTAACTGACCGCTGTCTTTTCAATTTTGAACAATACTTTGACCTAGATCAACCCAAATCAATTACCTCTGACTATGACACGTCAATTATAGCTTATAACATTATGAATCTATACCCCCCCTGAAACTAACCCCCCCCCCCCTGTCCCTTACTATTCCCCAGTTCTGATTTTTCGACATTTGATGTACCATAGTATATTTTTCTATTAATACGATAGCAAAAACTGTCCGGCTATTAAGAAAGATATTCCTCCTCTGGGAAAATGTATTCCTCCATGTCCTCCAGGTTGCAACAAATCTTCCTTTTACTTCTATTTTGCACAGTGAGCCTTTCGTTCTGCAATATTAGTCATATTAATCACATTACCTTTGAGGGTGGTTCCTTTGCAATGCAATTTTTAACTTTACAATATCTGGCAGTGAATAACAATTTCATCACTGCAATATTAACCATTTTTCACTCCCCACCTTCAAAAACCTATAACATTTTTATTTTTACACGTAGAAAAAGAGATTTGTGATGGCTTGTTTTCTGGGTAACAAATTGCACTTCATAGTGATGGTATTGAATATTCCATGCCATGTACGGGAAAAAAATTCCAAATCCAGTGAAAATGGTGAAAAAACGCATTTGCGTCGTTTTCTTGTGGGCTTGGATATTACGTCTTTCACTGTGCACCCCAAATGACATGTCTACTTTATTCTTTGGGTTGGTACGATTACGGGGATACCAAATGTGTATAGGTTTTATAATGTTTTCATACATTTACAAAAATTAAAACCTCCTGTACAATTTTTTTTTTATTTTGCCATCTTCTGGCGCTAATAACCTTTTGATACTTTGTTGTACGGAGCTGTGAGTGATGTCATTTTTTGCGACATTTGATAATATTTTCAGTGATATCACTTTTTATAGATTTTTTTATATTTTTCAAAATGGCAAAAAAGTGCCATTTTTGACTTTGGGCGCTATTTTCCGTTATGGGGTTAAACGCAGTGAAAAACCATTAGTATATTTTGATAGATCGGGCATTTTTGGACATGTCGATATCTAATGTGTTTATGATTTTTACTCTTTATTTATATTTATATCAGTTCTAGGGAAAGGGGGGTGATTTGAATTTTTAGTTTTTTTTATTATAATTTTTTTTACTTTTTTTATTTAAATTTTTACTATTTTTCAGACTCCTTAGGGTACTTTAACACTAGGTTGTCTGATCGATCCTATCATATACTGCCATACAGGGATCTTCCTCCTCATTCATTACAATGTGCTATCAGCACATTGTAAGGAAGGGGTTAAAACGCAACAGCCTCGGGTCTTCGGAAGACCCAAAGCTGTCATGGTGATGGATCGCCGCTCCCCGATGTCGTCACGGGGAGCAACGATCCTAGGCAAGATGGCAGCGCCCATGCACTGACATCTTTTTGAAGCTGCTGGCAGATTTGCCGGCAGCGATCGCTGTGATGACACCCGTGATCAGTTACCAGTAAGTCTTTGCTGCAATATGCTTGGGGCTATAAGAATTGTTTGACATTCCTTTTGAAGCATTCTCCATGTATCACGATCTATCTCTTCCATTTCTTCCCTCTGTTTTCTTTGTGAACAGTCTATACCCCTGCCATCATGTTGATCATTAAACACTTTGTACATTTTTGAAATTTGTAGTTTGGAAGATAATGCCTCTGTCAGCACCTGTCCAGCAAATGTGCAACCACTAGCTTGGCGCTAAGCTGTCAGACTGGGTATGGGGTGGCGAACTCGCCCTGCGTCATCCCTGAGGGCTAAGGCCCTGCCTAAAGCAGATAAGCAGCCCTGAAAAGGGCGAACCCACTATCAGGAACCTAACTGACAGGGAAAACTTACTTTGTCTAGCAGTTGCTGGATGGTGGAGCGGACAGGTAACCAGAATACAGGTATAGACCAGTGTTCACACTGTTACACAGAACCCAAAACAAGACTGAGACAGGAAGGTGGGGTCACATTAGGAGATACTGAGAGACAAAAAACAGATACAGACAGACAAGCGGAGTCAAACAAACCGGGTCAAAACCAAGATGGCGGCAAAGGTACAGAATAGTATAGCAATAGAATGATCGCTAGGGATGCAGAAGTCAATACACAGAATAGCAAGGACCGTAAGAGCATTAGAGATCACAGGAGACTGAATAACCAACAGCCAATGAAGGGCTGGGCAGAATATAAAGCAGTAATGGACACTACCTCCACTGACTGGCTCAGTCGTCCATCACTCAAACCGCAGCGGCAGACAAAACGAGTTTGAGGCAAACCCAGCTTTCCCAAGATCAGAAATGGATCTGTCAATCACAGGCAGATCTGGGTGTGGTTTTCCGGCAAGAAACCTGTACCAGATCCCATCAGAACAATTTGCGAATTCTGACAGCGTCATAAATTAACTTTATCAGTGGGGGAGATTTTATTATATTTACCTTATCTAAAGTCTTGTTTATCGACCACCTCAATTGTGTATAACTTTACCACATGTTTTCTTCTAGTACAAATTCCTCTTTCAGTTTTCGGAAGGTTTTATCCTTCCGGCCTCTAATATTTGGTTAACCTATTTAATACCATGGAGAATCCATGGTCTATAGTTAACTTCTTCTGGGATCCTCAATGTCTTTATTTCTAGCCAGATCTTGTACATCATATTAACCGTCTCATTTCTAATTTCTTTTTTACCATTATAGCCCCCCAGGCAGAGAAGATGCGGGTGCAAAAGGTCATTTGGCTTGATAATGCGCTAGACTAGCGTGAAACGGCCCGTCGCCTGGCCCCGCTCTGTTCCTGTACGCACCTCAATAAAAAGAATTCTTCACACTGAACTGGTGAGTGCCGCTGTCTTCTATATTCTACCTTATGGATTGTCTTTGCTCTTGCTGAGCACCACCGCGTTACAGATTTGTGCAAGAAGGCCTAACCACCCTGCCAAGACCCCTGCCGGGCTTCACTGGGGGTATGAAGCGTTGTGGTCGGATGGTGCCAGAATACTGTCTCCTTCGTTGATTTATGGCCTAAGTCCCTGAAATAATTAGCGCTGGGCTGCTATAAGTTCCTGCCCCTTCCTGTGACCCTTGCCAGATCTTCAAGCCATCCCCTGAAGAGAAAGCTCCCATGTCTATCCTGCGTTCCTGTGTATCCTGGGTTCCTGTATGCCAGTCCGTTCCTGTGTTCCTGATCCATGTGCCAGTCCATTCCTCATCCGTGTGCCAGTCCGTTGCTGTGTTCTTGATCCGTGTGTCAGCTCCTTCGATTCCTGACGTGAGTCCGAGTGTGCCTCCTTGTGCTGTTCTCCCGCTATCACCCCGGATACAGACTGTCACCTGCATTGCTACCTTGGCAGCCACCGCAGGCTATTTGCACCTGTGGAGCGATCTGGTGGTATCCCACCGCAGCAAGACCATTCTGCTTTGCGGTGGGCTCTGGTGAAGACCAGGTGCCACTTAGACTCCGGTCCCAGGTGTCGGCTAGTACCATCTCCCGCGGTAGTCCAGAGGGTCCACAGACTCCCAGCCCTGACAATTTACTTGACTTAACAATTTTTCTAAAAGCTGCTGCCAATAGTTTGAGGGTGCACATTTAAGAATTCCTAGGGGTTTTTCCCATTACTAATTCAAAGCTCATTAAAAACAAAAATGAGTCCTGAAAAAGTCAATTCTGAAGTCTCGTTGAAAAATCAGAAAATTGTTGTTCAATTTGTAAGCCATGTGACATCAAAATAAAATATCCTGTCATTTTAAAAATGATGAAAACATAAAGCAGCCATATGGGAAATGTTATTTTGTAACAAATTTGGTTGGTCTGAAGGAAAAATTATTAATTTTGCACGGTGAATTATTTAAAAATAAAGACATTTTAAAAAAAAAAATGTTGCCATAAAAGTGTGTCCTATTATAGTCTTGTGCGCTGGAGCAAAGGAGTTCATGTTGATCATAAGCAGGGCTTGGGCCGGAGATTTAGAGATGTCTTTTTTGGTTAGTCTGCTGAAAAAAAAGTGGATCCATTTCTAACTACGCATTAGAGACTCTGCCAAAGAAGGATAACTGGATGGACCCATTCCAGATAACCCAAATTTAGCTGAACATTAATAAAGATCCACCTAATGTAAAAAATAAATAAATAAATGTAATACTTATGAACAAAAAGTACTGCTATAATGAAGTACAAAATATGATGAAAAAACGATCCTAAAATCACTTTGGTAAGTTAAATTGCTCAAACACTATAACCATATTAAGCAATGCATGTCAGATTACAGAAAGGATCTGAGCTTTAAAGGGGTTTGCCCATGGAAGAAAGTTCTCAAATTTTAATCCCCTAGTGATGTTTACACAATAAAGATATTTGTATCCCCTTACTTTGCAATTTTATCCAGCTTTTTTGCTTCTTTTGCTCCTTATAACTGACTAGGCTGACCAATGTAAGATTCAGCAGTGTGAGCACTAGCTGAGCACAGTGTGAGCATTAGCTGAGCAGACACTTTATGATTCCTCTGTTGAAATGCTGTGTGCTGACAATGTGCTTAGATTATTATTACTACTTTAATTTATCTTCTGCAGATTCTACTAATATCTGACACATAGAAAAAGAGATGAGACTGATGAGAGACATGAGAATAACTTTTTGCTTTTCTGCAACTTTTCACTGTGACTTTTGCTATAGTTTTTCAAGTACATCTTTGTGTACACCTAGTGCAATGTGCCTTATGCAACTTTTCACTTGTGTATCTATTTTTTTCTCTGTTTTTGACACTTTCTAGACACAAATCTTCACCTGGTCCAGGGTAGGTGCAGAGGAAGGATTTTTTTTTCATGGACCTGTTTTAACATGCAAATTGTAATTATTTCACATGCTTTAAATGTTAAAAAATGTTGCACATAAATCTGCTGGGCATTCAAAGTTTGGCCTGTTGGTATTGGTTACTTCTAGGGCTGCAGTCACACGTGGCGTTTGAGATGTGTTTTATATTTTACCATGCGTTCGTCAGGTTTAAAATGTTTTTTCTTTTTGCTGGACGTATAAGCAGCTTTGAAAATGTTAACATAGGTTCTTATACTTATACGGATGATACACGTGTGGTATGGCATGGTTAAACACCTGTGTTTCTGTGATGCTTTTAAAAACGCATCACAACCACATGTTTGACTGCAGTCTCATTTGTTGTTATTTCCTTGGGTTGTGACACGAGTGCTTAACCCCTAACCGATGTGCGGTGTAATAGTACAGCGCGGCAGAAAGTGACTTAATGACGCACGGCATACAATTACGGCGCTTAGTAGGTGCCAACGTACGCTTGAAGCCAGCACCGTACAGAAGGGGTGTCAGTTGCATACCGCAGCTGACACCTGTCTGTAACACCTGGGACCAGAGGTTACTCCGATCGTAGGTGTTAACCCCTTACATGACACGGTCAAACATGACCCCGGCTTGTGAGGGACTTTTGACATGGATCGGACCCCCCCCCCCCAACGGCACTTACAAGGGGGGATGTCTGATCCGGCCTGCCAGTGCCCCAGGGCTGCGCGATCTCTTCCGTGAGCCGGGTCCCTGCCCACTGGTTTATTTGAGCTTGAAAAAGTAATCAGAAGATCACTTGTTCAAGCCAACTTGGCAATAAAATTGAAAAAAATGTTAAAGCAATAAAGTTTTTTTAAAAATAAAATTAATTAACAACATGAAAATCCCCCAAACACCACAATTCCTTACATACAAGTAATAAAGTGCAAAAGGCACAAAATCACATTTTAAAAAAAACACATATTTAGTAACGTCGCATCTGTAACAACCTATACACTTGTTGATCCAAACTACTAGTTGATCCAAAAAAGTGGCAAGCAGTAAAATGATACCACTTAAAATAACAACTTATTACACAAAAAATAAACCCACAACCAGCTCTGTCAATCAAAAAATACTTCAGTTATGCTGCCGTAAAATAAGCGGTACTAAAACAAATGCAGTTTTTTCTATTCTAGTTTTTCTTCTATAAAATTGGACAAATAATTGGATAAATAAAACTATATAAATGAGGTATCACTGTAATCGTAGTGGTCCGTAGAATAAAGATAATGGGGCAGATTTACTTACCAGGCCCAATCGCGATCCAGCGGCGCGTTCTCTGCGGTGGATTCGGGTCCGGCCGGGATTTATTAAGGTAGTTCCTCCACCGTCCACCAGGTGGCGCTGCTGCGCTGAAGAGCATCGGAACGCACTGGAATACACCGAGCCGGGCTAAGTGAAGGTAAGTACAATTTTCGCAACACATTTTTTTTTAAATGCGGCGGTTTTTCCGAATCCGTCGGGTTTTCATTCTGCCACGCCCCCCCCATCGCGTGCATGCAGGCGCTGATGCAGGGCAATTCAAGGGAAATCGGCGCAAATCGGATCGAATCATGTTAAAAAACAGGCATTTTCTGGCTGCAGAGAGCCTGTAGGGTGTAGAACGTTGTGCCATGCTTAAATATGCATAGGGAGCGTGGTTTGGTTTTCAAACAATGCTGTGTTTTAGTATGACACGCACATGACAGCCGCGGCTCTTAGAATCGCTTCACTCTTCACTTCCATGTGCACTTACATAGGCCAACTTTCCCAAATAAGCGAAGCGGGAACGCAGCCTGACAAGGTAACGTCTGTGCCAGCTCGAAAGGACTGAGCTGAGGGCCAAGACATCAAACTATGAGGGCTTTAACATCAAAGAGTGTACTCTTTTTACACTGTGGCACAATGATATAGTGTGAAGGTGGCATCAGTAGCAGCAGCAGGAGCCCGCAGAGTGGCACAATGATATAGTGCGTTGGTGGCATCAGTAGCAACAGCAGCATCAGGAGCCCGCAGAGTGGCACAATGATATAGTGTGAAGTTGGCATCAGTAGTAGCCGGAGCCCGCAGAGTGGCATAATGATATAGTGTGAAGGTGGCATCAGAAGGAGCAAGAGCGGCAGAGTGACACAATGATATAGTGTGTTGGTGGCATCAAAAGCAGCAGCAGCAGGAGCCCGCAGAGTGGCACAAGCCTTGACATAAAGGCCCTGTACAGCAATATACAGCACCCATTGGGATTACAAGCAGTAACTCACTTCCTAAGCACCAAAGGGACGCAGTATAGAAAACACAATAGCTTCCTGTTGTCACTTCTTCACTTTTTACTCACCCATAACTACTTCATCTTTGGCGGTGCCTTTTACCATCAGGTGAGAGGCACCGCCATGGGGACTATTTGCGCACCTACTTACGCAAACATTTTCTTAGGGTGGTGGGAATCCACCATAGTTTTTTCTGATGATTTACACAAGTTCACCAAACATGTGATCTACTGGGGAAGGTATATCGATGATATCCTGATCCTGTGGGAGGGTGACAAAGATCTCTTTAATGATTTTGTTTCTCAGCTTAACAATAATGAGATAGGCATGCACTTTACGTCAGAAATCCATCACGAGCACATTTATTTTTTGGACTTAAACATTACGATTGATGTACAGGGCAAAATACAGACATCAATTTACAGAAAGGAAACTTCAACGAACAATCTATTCAATTGGCAAAACTGGCATCCGACTCCCCTTAAAAGGGGCATTCCCATCGGGCAGTACCTCCGTGCTAGAAGGAACTGCTCGACAGAGTATGTAGTAATTTGAATGTGGTGACCTGTATAAACGTTTCGTAGCAAGAGGATATCCAAAAAAGACCCTACACAGAGCCTATCAAAAGGCAAGATTAACGAAACGGGAGAACCTGCTTGGAAATAACTACATGAATCATAAACGAGGACCCATCAGATGTATTGGGACCTAAGACAGTTATTCCCAACAGATTGTTGACATCCTTGGTAAATACTGGCCTATGTTAATGGCAGACGAGGATCTACAACCAGTTCTGACCAATTTCCCCTCGATAACGTACCGAAGGGGGAAAAATCTGAAGGATCTACTTGTACAGAGCCATTACACTGAGAAGCACACTCCACTAACAACATGGCTACCTCCTCGCATAGCAGGGGCGTACCCATGTGGGGACTGTTCATTCTGCAAGTACATGATCAGGAAAAGGGAATTCTTGGACTCGGAAAATAACCATCTATATCAGATTAGAAAATACATTAACTGTAAGACAACTGGGGTTGTCTACATGGTACAATGTGGATGCCCGAAGCTGTACGTAGGGAAAACAATACAAGAATTGAGAAAAAGGATCTCTTCACACCTCAGTACAGAAAGAACTAAGAAGGATACCACACTATCGAAACATATACAAACTGTACACAAGGGTGATTATGAACATCTACGTTTCTGGGGAATTGATTGCCTCAGAACAGGTATCAGAAGAGGTGATCTGGACCACAGGCTTTTACAGCTTGATGCAAAATGGATCTACAGACTGGGTACACTGAACCCCAAGGGTCTCAATGAAGGATTTACCTTTGCAGCGTTCCTGTGACATGAGTCAATATATAGTATAATGCAGAATTGATTCTTCTGAATCTACATGGAGAATACCCATCCATATAGGCACACCACTATCGCATCGTTCTCACCCCAGTGCATAATTCTACAAGTTAAATTTTAGTGACCAATGGGTATAGCTGTCCCTATTGGACATCACCTTCTTTTCTCGTAAACAGTGTGAAGGTGGCATCAGAAGGAGCACGAGCGGCAGAGTGGCACAATGATATAGTGTGTTGGTGGCATCAAAAGCAGCAGCAGGAGCCTGCAGAGTGGCACAATGATATAGTGTGAAGGTGGCTTCAGTAGCAGCAGGAGCCCGCAGAGTGGCACAATGATATAGTGCGTTGGTGGCATCAGTAGCAGCAGCAGGAGCCCGCAGAGTGGCACAATGGTATAGTGTGAAGGTGGCATCAGTAGCAGCAGGAGCCTGCAGAGTGGCACAATGATATAGTGTGAAGGTGGCATCAGAAGGAGCAAGGGCGGCAGAGTGGCACAATGATATAGTGTGTTGGTGGCATCAAAAGCAGCAGCAGGAGCCTGCAGAGTGGCACAATGATATAGTGTGAAGGTGGCTTCAGTAGCAGCAGGAGCCCGCAGAGTGGCACAATGATATAGTGCGTTGGTGGCATCAGTAGCAGCAGCAGGAGCCCGCAGAGTGGCACAATGATATAGTGTGAAGGTGGCATCAGAAGGAGCAAGAGCGGCAGAGTGACACAATGATATAGTGTGTTGGTGGCATCAAAAGCAGCAGCAGCAGGAGCCCGCAGAGTGGCAAAATGATATCATGTGAAGGTGGCATCAGTAGCAGCAGGAGCCCGCAGAGTGGCACAATGATATAGTGTGAAGGTGGCATCAAAAGCAGCAGCAGCAGGAGCCCGCAGAGTGGCACAATGATATAGTGTGTTGGTGGCATCAAAAGCAGCAGCAGCAGGAGCCCGCAGAGTGGCACAATGATATACTGTGAAGGTGGCATCAGTAGCAACAGGAGCCTGCAGAGTGGCACAATGATATAGTGTGAAGGTGGCATCAAAAGCAGCAGGAGCCCGCAGAGTGGCACAATGATATAGTGTGTTGGTGGCATCAAAAGCAGCAGCAGCAGGAGCCCGCAGAGTGGCACAATGGTATAGTGTGAAGGTGGCATCAGTAGCAGCAGCAGCAGGAGCCTGCAGAGTGGCACAATCGTATAGTGTGAAGGTGGCATCAGTAGCAGCAGGAGCCCGCAGAGTGGCACAACGATATAGTGTGAGGTGGCATCAGAAGCAGGAGCCTGCAGAGTGGCACCATGTTATAGTGTGGAGGTGGCGGACAATTCCAGTCCCTGGTAAAGATGGTAGGAGGCAGATGGTGCAACAGATGTGTGGCATCCGGCGGGTGGCAGCATCAAAATAGTACAGGCAGGTAGTTAGAACCCCGACTCATTTCTCAATATTTGGAAGAGGTGTCATGGCTGATCTAATCTGATGCATTAGGCATTGGTGAGTTGAAATCCTGGCCAATCCAAGCCTGATTTAAAAAGGTCAGTCTCTCCACATTACGGGTGGACAAGCGGGTTCTCCTGGGGGTAACGATGGCCCCCGCTGGACTGAACACCCGCTCTGATGCCACACTACTGGCCGGGCAGGACAGCTTCTCTACTGCAAGTTGCGGCCACGCATCAAGTTTGGCTGCCCAGTAGTCCATGGGATCCTCTACCTCAGGTGGTAAAGTGCTGTCCAAGTAGGCCACCACCTGCTGGTGCAGGGTCTGCTTCATGTCCTGCTGCTGCTGCCAGTGGTGGCTACCCTCCTCACTAGGCGGTTGAAGGAAATTGCTCATTAAGGAATCCAGACTTAAGCGACTGTTGATGGAACTGCTACTGCTCCTACCCCCCCAGCTCCCCACAGCAGCCGTAGTAGTAGTTCGTGAGCAATGACTACCAGGAATCCCCCGGTCAGATCTGACAGAGGATGGACAATGGTGCCCATAGGCAGCGGCCAACTGTGTGCTCAGTATTTCTCTATAGTATGCCAGTTGTTCCTTCCTCTCAGCAGCAGGAAAAAAGTCACCCATTTTGGACCGGTTTCGAGGGTTCAAGAGGGTGGAGAGCCAAAAGTCATCACTATGCCAGATGTTGACTATTCGGCTGTCACTAGTTAGGCAAAGCAGCATGCTGCGGGCCATCTGCACAAGTGACTCTGAGGGACTCCCGGCCTCCATATCCACAGTATACTGCCACAGTGCTTCTGGGTCAGTAGAGAAACCACAAATTGCACCAGACTCTGCTTGTGCTCCAATGTCCTCCTCCTCCTCCTCCAGTTCAGCCCCCACCGGACTCATGTGGCCATGAGATGTAGTCTCCACTTCTCCAGTGCCCTGACCAGACAGATTTTGCAGCATGAGTTCTAGGACATGAAGCAGTGGAATGACGTTATTCATCCCGCAGTCCTGGCAACTGACAAATAACGTGGCCTCTTCAAAAGGCCTGAGCAAACAGCAGGTGTTACGCATGAGCTGCCAGTGGCTGACATCAAAGTTACACAGGGGAGTACTACGGTCCGCTTGCATCATCAAAAAATCATTAATGGCGGTCTAACATATGGAGGCTGGAATTTCAACGGGTGGAAACATATCAGACTATGTTGGGGTAGGCCGTTCTGGCGCTGCAACTCGAGGAAGGGTGTGCTTGGCTTTGTAAGAATGGCTGAAGTGCGTGCACAGTGTCCTGGCCATTTTTAGAATGTCTTGCAGATGGGTGTAAGACTTCAGGAACTTGTTGACTACCAGATTGAACACGTGCGCCATACAGGGCGCATGGACCATCCCTCCTCGGTGCAGCACGGACACCATGTTCCTCCCATTGTCTGTCACCATGGTTCCGATTTTTAGTTGTCGCGGAGAAAGCCACACATTGATTTCTTCTTGCATGACGCGGAGCAGTTCCTACACTGTGTGACTTCGTTCGGCCAGGCAAACCAGGTGTAGAACTGCGTGACACCACTGTGCCCTGCACATGTGGTATGATGGAGCAGCACTTGTGGAGGCTGAGGTGGTGGAGAAGGAGGAGGAGGAGGCGGACACTGGCACAGAAGCAGCAGTTTGACAACGTGGAGGAGAAAGCTACGTCTCTTGTTGAAGTTGTTGGTGTGGCTGGGAGGGAAGCACATTCACCCAGTGGGCCCAGCTCCCAGCTCCATACGTCTGTGCTGCCATGCACTTTGGAAGAAACTGATAAGCTCAAGAACTGGCCCACCTTCTGTTGTACATATTGGTGAAGGGCTGGCACAGCCTTTTTGGAAAAAAAAATTGCGGCTTGGAACTCTCCACCTCAGTTCGGCACAAGCCATTTGTTCTCTGAAGGGTGCAGAGTCCACGACTTGGAAAGGGAGAGACTGCAGTACCAACAACTTCGACAAGAGCATGGTCAGCTTCTGCACCTTAGGATGGCTGGACGCATAGAGTTGTCTTTTTGTGATCGCCTCGCTCAACGACTGCTGGCGCCATGCGTAGCGAGGAGCAGGAGCATCTGGACCGGGAGATGATGTCAAAGACAAACAGCTCCCTTCGGCAGAGATGCTGGAGCCTTGACTTGCTGAAACAGCATGTGTGCCACTAGGTGCTGCTGCTGTTGCTGCGCCTGCAGGATGAACCGCATCTGACACCCGTTTCTCCCACGCCATTGGATGGTGATGCTGCATGTGTTGACGCAGGGCCGTGGTGCCAAGGTTAGCTCCCTGGCCACGCTTCACTTTCTGCCCGCAGATACGACATATACCCACGCTCGGCTACTCTGGTGTCTTTACAAAAAACTGTCACACCGCTGAGGTGGTAATTTTACCACCAACACTCTGCACTGAGCGACTACTACTCAGCCTCCCTGAGCCCACTGCTTATTTGGGCCTGAGAATTGGGATTTGCACCCTGTGGACGTTTGTCTCCCGTCCTCGCACTGCTGCCACCCTGCTGACTCACAGCCACAGTAGCGACTTGCTGCCTGCTCCGCAAGCTGACACTCTCTTTGCCCTACGATGATGAATCCCCTGCTACACCCGGCTCCCAAGTGCGATCGGCTACATCATCGTCGATTTGCGTTTCCCGGTCACTGCTACTCTCCTCACCGATGTCAGTATGCACAGCCTGCCTACTGCAGGAAGCAGCAGAAGTCTGCCCCACCTCTTCACTGCAAAGCAGCTGCTGACTGTCCTCAAATACTTTGTCCTCGCTGAATAGTGGCGCGGAGCCCAGACCACCTAGTAGCTCTCTGGGTGGGAAAGGAACAGGACAGAGCCTGGTTGAGGACAGGTGAGGGTCACTGACCTGCTCCTGGGCCATGCCAATTAATTGTTGTATCAGAGGAACCTATGGACTCTTGGCTGGGTTTGTCAGATGTTATATTTGAGGAATTGGATGACCTAGCCAACCTTTGGGTTGTTGATCAACACACTGCCACTAGATGACAACGGCAATTCTGGCCTCACAGAGTCACCCCTGCTGCGACATCCCCTTAATGTGCTGCCACCTCTGCCTGCTCCACCTGCCACCTTTCTGTCTGACATAATGGTTTATAAACTACGTGGATTTGATACGTAAATCTGGCTGTAAACTAGAGCCCCCAAAAGGTATTACAATGTGCGTTATACAGATGCCCCACAACTGACAGTGTAATTTCAGCGAAAATCACTGTATAAACTATGTGGATTTGACACGTAAATCTGGCTATAAACTAGAGCCCCCAAAAGGTACTGCAATGTCCGTTATACAGATGCCCCACAACTGACAGTGTATTTTCACCGAAAATGACTGTATAAACTATGTGGATTTCACACGTAAATCTGGCTGTAAACTAGAGCCCCCAAAAGCTATTACAATGTGCGTTATACAGATGCCCCACAACTGACAGTGTCATTTCAGTGAAAATCACTGTATAAACTATGTGGATTTGACACGTAAATCTGGCTATAAACTAGAGCCCCCAAAAGGTACTGCAATGTCCGTTATACAGATGCCCCACAACTGACAGTGTATTTTCACCGAAAATCACTGTATAAACTATGTGGATTTCACACGTAAATCTGGCTGTAAACTAGAGCCCCCAAAAGGTATTGCAATGTCCGTTATACAGATACCCCACAACTGACAGTGTAATTTCAGCGAAAATCACTGTATAAACTATGTGCATTCGACAATTAGGGTCACTTTTTGGGGTTTTTCTTTGTTTTATACTACTAGGGTTCTCCAAATGCATCCTAGTACATGTGAAGGAATTCTGTCAAATTTGGCTTCTAAAAGACAAACATCCCTCTTTCCTCCTAGTGTGCTCCCATACAACATTTTATATGCACATGTGGGATACTTCTACACTCGTGAGAAATACTTTTACACCTTTTTTGGGGTTATTACATGTTTTATCCCTTGTGGCTATAAAAAAAAATAGGGACAACAATGACCTTTATAAGAAAATTTTCACCTTTTTCTCCTTTTAGGTCCTAATTAAATCAAACACCTTTACCAGCAAATACACATATTACATCTTGCTAAATTCTCTAAAGGGTGTACTTTCCCAAATAGTGTCATTTGTTGTGTTTCCCTTCTGTTTTCATACCACTAGGGCTCTCCAAATGCATCCTGACACATGTAAAGGATTTCTGTCAAATCTGGCTTCTAAAAGGCTAATGTCTGTCTTTCCCTTCTGAGCCCTACTGCGTAACCATACAACATTTTGTTTGCACATGTGGGGCAATTATATATTTGGGAGAAATAGTAGTACACATTTTTGGGGGTTGTTTCTGCTTTAATCCCTTATGGCTTACAAAAATTAGGGGTAAAAGATTTTATTGGGGGGAAAATTATCATACTTTTACTTTTAGGGGCCTAATTGAAACACCTGTTGGGGCAAATACACAAATTACACCTTGCTAAATTTTCCAAGGGGTGAACATTCCAAAATGGTGACACTTGTTGGGGTTCTCCATTGTTTTGGTGCCATTAGGGGTCTCTAATAGCATCCTGACACATGAAAACGTTTTCAGCCATATTTGTCCTACTAAAACTAAACAACATGCTTTCCCTTCTAAGTGCCCCCCTTTTCAGGAGGGTACAGTGACAAAATGAGTATTGGCATACTCAGGAGGAATTGTGCTAAACATTGTAAAATACATTTTCTTTTTTAACCCATTGTGAAGGTGCAAATTTTAGAGTTCAAAGAATGAGGGATTCAGTTTGTAAAATGGTGTCATTTATTGGGTTTCTGTTATATAGGCCTTATATAGTCACTTCTAACTAAATTGGCCCTCCAAAAATAGGTTTTGATGATTTTTGTGAAAATCTGAAAAATTTCACCTAATCTTAAAAGCCTCCTAACATCCTAAAAAAAGGAAAGGATGTTTGAAAAATGATGCCAAGTTAAAGCAGACATGGAAAATGTTAGTCATCAAGTTATTCTAGTGATATGGCCAAATTTCCAAAAATGAGAAAATTTTGAATGTGGAAAACATCGTTTTTTTCCAAAATGTTCACCAAATTTCTGTTTATTTCAAAAACAAATACTAAACATATTGCTTAAATTTATCAAACAACATGAAGTACAATGTGTCACGAAAAAAACCCCCATCTCAAAATCAACTGGATATGTTAAAGCTTTCCAAAGTTTTGACCACTTAAAGTGACACATGTCAGATTTTAAAAAAAAGGAAGGTACAAAATGTATATAAAGGTTCATTCATGTATATAACGCCCTTCACATGGCTTGTGTCCAAGTGGATTTGAGAGATTTGAACCAAAAATGTGCACCTCCTAGGACAGTGATGGCCAACCTATGACACGCGTGTCAGCACTGACACACGTAGCCATTTTCAGTGACACACGGCTGCTGGAGAAAAATTGCTGTAGTGCTGTTGTCTGTTGTCTGAGGCCGGTCCGGTGGTCGGTTGGCGATGTGGTCTGCAGCGAGCGGCTGCATCTCAGTCAGAGAGATCGCAGCTGCTGCTCCTGTCCTCCTGTCCTGCTCTGCGGAGGCCGCCCAATGACGCCAGAGTGGAGCGTGGAGACAGAGCAGCTCCAGCTCGCAAAGACGCAACCTATGCTGTGCCTGCGCGGGAACATCTACACAGGAGCTGAAGCGGCCTGAAGAGGTGTAACGGAGGCTCGTGGTGTCGTTGGAGCCTGTGCCAGTTAGGTAAGTTCATTTATTGAGTTGAGCTCTGCCGGGCTGGGCTGTGATGTACACTCTTTGGGGGGCACTTCTCAGGACACAAATGTCCTTAAAACTAGCTGTTGCTGGACTGCCACAGGTTCG
Source organism: Engystomops pustulosus (assembly GCF_040894005.1). Classification (NCBI taxonomy): domain Eukaryota; kingdom Metazoa; phylum Chordata; class Amphibia; order Anura; family Leptodactylidae; genus Engystomops; species Engystomops pustulosus. Next base: position 101,092,929 of record NC_092416.1, on the reverse strand, counting down.
CCATCACTGGAAGAATTCCCCCTCCCACTCCCATCTTAGTTCATGGCACCCCACACAAGTTAAATAACAGCAAGACCAACAAAAGAAACCAACTGACAGATTAACAAAGAAGTCACTAAGCAGGTAAGTTAAATAACTATACGTATTTGTTATTTAAACTCTAAATATCACAAAATTAGGTTTTTTTTCTCAAGGTGACACACCACCCGAGTTATGCTCGGTTTTTTGACAAATTTTGACACACCAAGCTCAAAAGGTTGCCCATCACTCTCCTAGGACAAGAAAAACTAAGCATCGATCTCAAGAAAGAAGACAAATCATACATAAGGTGCTGTGTTTTTGTTAATAAAATTAAATTAGAGAAAGTTTTATTTTTTTGTTCTGATTATATTTAAGAATTTTGGCTACTTGAAAATAACCCTATATGTCTAAATGACTGTGTCCTTAAGGGGCTAACCACTGATTTGGCACAGCGAAGTCCCATGGGACCCACACCTGATTCATCTTAATGAGTGTAACAATAGCCACATTGGCTTTGTACAGGTGGATGCTGTTGGTGATGAAAGCCCTTGCACTGCTGAACACATTCTCCGAAAGGCATAGAAGGAAAGCTCTGGCAATATGTCCAGTTTGCCAACCAAGAATTAAATGGGGAGAACCCCTTGTTTATTCCTAGGAGACATGTCATCCCCCATGTGAGTCACATTTACCTTAGAATGGCTATTAACAGGTGACTCTCTATCTCCTGTTTCTACATGCCATATATGATGGTGGATGTTGTGAAAAATAGAACATAGTCTTCCACAGTGTGGCAATGATAATCCTCCCTTCTGAAAGGGTACTGATGCCCATGCTACATTGCAGACTTCCACCTCCTCCTCTTTGTACTTGTGTTGCCACTGAGCTCACAATGGCGAATGAGAACTTCCCCAGTAGTGCATCACCTGGGGAAAGCTTATTATTTGGTGGAGGAATCAAGGATGCTATGTTATTCTTATAGCAGGTCTCCAGAAGGGCACTTTTGACTATGCAGGCAACTCATCGTTCATTGCACAGGCACTGGAGCTTGTTGTGGCAGATGCGAGCCAGGCTGCTCAGAAGGAAGGTCAAGCATTTTCCCAGGCATGCTCCAGGGACGTCCGTATGCTGGGTTTTCTGCTGTGAAGCAATCACCTCTTCCTCCTACAAAACTGTCCCCTAGCTGTGCAGTGGACTACCTAGCCACTGTCTGGCCAGCATCCCACCCTTTAAACCATTTGTAGACTGGCGTGACATTTTACTCCCTTGCATAGGAATAAAACTTTTTGTAAAAAGTTTCTGTTTTTCAAAAGAGTTTCTGCTTTTTAAGTAGTTTCAGTCGATCCATGGAGTTAGGGTTTGGGAGGGACTTTTTCCATACTTTGGGGGGATGTTCTTTTGCCCTGACAGCATGACCTGCTGCATTTCCCCATAGCTGTGAAAAAACTGGTGATGACAGCATGGTGCTGACTAGATGAGACACCAGAGACCGGTGTTGGTGGAGGAGGCAATAGTAGGCAAGGATTGATGTCAGGCAGTCCTGGTTGGAGGAAGTATATGCATCGTAGCGATTCCTGTCTTGGGCCCAACTGTCACTAGCATAACACAGTGAGCAGTCAAAGATGTAACGTCCCAATGCTTACTTGTCCACATATCAGCATATCCCAGAAAGCCTCAGTCCACACGGCCGAATGCCTCTTTGGCATCAAGGTAAGTAGGATTATTGACTTATTAGACAGATGCTTGTGTAAAGAATTGAGGAGTTTTTGAGAATATTTTCTCTACCTTCCTCCAAAAGGATAAATCCCACTTGGTCCTAGTTGACTAGGGCTCCAAGGTGAGGGCTTTATTTGTTTGCCTGTAGTTTGGCATAAAGTTTAGCGTACATATTCAGGAGAGAGATTGAGGGCTGTTCCTTGTGTATAATAGGCATCCAAGAAAGAGAGGAATTGAGAATAGGGCTTTAACATTGAAGGCATTCAGGAGTGGAAGGGGGGCTTTATAAAAGTAAGTTGTGTAGCTGTCTGAGCCAGGGCTTTAGAATTTGGGAGGGATTTAATGGCAGCCTCTATTTCCCTAAGGGTATAATGCGCTTCCATACTTTGGGAGACATAGAGCGGGAGACTAGAGAGACAATGGGGGTCATTTACTAAGGGCCCGATTCACGTTTTCCCGACGTGTTACCTGAATATTTCTGATTTGCGGTGATTCTCCCTTAATTGCCCCGGATTGTGGCGCATCGGCACTGGCATGCACGCGACGGAAATCGGGGGGGGGCGTGGCCGAACGAAAACCCGACGGATTTGGAAAAACCGCTGCATTTAAAACAAAAAAATCTGTCGCGGAGCTCGCACTTACCTTCACTCAGCCTGAGCCGGTGAACTCCAGTGCGTTCCGATGCTTTTCAGCGCAGCAGCGCCACCTGGTGGACATCGGAGGAACTACCTTAATAAATCCCGGCCGGACCCGAATCCAGCGCAGAGAACGCGCCGCTGGATCGCGAATGGACTGGATAAGTAAATCTGCCCCAATATTTCATTTCTGCAGGAAGGAGGTGTCACAAGAAATGAGGTGTCACAAGAGTCTTGCAATTCAAATGGAGCCAACTTATGTATCAAACTTAACAAATATATATAATAACTATTTTTGGAAACCTGTTAAGCTGGACAGGGACAGCTGTATTGTAGGGATGATTATGTGTTTGCTTGCATGTGTGTCAGTCACACAAATATAGTAACAAATATAGATAATAACTATTTTTGGAAACCTGTTAAGCTGGACAGGGACAGCTGTATTGTAGGGGTGATTATGTGTTTGCTTGCATGTGTGTCAGTCTGCATGTATCGGTGTCTGTCAGCATGTGTTTGTTTGTTTGTCTGCATGTATTTTTTATGTGGACTTATAACGGCTTATTTTTTCTGCGATGAGATCCACTTTCCAGTTACATCATTTATTCAATAGCTAGTTGATGAGATTTTTAAGGGTTTTTTTTTTGTTGGCTTTTCACTGTACCATAAAAATGATATGTTCTTTACACAACTTTTTAGGATTTCATGATGTATTGGTTTCATGTCAGGGTAAATGTTACTTTTTGATCACATTTTATCCTTATTTTATGAGATTGGATGTGAAAATATCACAATGTTTGTTTTTTAAATCTTTTTTATGGTGTACACTATACAGGTTAAATAACAGTTTTACTTTATTATACAGATTGTTAAGGACATGTAATACCCAATATGTAGTGTTTTCATGGTGATTTTCACTTTTGTATGTGAAATGTGATTTGTATATTGAAAGGGGCATTAGGGGATATTTATCCTTTTTTTAAAAAAACAACACTTTTTGAAAAATGTTTTATTTTGTCCAAGCATGGGATTGAACAAGTGATTCAGTGTAATATACTTCATTACTAATGTAGGCTAACAGGCGCACTGTTAGATTGTGCTGAAAGCAACAGGCATCTTCTGAAAGGCAGACCTGGGATCCTTCATAGGACCCTAGTGCTACCATGGAAGTGGTTCCCATGGAAGTGGATGCCAATCGCCGACTAAGACCTGGTACTGTCCTATTGATGCCGCGGTCAACATGACCGTGGCGTTTATAGAGTTAAACAGCCAAGATCACATGTATTGCTGTTAGTGCGAGAACCGGGTATACATCCAGGCTCCCGCAGCAATTTCACAGGCTCTGCTTCTGGTCCTGTGGGATTGCTAAGATGCGCAAGTATATGGTAACATACCAGATTTCCTAAAGTACATCCAGTACTTCCAAATGTGTTAAGGCAGTGATGGCGAACCTTTTAGCAGCCGAGTGCCCAAACTGCAACCCAAAACCCCCCTTATTTATCGCGAGGTGCCAACCAAAATGAAGCATTAACTTATTGCTCCATGTTCTTCAACAATCATATTGGCCTCCTGAGGACAGCAACACAGAAGAAAGATGGAAATTTTTCATCATTTTAGCTTGTTTCTAGTGTCCCTCAGTACACAGAGAAAATCGTGGGGCCAGCAGGAAGTCCTCCAAATATAATTCGGCCCCGTCTACTCATTCTTCCTCTTCCTACAGTCCCAAGTAGCGAAGTTAGTATCAAAATATGACTGAAAGCAGCATCTTTTAAGTTGCTTGGAACTGCACAAAGATTCTTTGAGTCCTGTCTGGTGTGCTGGGGCGATGGCCCGGGTGCCCACAGAAAGAGCCTGGAGTGCCGCCTCTGGCACCAGTGCCATAGGTTCGCCACCACTGTGTTAAGGGGTTAACTGCTATTTCTGCCAGAACATCGGGATCACAATCTTCTGCATAGAAATGTTATGTATGCACACAAAAATCACTGTAAGTGGCTATTAAAGCCTGTTTGTATAAAAACAAACCCTTTTACCAACCTCTTCACTTATTTGGTACAACCAACTTTCCCAACATAAATAAAAATAATTGGCATATATAGAAAGGGAGAGGATTATGGGGGCATATTTGGTTGGGGTCTTTTTGGGGGTGACAAGTCCTCTTTAAATATTTCTGTGGGAAAACAATAAATCAGAGGACAGCACACAAAATAAAAGATTATGCCACTGAATGCAGTGACACAAAAACACCAAATATATACTTAAATGTGTTTATTTGTGGGAAGAATTAGAACCAAGAACATAAAAAGAACATATTTGGTAGGCCATAATTGTACTGATCTGTACAAATAAAGATAACATATTACTGATGCTAATGGAGAGAAAGAATTAACTAAAAGAGTGGAGTGAATTTTTTTCAATGTTGCTCAGAAAAATTTTATAAAAGCAAATGAATAAATGATATGTACCCATAAATGGTAAAGTAACACAATACAAATGGTGTTAGCAAAAAAATACATACAGCTATGTTTACTTTAAAATAAAAAGTTATGGCTCTCATATGCAAAACTATAAAATTTGATGTGGCCCTGATGGGATTAAGTTAACATTGCATTGATTAAAACAATGGGTTAAGTAAATGTAATGTGAACACGTTGTTACACCACGTTGTTACAAACGCTGTGTGAATATTGAGTTTTGTTGATTTAAACCGCATTTACATAAACACAGAGTGAAAACAATGTTAAACTGTCTTCACAAAATGCATTGATTGCAAGCGTTTTAATGTAATCTCAATGTTGATGCAGTGTTTACATCACATTTACACTACCTGTTGTAAGCTATCTTCTTTTAATAGGACAACATAGCAATATTTATGGGAAAATATTTTCACACAGATCAGAATACCATTTTATTTTTTATCCACAGCAGTACACTTTTGAGGCTGCGTTTTCCAAGTTCAGGTTTTTATATGCAGTTTTTTTATGTCCTAACCAGGAGTGGAGTTGAAATAAGAGAAGTAGCATCTCCATTATAATGTTCATATGTACATTAACATCCACATTTGCTTACAAAATCCTTAACATGGTAACTCAGCCTAACAGTGTTAGCTATGTGTTTAGAATTTTAAGATTTACATCAGTTAGGTTTGTCTCTCATCTTACCAGAGCTGAATCCCCAATAATCTGTTGAAAAATTAAACAACTATTGTGTATATCCTTATGTATAATATTATATACCCCGGGGTAAAATCTGCCCTAGGTCAAAATATATCCAGGGTATAATCAATCCCAGGCCAATTTAACCCTGGGTATAGTCTGGGGGGTGTGGGGGGGGGGCTATACTCTCGCATATCATACTGGAAAAGCTCCCAACGTAGAAGCTGAGTGTACCCATTGACATATACTGGCAGATAGAGGCATAGAAGCTATCTGTGACTTTCAATCCAGCTAGCTCCTGCTGAGTGACCTGTATGCTCAGCAGAGGGCATTGAAGCTCATGGCAGATGGACTTTTTTTATCTGGTATATATGCATTATACCACTACTCTAATTTTTATACTACATATTTCCATATTTCATCCTACATGTATGAATACTGGAAACTACCAATTTTTTATATCATTCTATATGTTCAATGATCAGTACACTTTTTATCCTGTATACAAGCACTTAACACCTAACCTAGGTCACCTGTACATGAGTCAGCACGGTCTAATGGACAGCACACCTGGTACAGTAGGGGAGTCCATGCACAATACCAAAATATGATGCAATTATTTAGTTTGACTCGCTGAAGTCCTTCCGGCATACGGGAATTCCTTACAACATATCTATCATCAATCTCTTTTTATCTTTGCCGCTTTATCTATACTGTGGCATTTTGCACATACCACGGCTTCGGCGACATCACGCAAACAGACTATCTATTTTAACTTACCGTATATACTCGAGTATAAGCAGACCCGAGTATAAGCCGAGACCCCTAATTTTACCAACAAAAACTGGGAAAAACTACTGACTTGAGTATAAGCCGAGGGTGGGAAATGCATTGGTCAACCCCCCCCCAATAGTATACAGCCTGCCAGCCCCCAGTAGTATACAGCCTGCCAGCCCCCAGTAGTATACAGCCTGTCAGCCCCCAGTCGTATACAGCCTGCCAGCCACCATGTAGTATTTAGCAGCCCCTAGTAGTATACAGCAGCCCCTAGTAGTATACAGCAAGGCCCTAGTAGTATACAGCAAGCCCCTAGTACTATACATCAGCCACTAGTAGTATATGGCAGCCCCTAGTAGTATACAGCTGCCCCTATTAGTATACAGCAGCCCCTAGTAGTATACAGCAAGCCCCAAGTAGTATACAGCAGCCCCTAGTAGTACACAGCAGCCCCTAGTAGTACACAGCAGACCCTAGAAGTATACAGCAGCCCCTAGTAGTATACAGCAAGCCCCTAGTGGTATTCAGCAAGCCCCTAGTAGTATACAGCAAACCCCTAGTAGTATACAGCAGCCCCTAGTGGTATACAGCAGCCTGCCCCCATGGACCTTAAAAAAATAAACTTAAATACTCACCCTCCGATGTCAGCGCGGCTTACCGATGTCGCCGATGTCAGCGCATCCCGTCTTTTTTCTTCTCCGCGGCTCCTCTTCATTCTTCCGACATGGATGCGACCATCTTTTCTTCTAGCAGGCGCATACTATGACTCGGCCGCTGCTGACGTCATAGTATGCGCGGCCATGAAGAAAACATGGCCGCGTCAATGCCGGCAGAAAGAAGAGAGAAGAGGAGCCGTGGAGAAGAAAGAAGATGGGACGCGCTGACATTGGACATCGGTAAGCCGCGCCGACATCGGGGAGCCGCGCTGATGTCGGAGGGTGAGTATTTAAGTTTATTTTTTTTAACTGGGTAATTTTTTTTATAATAGACTTGTGTATAAGCCGAAGAGACGTTTTTCAGCACATTTTTTGTACTGAAAAACTCGGCTTATACACGAGTATATACGGTACCTTATATTTTTCTGTCCAGTGCTCCTTAGTTTTATGCTCCGCCGAAATTTCTAGTATACGTTTCTTACTTTCGCCTCCTTTTTATATAATGCCATCGTCGATAATCATGTACTAATTTTTCTTTTTTGGACCAATACTGGTACATGTATACCGTGTATCCCATATTACTAGGCTACTATGAGAAGTTTCATTTCTAGTACTTATCGTTGTACTTCGGGCAACAGTCTGAAATACCTTTATGATAAACTTCTTACTTTTTTTATTTTCTGTAATCTATACTGATTAATACAGGTATTTGTGAGAATATGTTCTGGGTTCCGTGCAGCTTCCACATCATCACACCAACTTCCGGGATGGTGGAACACATGATTTACACACGAGCCAATACAATTCCGGTCTGGTGGAATGCATGGCCATTTTTTCAATATGTGCTTCCATTTTTACCAGTCATAGCGCATGCCCAGATATTACATCTTTGGTGGGGCTGAAGTGGGTGGGCTGGGCCACATCGGAGCGCCTGGGGTATTTAAATGTATCACTCCCTGTGTGCCGGTATCCCCTGACGAAGGCCGTGAGCCGGGCGATACGTGTGAGGCATCTTTCTCTCCCCAGACAAGACCTATTTATATGGTAATGTAGATCTGCACCTTATTTGATTGTACCCTGTCTTCAGTGGACTTTACTGTTTGATGTTATGCAATATTGCTTACAGGATTTTTGACTCTTTGTCCCAGTGTGTATATGTACTAGCTAGACCATTATTTATTGCCGTATATTCAGTCTGTGTCTTGGGGAGTTTGTGTGATATATACACATCCTGGGTTTTTAATTGTGTTTTAATGCTGGATATCAAAAAGTTTATTCTGTGTCATTCATACACATCCATAATCACTTGGGATGTACCAGAGAGATCTACAGCTGAGGTGGGAGCGTCTGTCCATAGGACAACAATCAGTCGTACATTGTACAAAACTGGCCTTTATGGAAGAGTAACAAGAAAAATGCCATTTCTCAAAGATATCCATAAAAAAATCTTGCCACAAGCCACCAGGGAGACACAGCAAACATATGAAAGAAGCTGATTTGGTCATATGAAACCTAATCAGTTTTTGGCCACAATGTCAAAAGATATGTTTGGCATAAAAGCAATACAGCTCATCACCCTGAACACACCATCCATGAACCACACCAAACATGTGGTGGCAGCATCATGGTTTGGTCCTGCTTTTCTTCAGCAGGGACAGGGAAGATGGTTAAAATTGATGGGAAGATGGATGGAGCCACATAAAGGACCATTCTGGAAGAAAAACTGTTGTAGTCTGCAAAATAATCCCAATCATCAAGCAAAATCTACAATGGAATGGTTCACAAATAAACATATCCAGGATTTAGAATGGCCAAGTCAAAGTCCAGACCTGAATCCAATCAGGAATCTGTGGAAAGGGCTGAAAATTGCTGTTCACAAATGCTCTTCATCTAACCTCACTAAGCTCAAGCTGTTTTCCAAGGAAGAATGGGCAATAATTTTAGTCTCCCAATGATGGAGACATACCCAAATCAACTTGCAGCTGTAATCACAGCAAAAGGCGGCGCTAGAAAGTATTAACTTAAGGGGGCCACTTTTCAGTTTATTATTTATTACAAAAGTTTAAAATGGCCAATAAATTTTGTTCCACTTCACATTTGTGTCCCACTTAATGTTGATTCTTCTCCAAAAAATTACAATTTTATATCTTTATGTTTGAAGCCTGAAAAGTGGTAAAAGGTAGACAATTCTAGGGGGCCTAATACTTTCGCAAGGCACCATGTGTTAAAATAACAGTATATTTTCCTTACCAAATCCAAGAAAAAGGGGTATGGAGTAGCACCGTATATACAAAATGAATAGGGTGCAGGTCTTCTAAAGGAGGTACGACATCGACCTCAATATCCAAAATACATTCAGGTTGAAGCAGAACTCCAATCGATTGGAGCGCTGCTTCAACCTTAACGTATTTTCCAAACTTAAGGTACAATTAGGGATGGCTTTAGGGGGTGGCAAACTGGACATTTACTCAAGGCCTTCTGAAAGAGGAGAATCTCTTCTTTCAAATGAATCTAAAATTGTGTTTCTAGGTGTCAGGGAATGGGAGATACCCACGTTTAATGTGAGAATTTTGGGTGTGATTTTTATATATAAAAAGCATACCTGATGGCACTTTAACAGTTAATATCTCAGTTTAGATACAGAAGAGACTCTCCTCTTTCATAGGGAAAAAAAGAAGTTAGTTTCTAGGTGGCACAGAACCAGAGCTATAGCCCTTTGATTTTTGGCCCTACTTTCAGATTCTTAAACAGCAAGCGGCAGGGAGAATTTGCTGCACACAGGAGCTGCTGCACCTCACAGATAATGGAAATATTCACTTTATATGTTACTTAATTTTGATATCAACTAATGTTCATGTTTTTAACCCTCTCCTATCCAGAACAATCTATGAACATACTTGTTCTCTGATGGCCTTTTATTTTGTGAAATTTTTTCTTGCTAAAATTGAGTGATACAATGAACATTCAATTGTTTTCGCCTAATGTGGCTACATATTAACACCGCAACCCAGAATATGTCCATAAAGATGTATGTAACACGAAAAAAACACACACGTTCTGGAGTAAAGTTTTTATTTCACACCATACTCCATTATTTACACCTATGTTATAGCATTCTCATTCTTATGAAGCGTGGAAGGTTCTGTTATCGCTCAGCTAATACATTGGCGCACATCTAAAAGTGACTTTTATCATCTAATTAGCTTAGTTTATGGATATATAGTTATTTATTTGGGTTACCATTGTGTAATGGAGTATACAATAATATATCTGTGTGAAGCGCTGTGCAATTTTCAGCAAAAAATGTTTGTCGCCGCCTGTAAATTTAACGTTCCCTTTTCCACCATATATTTTGGTGAATATACACATGTGTATGGTATGCATGTATGTGTGGTATGTATGAACTCCTCACATCTTACTGTTTTATATAAGTATTATGGATTTCTGCCTATTTAGAGGAAATTTTGAATTTAATGGTAGTGAGTATAAATTAAAAAGTTATTCTTGTTTACATGGTGATTTCTGGAAAAAAAATTGATTTTGACAGAATATGAGCTTCATCCACTTTCTATTTTCTATTTGTCTATGTATCTATCACCTATAATCTGTCTATTTATCTATATATCTCCTATCTATTATTTATCTATCTCTCCTCTACTGTAATTATCTCTCATATCTATCTATATCATCTATCTACTGTATATATATTCTACTTTATATTTCTGCATCTAAAAATCTATATCATCTTTCATATTTATCTTCTATCATTAATCTCCTGATTATCTGTCTATCTAATATAACATTCTCCTACCATATTGAAGGTAATGACAGAAACCATTTAAAAAGCATCTGCATCCTTCCATTACACAAAGGTTTTAAGAAGACCTAGAAATTCTGTTCTCTTATGCTTCTGTTAATAATAATAAATGTTAATAACAGTGCAGCAGCCTGCTTTACCAGAAGCTATCAGAAACAATTTTAAAAAATCCATTGCTGTAAATAAAAATTTTCACAAATTCTTTACTTGTTTGTTATTCTCTTTTTTAACAGAAGAGAATAATGTCAATAAAGAAACAGTGATGTCAATTGTACTTAGAATTGTCATTCTAGTCTGTTTGCCACCTACCAGCTGACCACCCAACTTGTGGGGTACTCCAGTGTCTATTAAGACCTCATTCAAGGGACCATTATTTATTGATCAAGTCTTGAACTTACCATTGAATAAAAAGAAATATGAAAGTAGTGATTCTTTATAAACTGAAGTTGATAGTTACATGAGTTTATTGCCATAGAAATTTGATCTTAATTTACATTATATTCAAGTTACCCAACTCCAGATAATGTTGTAAATTGAGGTATCACTGAACCATATGACATAGAAATTTAAAAATGTGGAACGGTAAAAGAGAAAGTTTAACACCAAAGACGTCAACATAGCAACCAGCACAATACTTCCTAGTACTAGAGTACTACAGTACTACATAGCAAGCAACTCATACTCATATTTTGTATATAAGGAAACATCATTGCATCCTGTATAGGTTGCGAATACACAATACTAGTACTCTTATGCACTATATATGGACACAGTGCAGTACTCCTACTCTTATGTTATCTATATGGTTTTCCCTCAGGTAAAATAGGGGCCAACACTTTTGTTAACCCCTTCACATAGCAGGCTTTTTCTGTTAATTTTTCACTCCACACCTTTAAAAATCTATAACTTGAAAACATTTCAGTGTAGAGTTGTGTGAGGGCTTTCTGCCTAACAAAATTGCAATTCTCAGTGATGTTATTTTTATTCTATGTCGTGTATTAGGAAACTGGAACAAAATTCCAAATGTGGCAAAACTGGCAAAAAAATGCATTTTCATTCTTGTAGGCTCAGTTTTCACGGCTTTCACCATATATACTTGTGTATAAGCCAACCTGAGTATAAGCCGAGGCAGTTAATTTTAACACAAAAACTGGGAAAAACTATTGACTTGAGTATAAACTGAGGGAGGGAAATGCATTGGTCACAGCCTCCCCAGTATATAGCCAGCAGGCCCCGAGTATATAGCCAGTGCCTTCCCCTAGTATAAAGCCAGTAGCCCCCTGCCCCTAGTATATAGCCAGAATCCTATTGCCTTGTCGTATATAGCCTATAGCCCCATAGTATATAGCCAAACGTCCCCTAGTATATAGCCAGCACTCCCCTTGTATATAGCCAGGACCGGCCCCTTGTATATAGCCAGAAGCCCCCTTGTAAATAACCAGTGCCTGCCCCCTTGTGTATAGCCAGCAGCCCCCTTGTACATGGCCAGCATCCCCCTTGTGTATAGCCAGACAGTGCCCCCTAGTATATAGCCGTCAGAAGGTCAATACTGGTCGGATGAATCGGAAGCAGCCAATCTGCACAGCCCTCCAGTTATATTGGACTGCAGATTTAATGACTTTGTTCTTAACCCGTCAGCTATCAGGACCGTGATTTCCCTGCCATAATAATTTTTTGTCACTTTGCCAACCAAGATTTTTTCTTGTCCTTCTATTTTTCACACACATTCCCACCATACACATGGTTTATCATTTTTTAGTTGTGCCTTTCACTTTTTTGCACTCTTTTGCATTTTTTGTACTTTTGTACTTTTTGCAATTTTTACAAACTCTTTGCTCTTCTGCACTTCATTATGCGCATGTTGCAACTTTATACTATTTTTTATTATTTTTTCAGATTGTGTTTCCATTCCCTTGTGGATTCACTCAATCCCAACATCGACTCCCCATCAGGGCATTTTTCCCATGCTCACTTCATCACCAATCTTTTTTATTCATTTTCATTTTTTCCTTTCTCCATTTCTCGTCACTCCCTTGATTCAGAGTCTCGCTCATTTTGCCCACATGCTGCTCACATTGCAATATTTATCATTCCTTTCCACCATCATGATCATCCTCCACTTGTGTAGTCACTATTCATTATCGACGCAGATTTAGTGTATCATCTTCACTTACCTGCCTTCACCATGCTTTACTGCATTATTACGCATCGAAACATCACTGTTCTATGGCATTCAAAGTTATCAGCTGGTTCCCCTTTGCTGCCCTTATCCAATATGGTGCCTGGACATCTTTGGTGTGAGGTGCGCATGCCCGGTGGCCGCTGTGCGCCTGCATGCCTGGGCGGCGGTTCATTGCATCATCCGGATCATGTGACTTGCTCCGGCTGACGCGTATGTCCGCCCCCCCCCCCCCCTCCGCGCGGCCGCACAAGCCACGGACTATGCGCCTGACTTCTCCACCTCATGTCGACATCAGCTGGCGCAGGTGTGTACTGTTTGTCCTATTGGTCGGCTCCTATGATTTAATCCCCATGCATTCTCTACAGCACCACCCCTTGGACCTTGCACTATGTACTTTATGATGTTATATAACACTATGCCTAATGTCCATTGTATAATGTTGCTGCCCAGCACCTTGTTGGCTTTTGCCATGCAACTACCCAGATTTATGTGATGTTCTATTTTTAATGTATACCAATAAACTTCATATATTTTTTAGTAACACATGCTCATTTTATCTTCTTTTTTGGTAATTATATAGCCAGCCAGTCCCCTGTATATAGCCAGTGCCTGCCCCCCAGTATATAGCCAGTGCCTGCACCCCCTGTATATAGCCCCTGCCTGCCCTCGTATACAGCCAGTGCATGTACCCCCGTATATAGCCTGCCCCCCGCATATAAAGCCAACAGCACCCTAGCCTAAAAAACACAAAAAAGTTGTACTCACCTTTCCGACACCCCCTTTCTGGTGGTTCTCTTCTGTCTTTAACTCTGACTCAGTCTTCGGGTCCCAATGCGGTCCCGTCACATACACCATGGAGTCAGTCGCTTGCTGACATCATAGTGTGTGTTGTTGGCAGCACACACACTGTGATATTGTCAAGCAGCTGACATCTTGGTGAGTGCAAAGACAGAAAAGGACCTGCGGGGGGTGTCGGAAAGGTGAGTACAGAGTTTTTTTTTCATTGACTCGAGCATAAGCCGCGTTAGGGGTTTTCCCTGCTTATACTCGTGTATATATTGCACTTTTTGTAAAAAAATTTTATGTGATGTACAATGGCATAAAAGTGGCATTTTGGATATTTGGGCGTTATTTTCCATTATGGGCTTCACCACCGGGAATAACCGTTTAAAATTTTTATAGATTGGGCATTTTGTAATGTGGCGATACCTTACATGTTTATGATTTTTACTGTTTCATGCAGCATAAGTAGAGTTAAAAGATTAAAGGGCCAACCATTGATTAGGATGGCCCTGCTAAATTAGAAATGTAAAAAGTGCTACCCTGTTTCTCTGAAAACTGTAACTGGGAATCCTATATGGAGTCCTGTTCAGTAGGTATGCTCAAAAAAATCATCGAGAAAAGAACAACCATCACAAAAAAAGCAGACAAAGCCATTGAAACAATAAAACAAAGCCTAGACAGCCACTCCACTCACCCAAAATTTTCCGAACTAAACACCTCCATATCCAACAGACTAAGATCACTGGAATATTCCCTCATTTCAAAAAAATCCAAAAAACTCAAACGAGACAGACTAGAATATCTCAGTAACTCACATAGATTCTGGGAACCAGAACACGACCAAATTAATCCAACAACCACTACCCAAAACCCTATATCCACCAACCAAAACAGAACATTGGTGACACAAAACACACACCACAACCAACAAAAACAATCTCTAAAATCCATTCCCCCTCTCCTTCCCCCAAGGGAAACACACAAGTTCACTAACCCCTCATACCCTATGAACAAGGAACGAGTATACACTAACAAAAACTATAGAAAAAATACAACAACAAGAAACACCCAGAAAAATGCGTCCGCAGCCAACCCCGAATTAGCCAGTCCCAAAAACCCCGGAAACAACATAGAAAGACAAATCACAACACAAATGTCACCTCAGGATGACACCAATACAACACAACACACACCAATCAATTTATCACAACTTTCTCTACATGAAGAACCAGAGACCCAGCTCTCCGAACAAATTTCCTCCCAGTACTATAGAGAAAGAACCCCTCCCTCAGCCCATGATGAACAAAATCCATCACCCAAGGACACACAAACTACGGTGACGACACCCAACAACTCAGATAAAGAAAAAAGAAGAGATAGCAATGCCCCCATTTCCACTGATTCCATCAGCTCGTTTTCTTTTTTAGAGCTTCCTCAGACTCTGAGAGAGTCACCCCGAATAACAACAGGGACCGATACACTCGTCATACCCTTACAGAGCCCGAAAGCCGCCTTTGCAATTTTTACCCCAATGACAACCCGAACAAAAAGAAAAGAAAGACCAGAGGGAAAAGAGGAGGAAAACAGAATCGCCAAAAACAAAACCAAAAAAACAAATCACTAACCGGATCCAAAGACGAACAGAAAATAAAAATCTTTAACCTATCCTCACACACATTAACCACACAAGAAACAAACTTACTCAGCAAAGGCCTTTCGTTCTGCCCATCATCAAAGTCAGACGAATTCAACCTTTTCCTTGATTTGAACCAGTTTATCAGAAAACTCACTTTGACACGACATTTCGCTATCACCAAAGACAAAAACCCTCAAAACACCGATATTACAAACACCATCACCCCAGACCCCTATATCCATACCAAACTCAAACCACAATCCAACTTTAACCCTGTACACAATCGAGGCCCGCATATTGAAACATTCTATACCACGGTCTCCACCAAGCTCAGATCACTAGACAGGTCCAAGCAAAAAACCCCACACCCCAATCTAAAACCCGATGAAAGAAAAGCCATGAGAGATCTTATGAAAAACTCTACCATAATAATAAAACCAGCAGATAAGGGGGGAGGTACGGTAATCCTAGACCGAACCAACTACATCTCAGAAAGCCTCCACATACTGTCAGACACACAATACTACAAGAAACTAACCTATGACCCAAAACTGGAACACCATAACCTCTTGTCTACGCTGGTCAACGACGCCTTCGAACAAGGCATTTTAACAAAGAAAGAAAGAAATTACATTATTCCAAAAAATCCCCGCACAGCCCTCTTCTACCATCTGCCCAAAATACACAAAAATCCAACGAAACCCCCTGGCCGCCCAATCATATCAGGCATTAACTCAGTCACATCCAACCTTTCCGAATATATTGATATCCTCTTACAGAAATTTGTCCAAACACTCCCCACCTACCTTAGAGACTCAGCGCAACTCATCACCGAACTGGAACACATACAATGGCAATCTGACTTTATTCTCATTACGATGGACGTATCGTCCCTATACACCAACATTTCACATACCCTCGGCATTCAGGCAATAAAACAGACCCTCCAAACAGACCCATCAATACCCCAAAGACAGATAAACTTCATAATAAACAGCATCCAATTCATACTGGAGCACAACACTTTCGCATTTCAGAAAAACATATATTCACAAATCAGGGGAACAGCCATGGGAACCAGATTTGCCCCTAGTTATGCAAATATCTTTATGGGGTGTTTCGAACAGACCCACATTATAGAGAATGCCAATTACAACCATCAAGTCCATTTCTTTAAAAGATATATTGATGATCTTTTTGTAATTTGGAAGGGAACAGAAACTGAAGCCAAAGATTTTGTGAATGAAATCAACCAAAACACCTGGGGAATTGAACTCACGGTAAATACATCCCC
Organism: Engystomops pustulosus; assembly: GCF_040894005.1. Classification (NCBI taxonomy): domain Eukaryota; kingdom Metazoa; phylum Chordata; class Amphibia; order Anura; family Leptodactylidae; genus Engystomops; species Engystomops pustulosus. The sequence continues at coordinate 101,076,266 of NC_092416.1, read as the reverse complement.
AAAAGAAATTGAATTTTTGGATCTGCTAATACAGGTAGACCAACAGGGCATGAAACTTACCACCAAGACTTTCTTCAAAAGCGTAGATGTGAACAGTTTCCTGGATTTCTCAAGTTCACACTACAAAAAATGGCTATGCAACGTCCCATACGGACAATACAAAAGGATCCGCCGAAACTGTACTAATCATAACACATTCCAAGAACAATCCAAAATCCTCAAAGATAGGTTTACACAAAAAGGCTACCCACCACAACTACTCAAGAATGCCTACCAGAAGGTCAACCGATTAACACAAAAAGATTGTCTTGCCCCACCCCAGAAAACAGCCAATGCAGCTTCCTACAAACTCAACTTCATCACCACATATACCACGGACCACAACCTTATCAGACAGACCCTGAACAACCATTGGGACATCCTTAAGAGAGACCACCACATCGCACAATTACTTCCATCCAAACCACATCTCACCTTCCGCAGGGCCCCTACACTCAAGAATATCTTAGCCCCAACTAAAATACGTACAGAAAAGAAGAAACCACAACTCTCCCTTTTTCCAGAAATCAAAGGCTGCTACAAATGCAGCAAAGACAGATGCAAGACCTGCGAAATCATGTGTAACAAAACGAAAGAACTTAGGGCAAAATCTACAGGCGAAGTGTTCAAAATTCATTCCTTTATAAATTGCAGTTCGGACTATATCATCTACGTCCTGGAGTGTCCATGCACTTTACAATATGTAGGACGCACCACTCAGAGCATAAGAGAACGCATGAACACCCATCGAAGCAAAATCAAGTCTGGATTTCCTCTCCATAGTGTATCCCGCCACTTCGCTTCTTATCACAATAAAGACCCATCTCTACTCAAACTAATTCCGATAGAGCAAATTCCAGCCTCACACCCCGATAGACTCAATCAATTGATCCGCAGAGATAATTTTTGGATTTTCAAACTCAATACCCTTACCCCCAACGGCCTAAACGAACTCATCGAACGAACCTAAGACAGTAAAAAGAAATAAATTGTTCCCACATTACACTAATACTAATCCCCTAACATCACAGCCCCCATATCAATTAATACCAATCAACACACACAACCTAACGCCACAGCCCCATACCAACTAACATATATAACTTTCTTCCAAACTATGCATCCCTGGACACAAAAGACCATTCTATCCATCATATGTGTATATATAAGTATTACATCCAATCTATATATATACGTGCTATAGTCCCAACCCTACACCACCTCAACCCTCCCATCATTAATTCCTCCTTGGCATTATGTTTCTTCACCCCATTACATTCATATGCAATTATTACAATACATTTATCGCAGCCAGTACTCATCCCTCACGCCCCACAAAACTCAGATTAACACTCTCATCCCCGATTATACCTTTCTTCATCTCCATCCAACAACATACGTTCATATAGACTTACCTTCAATCCCATCCAACAATAACATATGTTCATCTTTCCCCCGAGTCCCGTGCGACACTCTCACCTACTGCGCATGCGCCTGGTTCCACTTCTCTCCCCGTGCGCATACAACAATAACATGAACAATAACATATGTCCATCTTCCCCTCGAGTCCCGTGCGACACTTCCGCCTACTGCGCATGCGCCTGGTTTCACTTCTCTCCCCGCGCGCATATAAGCTCCCCCAAACAACACGTCACGCATACTACAAGCGTGGCGCGTCAGGCAAGCTACTCTCAACACAGTAAGTACTTTTCTGCCATCCGTAAATGTCCCCATTTCCTTCCCGTTCTTATGTATCCTTATTTCCATTCTATTCTAGCTCCAAAAAACTCTAAGTAGCCACTTGGCGGCACTCCGCTTACCTACAAAGCCTTAAAGGTAATCCAACATCTATTTACCCCCTTACATTCCTCAACATATCTCCACCAATCCTCAGCCAATCACAGGATGCATTTCTTCACACGCGTGACACCTCACACCAAGATTTAGACCGTCATGTACAGCATAGACATCTCTTATTTATATTAACTAATTTATCAATTCATTTATCAATTCATTTATCTATTATCTTCAGACCATTTTTATTAGAAACTAAATTATGTTGTTATTAATTTTTAATTTTTATGCTAATCCAATAATATTTCAATTGTAACTAATCATGCTAACTGTGTGTGTATAAACATTTAATTGTTTGTGTATGTATACCACCATCCACACACCTGCACAAACATTAACGCAATTTTTACTATTTGTTATATATATATATATTTTTTTTTTTATACATTTATTTATTTATGCACTAATCTAATGTAATTTATTGTACTAATTTTATATAGCATTTGTTTACGGACCTGATGAAGGGGGTGGACCACCCCCGAAACGCGTAGTCCAATACCTATACAAATAAAAGAGTGTTCTATCTAAAGAAAATCTGTGCCGTATCAACTTTTCACCGGACAGCGCGTCTTACAACAACCCGGTTTTTTACCTACCATTGATGTGTGACATCTCTGAAAATAAGACAACCCCCAAAAATAAGACCCAGTGCAATTTTTTCAAGCTTAGAAATATAAGGCCTTCCCTGAAAATAAGACCTATTGCTACATCTCCCCCATGCAGTGCAGTGCAGTGCAGTAGTATTAGTAGATCATTCAAATACTACAAGTGGTTGCGACATGGCTGTTGTGTTGCAAATGCTACAAGCATCTGCTCGAACAGGAAGGGGTCATTGAAGAAAAGTGCTAATGAGAGATTGGGGCCAGTGATTCAAATAGAAATGGAGCCTCCAGAAATTCAACATAACATTGAGGATTTGGAGAGTTATAAGGATGTTATAGAAGTTTTTTACATAATAGTCCTTAAATACAAAATCTTGCTTTTTTGTGCATCAATACCAGGATTGAAAATGTACTAGAGATTGTTGTACACGGACAGAGAGTAACAAGACTTTCTTGATGGAATTCAGAAGTATATGCTGATGTATGCAATTGCAGCATTACAGGATATTAATAAATGCTGATTTTTTTGTTCAACAATAATTGTGAATGCTTGCTCATGGGAAAATAAGATATCCCCTGAAAATAAGACCTCTTTAGGAACAAAAATCAATATAAAACATTGCCTTATTTCCGGGGAAACACAGTAGAATAGGACACTTGTCAACAGAAAGACTTGATACAGAAACCACAAATTTACAGAATCATAAAATTATTTTCACATACCTTTGTTGCATTTTGTATTGCTTTCCGAATCACCACTTTAATGTGAGGAGCATTATTTGCAGGGGGGTGTGTGTAAACCTCTGCTCGTGTAATTCCTTTCCATGTATCACCTTCAGGCCATCCAAGTTCTAGCATAGGTGCTGGTACATCTGATTTTACCGGCCAGTAACTTACACTTAAATCTTCATCCAGCTCTGAATCTTCCTCATTTTCTATTTGACCAAGTTGAGAATCCACTGCAGAGCTTTGTAGAGAAATAACTTCTTCCCGTGACAAAAACTGTCTAGCACCTTCATTTTTAAGGAAATTGTTGAAATCAGCTTCCCCAGAAGATAAAAGCTTTTCCAAAGCAGTCCTTTGTTTTTCCGAGTAATAAAAATTAGCACTTGCTTCTGAAATGTCTACAAATTCCAGCTCATCTTCCAAACATTTTACTTGAGAGTTGGCCATTTTTAGAAATAGGAATGTCTTTCAATAACTAATTAATAATTTACCCACAAATCAATCTGGAAATCCTTTGAAAGTCTTGAAGTGGCCGGATTCTGGCACTGATTAAAGGGGAAATACTAGAAACAAAAATGACCATGATTATTAATTTATTTATGTAACATTTGTAGACATGCTAGATAATTAGTATTATCACAATGCTTACAATGGAGGCATGTGGCAACTAGTTATGAGCAGACCCGTTAAAATGTAGGGTCTTGTTTCTGAACCTGGACTATATCCTCCAGCAGTAACACCCCCAAATTGTTCTGGCAAGGGGTTGTCTGACAGTTTTTAAAATTGTGGGGGCAGGCTGGGGAGGGATTTTTAAAAAAACAAAGCAGTAGTCACCTCCTCTGTCATTCCCAGTGTCCCACGCCACTGTCCTCCCAGTCCGTGCCCCTGTTTGTTTACAGGGGCTCAGAAGCTGGCCGCCAAGGTGGCCTGTCATGCCCACCAGTCCCCATATCTAAGCGCATGATACAACACTGGAATTAGGGACGGGTGGATGTGGCCCCGGGAGTGACGGAGGAGGCGAGGCAGGATTTGTCAGCTAGCGCATAAGCTAGCACATACATACCTAGCAACAATCATCTTGAAAATTACAGCACTCTACACTGCCAGCACAAATTGCCACTGTCATTTAAATGCTGCTGACATTGCGTCCTCTCAACACCAGTGTCAACCTGTCATTGTGGATTTCAAAGCTGTCTGGAATATATCTGCTGTTATGAAAAGCAAGTAAGATTCCTATTGAAAACATTATAATGGGGGGGCGGAGCCTGACTGAGCTTAATGGCGGACGTGTAACTGAGAGCTCCCGCATCACAACTCTACAACTCACTAATTAGCGACCCGGATTCACCCCAAAATGGGCAAAATATTAAAAGATAAGGCGTAGGAACGGCCGGAAACACCCAGAAGCAGGAAAGGCCAAGGAGATATGGAGAAATTTCTCCGCAAAAAGCTGACCACGCCACCCGCGAAACTTCGCAAAATGGCCGCCGCAATAGAAGCAAGCGAGGAACAGCAGGATGATTCAGAGGCAGAGAGCGGTACAGAGGAGACCTCAACATCGGAACTGGCACCGCTGTCCGGACCCATGCTGAAAAAGCTTTTGGCACAAGCACTTTCACCGGTGATGGAAGAGCTAGGAGCCATTCATAAAGAGGTACGGGCAATAGGGCAGAGGGTAGAAGCTCTTGAGGACACACAAGCAGCCATAATTGATCATAGTGCTGCGATGGCAAGCAACTTTAAGCAACAGTCAGATGCACTGAATACTGCATTACTCCTCATAGAGGATCAAGAAAACCGCAGCAGACGTAAAAATATCAGGATAAGAGGCTTACCCGAAAACATCACACACGAACGCCTGCCCGATACCGCGAAAGAGCTCTTCGGAGATCTGCTGACTGCAGCAAGGGCTAACTCCATTATAATTGAGCGTATACACCGCTCCCTGCGACCACCACCTAAAGGCTCTGACCCACCGAGAGACGTTGTCTGTGGATTGCTAAGCTACAGAGATGCTGCAGACATATTAAAAGCAGCAAGAGAGAAAAAAGATATCACAATTGATGATCAGCAGATTTTTATATTCCAGGACATTGCTGCTTCCACCTTGTATAAACGCAGGCTACTTAAGCCTCTCACAGATCACCTAAGGCACAATAACATATTGTTTATGTGGCTTTTCCCCTTCGGCCTTACCTTTCAGTCAGCAGGCAGAAGATGCACTATCAAGATCCCTGATGATCTACGTAAGGCATGGGATATCCTGGAGATAGAACTGCTAGTTATACAATCCTGGCTACCGCTTATGGAACAGCACCACACAGAACTACCCCTGCTACCACGAGTGGAAAAGTGGACCCCGGCAGGGAGAACAAAGTCACCGAAAATGAAGAAAAAAGATAAGTAACGACTGACTGACTTCCTATGCAAGCACAAGTTGCCTTGAAGAGGTCAAGGAAATGACCACCAACCAAGAACTCATAGGTTTATATGGTACATTTTAATTGTTATTATATACCAGTTGGAAATGTAAGTGGACACAAATGTTTTGCCCAGGATGAAGTGAGGAAAGGGCCTCCAACAGAGAAAATGTACATTGTTTGAGTTGACAGAGTTGTAATTCCCGATCAGGTTTATACCAACATGTTCAAACCCCCCCCGGGACTCCCGCCTTCGCGGAAAGTTTTAACTCCATGAAGGCGGAAACCTGGGCTACCTACAGGAATTATGAGGCTAAGGCCTCTAAAGTTAACCTTAAAGTTTCTTTGAAATGTGATGCACTGATCTATGTGACACAGGTTTTATATAGAGAAACTTAGGTAGACACAAAAATAGTGTTAAATGGCTGATATACGAGTTACCACCTTTAATGTACGAGGGATGAATACACCTCAAAAGAGGTCTCAAATTTTTACACTGCTCAAAAGGGAAAATGCAGATATCTGTATACTACAAGAGACACACTGGAAGAAAGACAAGATACCGAGACTACCGACTAATCTATTCTCACATACCTATCATAGCACCTGTAAAAAAGCAGCTAGAGGAGTAAGCATTCTAATAAACAAACGGGTTCCCTTTACACACACACTGACATGGAGTGACCCAGAAGGCAGATTCCTACTGGTGAACGGGAAAATTGGGAATGTAGCAGTCTCCTTGATAGCACTTTACTCTCCAAATACAGGTCAGATAACCTGGCTAAAAGATACCATAGCAAAAATAAGTACATTAACAGATGGTCTAAAGATAATAGGAGGAGACCTCAACATAGTCTTCAATCCTTTGATAGACTCTTCTAACGGGAAATCTACCCACTCAAGAAAAGCCCTAAACGCTTTGCGCAAATCACTAACACAATTCAATCTAATAGATACATGGCGAATATGCAATGCATCTAAGAAAGATTATTCTCACTACTCAAATACACATTCGTCTTATCAAAGGATTGACTACATACTAATAGACAGTTCAATGGCCAATATGATAAGGAGCTCATCAATGGGTCAGATAACAATCTCAGACCACTCACCAGTCACATCAACATTGAATTTTCAAACCTTGCCGGAAAGAACAAACGTGTGGAGATTAAACGAAACACTGTTAGACTCAGAAAAGGATGCTCTAGACATTAAGGAAAAACTTAAAAACTATTTCAGTGACCCCAAGCTAGCAGAATTACCCCTGCCATTTGCATGGGAAGCACACAAGGTATATATAAGAGGGGAATTAATGGCACTAGGAGCCTGGGTCAAAAAGAAAAGAACAAAAGACCTAAATGCACTATTAGGAGACATTGCTAGGCTTGAAGCAAAAAACAAACATACTAATACAGCCAAAGAGGAGGAGGAATTAGAGCTTCTGAGAAGGAAAGTAGTAGATCTTCTAAATATAAAAGCTGCAAAGAATTATCAAAGAGCTAAATTTAAATATTATGCCCATGGAGATAAGGCCAATAAATTAATGGCACAGCTGCTACATAAAGAAAAAGAAAAGAATTTCATTAAAGCTATCATTGCATCAGGAGGGGATAGAGAGACTGAAAAAAATAGCGGAGGAAATGAGACAATTTTACGAACAGCTTTATAATCTACCCAACCAAAATTCAGTAAACACACCAGACCAACCTCATAAAAAATCTGACTTTCTGAAATCTCTAAATTTACCATCCTTGACGCTAGACCAGGGCAACTCCTTAACAGAACCGGTCACACAAAAGGAATTTAGCGACATTATCACATCCATGCCACAAGGGAAAAGCCCAGGACCTGATGGCTTCCCTGCGGGTTACTATAAAAAGATGAAAGATATCCTTATACCACAAATCACACAATGGTGTAACTCCTTATTAGAGGGCCAACAGCTACCCCAAAAAGCTTTAGAAGCTATAATCACAGTGATACCCAAGGCGGGGAAAAACCCAGAACTGTGTGGTAGTTATAGACCCATATCTCTACTCAACGTAGACTTAAAAATTTGGGCCAAAATTATGGCAACTAGAATGGGTAAACTACTCCCAGATCTAATACAAAAAGAACAAACCGGTTTCGTACCAGGAAGAGAAGGGAATCACAACTCAGTCAGAGTCATAAATGCCATCCACTATGCCCTTGAGACAAACACTCCCCTAGTCCTTCTCGGCACTGATGCCGAGAAGGCGTTTGACAGGGTTAGTTGGAGCTATATGAACCAAACCCTTGAGAAGTTTGGCTTTCCAAATAAATTTATAAAGGCAATAATGTCCCTATACAGCACCCCAAGTGCCAGAATTCGACTAAACGACACCATGTCAAACACCTTTAGAATTAAAAATGGCACACGCCAAGGCTGCCCCCTTTACCCTACACTATTCGTTTTGATAATGGAGACATTGCTACAAGCACTCAGACAACATCCAAAAAATAAGGGCCTTGAGGTAGGAGGTAAAACCCACCTTAACGCGGCTTTTGCAGATGATCTTCTGCTTATGTTAACGGAGCCTATGGTCTCCTTTAAACATGTAATAGAAGTGTTTGAGGACTTCGGCAAGGTCTCCAATTTTAAAATAAACTATACAAAATCGGAGGCTATGAACATATCAGCTCCCTCATCGGTAGTACAAAACCTTAAAAAGACGACACAATTTCAGTGGAGGGAAGACCAGCTTACCTACCTAGGAATACAAATAACTAGAACAGGGAAGGGTCTTTTTAAAGCAAACCATGCTAAAATCCTGCAACAGATTAATACTCAACTGCAGACGCTGGACTAAAATCATTTATTACTAAAATCATTTATTATGCCAGTTATCCTATATACGTTACAGATGGTTCCCATTGACCTACCTAGCTCTTTTTTCAGCTCATTGAAAACTCTATTCATTAGCTTCCTGTGGAGGAAAAAAAAATCAAGAATTAAATACGATAGGTTAATAAAGAAGAGAAACTTAGGAGGTTTTGGATTAACAGACCCGATTTCTTACTACAGAGCAATTCAGCTAAAAAGATGGATTCAGCTCCTCAATCCGGCATATGCAACTTTGGGGACAGAAATTGAAATAGCATCACTTGATAATATAACTATGGCCCAACTATGGAACATAAATACCCCAGGCCAATGCACCAATATATTGACCAAGGGAACTATTAAAGTAATTAAATGGGTGAGTGAACACGTAGCAGGTCTACACAAAACATCTGCCCTACTACCATGTAACCTATTACCGTACCTCCTCAAACCTACAGCTAGACCCACTCCTAAATTATGGGACCAGTTTGAGAAGACACCTCTACGCACTTTTTTCAAATTAAAAATAGAAGATCTATTAAAAACATACAGACTACCAGGGAAACCACACAACTTTCTACATGAAGCGGATATCATAGCTATTAAAAAAGAACTGCATAAAAAACACACACTGTTAAAGGACCCCACCTGGCTGGAGAATTGGTTGTTACAGCAGGGCACATAAACCAAAATAATTTCGATTCTCTATAACACACTAGTGTCCAAAGGGAAGGAAATTAAACCCTCCTATATAGGCCAATGGGAAAAAGACTTAGGGACAATAATAACAGATAAGCAAATTAGAATGATACATAACAACTCGCATGGTTTCTCCAGATGTGTGAAAATTCAAGAGAATTCTTTTAAAATCATGACTAGATGGTATAACACCCCAGCTGCACTAAGGGGCAAAGGCTTAACGCAAACTGATATATGTTGGAGATGCAAAACTCCTAAAGCCACATTAGCTCACATTTACTGGTACTGCCCTGTGTTGAGGCCTTATTGGTCAGAGGTAGAGGCAACTATCAATAAAATAACTAACTCTAAGATACTACTGATCCCAGAATCAGTTTTATTATGGCTGCCAAATGCTACATGGCGACTGCATAAAAATTACCTGGCAACTTTACTAGTTCAAGCCGCCAAACTGACAATTCCACCCAAATGGCTTCAAGCTGACCCACCTAACATAAAAGAGTGGCTGACCAGAGTAGATAGTCTATTCAGACTAGAAGAATTAGCGCACTGGGAACTAAGAACACACAATAAATTTTCCAAGATTTGGGAACCTTGGTCAAAATTCAGAGGAAAGAGCTAAATCAATATTGATCCATAAAGCGACCATACCATCAACTTAAAAAATGGCACAAATGACAACCCTCACCTGATTCAATATTGAAGCCTAAGCTTTAACATATACATGTGAAACACCACCTAAATAGAAAGAAACGATGAAAATGTAAAGTGTCATAATCGATCAGTGCTATGTTGTTTAGTATTTACTGTTTTCTTGTTTGCGTTACTGTTGTTTGGAACAGAAATGTTATTTCATGACCAAAGATAGATATATAACTATTTTACAAATCCCCCCCCTACCCCCTTTACCCATTTTTCCAAACTCCACAACCTTATGTCTCCCCCCCTCCCCTACACATATATAATATTCAGAAGCAACAAAGAAATAAGTCGCTAACCCCCCCCCCCATCGCCCATTTTCCAATACCCTCCCCAAACTAATAAAATAGCAAGGAGGAGTAGGGTACAATTTAACTGCTGTAATAGTAACTTACTATGATGACGCGATTGTACACCTATGTTAAGATTATCTGAAAGGAATTGTTACCCATTTGTATGTAACTGTCTGGAAAACTATAAATAAATAAATAAATAAAAAAAAAAAAAAACATTATAATGTGGATTTCTCAATGATTTCTTACAGATCTTTCCATGGACTACTCTACGATACCCACATGAAAATGGTGTGTGAACATATCCTGATGCTGATCAGCAACCAGGAGCTGCATGGAACATAAAGTTCTGATGGTAAAAGAAGCAAGTACACTTTATAATGTTCCAAGACAGCATTTGGCATCTATAATCAAAAGGATGCTCAAGCTACACAGGCTGCTACACTTTGCAAGAGCATGTCCCCCCTTCCCACTGTGTTCTAAAACTCATTGTTGCAATGAGACTACAACAGGCAAGGGGAGGAGAAATAGCAGAGGAAGCAGAGAGGAAAGTGAAACATGCACAATGTGACAACCTATAAAGCCATAGCACAGAGGGGTTCATTGCTTTTGGCACTAGTGCTGCTCCTTTCCTACTTGGTATATATACACTGGAGATCAAAATTAGAGAACAATGTACTGTCATGGCCAAAAGTTTTGAGAATTATACAAATGTTAATTTTTTCAAAGTCTACTGCATCAGGTTTTATAATGGCCATTTGTATATACTCCAGAATGTTATCAGCTTAACAGCAATTAATTGCAAAGTTAAAAAAAAATGAACTTTTTCCCCCAAAACACATTTCTACTTCATTGTAGGCCTGCCTTAAAAGGAGCAGCTAACATTGTTTCAGTGATTGCTCCATTAACACAGGTGTGGGTGTTGATGAGGACAGGGCTGGAGATTAATCTGTCATGATTAAGTAAGAATCACACCACTGGACACTTTAAAAGGAGGCTGGTGCTTGGCATCATTGTTTCTCTTCTGTTAACCATGGTTATCTCTAAAGAAACATGTGCAGTCATCATTGCACTGCACAAAACTGGCCTAACAGGGAAGAGTATCGCAGCTAGAAAGTTGCACCTCAGTCAATAATCTATCGCATCATCAAGAAATTCAAGGAGAGAGGTTCCATTGTTGCCAAAAAGGCTCCAGGGTGCCGAAGAAGAACCAGCAAGCGCCAGGACCGTCTCTTAAAAGTGTTTCAGCTTTGGGAGCAGTGCAAAGCTTGCTCAGGAATGGATACAGGCAGGTGTGAAGCGGGAGTGAGGCGGAGACTCTTGGAGCAAGGCCTGGTGTCAAGGAGGGCAGCAAAGAAGCCACTTCTCTCCAGAAAAAAATATCAGGGACAGAATGATATTCTGCAAAAGGTACAGGGAGTGGACTGCTGAGGACTAGGGTTAAGTCATTTTCTCTAATGAATCCCCTTTCCGATTGTTTGGAACGTCTGGAAAACAGCTTGTTCGGAGAAGACAAGGTGAGCAATACCACCAGTCTTGTCTCATGCCAATTGTATAGCATACTGCAACCATTCATGTGTGGGGTTGCTTCTCAGCCAAGGGAATTGTCTCTCTCTCAGTCTTTCCAAAAAACACATCCATGAATAAAGAATGGTAGCAGGATGTCCTCCAAGAGCAACTTCTCCCAACCATCCAAGAGCAGTTTGATGATCAACAATGCCTTTTCCAGCATGATGGAGCACCTTGCCATAAAGCAAAGGTGATAACTAAATGGCTCAGGGAACAAAACATAGAGATTTTGGGTCCATGGCCTGGAAACTCCCCAGATCTTAATAACATTGAGAACTTGTGGTCAATCTTCAGGAGACGGATGGACTAACAAAAACAAACAAATTGTGACAAAATGCAAGCATTGATTGTGCAAGAATGGACTGCTATCAGTTAGGATTTGGTCCATAAGTTGATTGAGAGCTGCCAGAGAGAATTGCAGAGGTCCTGAAGAAGAAGGGTCAACACTGCAAATATTGACTTGCTGCATTAACTAATATTGTTACTCATAATATGATTGCACTTGTATTTCTGTATGTGACAAGCACACATAAAAACCAGAGGGCAACACATCATGTGAAAATATAATATTTGTGTCATTCTCAAAACTTTTGGCCATGACTGTATAGTCACTGTGTATAAGTCTGTATAAAGTCACTCTGTGGGGGCTGTATATAGTCTGTGTATGGGGGGCTGTATATAGAGACTGTGGAGGGCTGTATTTTGTGACTGTGTGGGGGGCTGTATATAATGACTGTGTCTAGAGGCTGTATATACTTACTGTGTTGGGAGCTGTATATAGTCTGTGTGTGGGGGGCTATATATTGTTACTGTGTAGGTGGCTGTATATAGTCACTGTGTGGGAGGCTTTATATAGTCACTGTGTAGTGAGCTGTTTTTAGTGACTCTGTGGATGGCTGTATATAGTGACTGTGTAAGGGGGCTGTATATAGTGACTGTGTGGGGGCTGTGTATAGTTACTGTGTGGGGGGCTGTATATAGTCATGCTGTGGGGGGGCTGTATATAGTCTGTGTGTGTGGGGCTGTATATAGTCGCTGTGTAGGGGGTCTGTATAAAGTCACTGTGTAGAAGTCTGTATAAAGTCACTGTGTGGCAGTCTGCATATAGTCTGTGTGAGGAGGGCTGTATAAAGTCTCTCTATGGGGGCTGTATATAATCTGTAGGTGGGGGGCTGTAGATAGTGACTGTTTGGGGGCTGTATATAGTGAAGGGGGTGTATATAGTCTGTGTGTGGAAGGGCGTTGCATATAGTCTGTCTGTGTGGGGCTGTATATAGTCATTGTGTGGGTGGGCTTCATATATTCACTGTGTAGACAGGCCTATATATAGTCACTGTGTGGGTGCTTGTATATAGTCTGTCTCTGGGAGGATGAATATAGTTATTGTGTAGGGGGCTTTATATAGTCACTTTGTTCCGGGCTGTATTTAGTGACTCTGTAGGGGGCTGTATATAGTAACTGTGTGGGGGCTGTGTATAGTTACTGTGTGTGGGGCTGTATATAATCACTGTGTGGGGGGCTGTATATAGTCTGTGTGCGGGGGGCTGTAAATAGTCACTCTGTTGGGGGCTGTATATAGTCTGTTTCTGGGAGGCTGTATATAGTCATTGTGTACGGGGCTATATATAGTCACTGTGTGGGAGTCTGTGTATAGTCTGTATAAGTGGTTTTTTTTGTGATTTAGTGTTTTTTGTACTTTATTACTTGTGTACAGGGAAATGTGGTGTTTAGGGGGGACTTTCACTTTCTTTTATTATTTATTTTTATTTTAAAAAACCTTTATTTATTGTTTAAACTTTTTTTTTTACTGTTATTGACATGCAAGCTTGAACAAGTGATCTTTTATCACTTGTTCAAGCTCTTACACAGCTTACACAGTGCAATACAGATGTATTGCTCAGTGTAATGTAAGACACTGAGCATGCCATGTGTTATAGTTGGGTCCTACTAGAAGGCAGAACCCGGCTCCGGAAGAACATTGCACAGCCCGAGGGCATTGGCAGTCCCCGGAGTCTGTGATCGGAGCAGCGGACACCCCGGGGGTTGTCCGATTCTTGTTAAATGCTCCTTGCTGACCGCGTGTAAGGGGTTAACACCCGCGATTGGAGAAATCTCTGATCGCCGGTGTTAGAGGCAAGTGTTGGCTGTAATATATAGCCGACACCCGCAGCTTGACTTAATAGTACTGCAAATTGCGGGAACGCACCTCCCGCGATGTAGTCCTATTACGTAAAATGTTGGGAAGGGGTTAAGTTATAAGTTTTGCAGTTCATTCTGGAAAAAAAATTATAAATTGGCAAAATTTCAGAAAATAAACTTCATTTTCAAAGTTTGAAATGTTCTGCATTCCAGACAAGGTAGTAAAAGTAAAAACATTTGACTTTTTTGGAAAATACATTCATTTAGACCAAAAATGACACTTTCATAATGACTTAAATGATGAAATGCTCTGCAAAGTTTGATGCCCAATGTCTCCCGAGTGTATCGACGCCCCATATGTGGAGGTAACTGCTGTATGGGCGCCCAGCCGAGGATAGGATCAAAGCAGCGCTATTAAGTGCAGATTTGTATTGTCACAATGTACAGCCTATAAAATATAAATTTTTGGGGGGTAATATGAACATATAAGGCTTATTATTTGCGGGATGAAATACGATGTATAGATGATTAATTTTGGGGGTCTATAGCTTATTCATGAGATTTTATTAACTATTTCAAGGAGGATACAAACAAACGTATCCATTTTTATTTTGGATTTTTAGCACTTTTTTTCCCCTGCTCGCCATAATATAAAAATAATATTTTATCATTGTTTTTACTATCGCCAAATTTTTATGGGCATAACTTTAGTATTTTTCTGTTGACAGGTCTAGTTGAGGGCTTATTTTTTGCGAAAAGAGTTGTTCTTTTCAGTCGTATCATACAAGGGCACGTAACTTTCTTTGATCACTTTTTAGAACATTTTTTGTGAGGGTATTTGATAAAAAATGGTATATTACAGGAAGTTTTTCGTGTTTTTTTTTTATGTCGTTCACCGAGTGGGTTCAATATTGTTTTAGATTTATTGTACAGATTGATACGGACGTGGTGATACCAAATATGTACTTTTTGTGTGTTTTTTTGTGTTTTATATACTTCATTAGGTTTTTATAAGTAATTGGACTGATTAGGGGACTTTTAATTATTATAAAATGATTTTTACTTTTATTTTCCCTTTTTTTTACATTTTCTACTTCTTGGCTTGAACTGCAATACACATGTATTACAGTGTAGAGTGTAAATTACATACAGCCGGGTCCTGCCAGGAGGCGGAACCCGGCGCAGAGAGGAGCCCGGCAGCCTCGGGGCAGTCACCGAGGGTGTCCGATCCACAAGGGACACACTTACACACCGCGGTCATGGTTGTAAGGGGTTAAACACCCAGGATTGGAGATTTGCCGATCCTGAGTATTAGTGCCGGGTCTGGGCTGTGTTGTCAAAGCCAGACACCAGCACTTTCGGTACCAGATCTCCCGAAATTTTCTTCTGACGGCCACCGTAGAAGAAAACGCGTTGCGTCAGAAGAAGTACCCTTAATGACCGACGTAGATTTCTGATAGGGTGGTCATTAAGGGGTTAATAGAGAAATCTTACTGAATGTGACTGTTCATAAAATAGTTTTATTTTGGGGCTTCACTTTTAATTTTGCCCAGGGCCCCACTTTGTCTAAACAATAATGCCCTAAAATAATATGATACCTCCAGCCTCAGTTTACAAACAATAGCCAAGCATAAAAGAGGGGAAAGGAAATAGCAGGGCTTTATTTTATATTCCGCTGTCTTCCCCTTCAGACCTCTACAGCCTACAAATTCGATGATTCCGGCCTCCCGTGATATAGGTCTTATGGGCTCCTTTGGGCCCTAGGTACCTCAATCCAACCCTGGTTGCAGCTCTGGTGCCTGGGCCCACTGTCACTGCAGACCCACTGTAGGTGCTATGGCTGCTACCCTTGTTGTTACGCCCCTGCTTTACATATCTGTAAGGCATACTTTTTCCCATTAAAGGAGGTAATATTGTTTTGAGGTCTTAAACAGTTTGAGTGTAGCATTGTATGAGGCAGATAGTTTTTAAGAAGTGGCTTTCAAGCTGTGAGTGACTGAAGCCAAATGACTTTAGTTTATGAATGGGTTCTGTCTAAAAATCCTTTAAATACTTTCTTTAAATTGTGTGTGTTAATCTATCTGATTCTGATCTGTAAAAAAAGGAAGCAGTAGCACTATAATGGTGCTTCCAGAATGAGTTTGCATAATCTCTATTAGGAAAGACTAAATATGGTATTAAGTCCATTGGTAGTAATGGATGTGGATCCGAAAAGGAGTGGGAATATTCTGATAGAGCATGTAGTGTTTGAAAAAAACACTAGTAAAGTGCAAATGTTTGGGGAGGTGTGTCAGTCCACAAAGCCAGTTCTGTCATGGTGGAGTACTCAAGGCTGCTATAGAGGATTGCCTTTGAGGTATTTGACTAGTAAAAGTAATAGGCATATATATTGGGAAGGCCAATGCCTCCTCCGGGTTCTCCTGCTGTGCCATAGGAATTTAGGACAAGAGATACTCTTAAATAAAAACTTAGGAATTCAAATAGGGACCGTTTGATAAAGATATAATAACTTCAGGAGGATGTAAGTTTTCAATAGTTTTTTTCTACCTGACATACTGTAGGTAATTGCTATGCCTTAATAAGTCATCTATAGAACATTTTGACATCAGTTTGGTGTGTATTTCAAGAACAACTATCCATACTCAATGGCTGGTCACCTAATTGTGTTGTGATGGTCCAAGGCACTGCCAATGTAAGCATCCAGCTTTCCCAGAATTTCTACAATTGATTGGTTTGCCTCTACTAAGGGCCCGATTCGCGTTTTCCCGACGTGTTACCCAAATATTTCCAATTTGCGCCGATTTCCCCTGAATTGCCCCGGGATTTTGGCGCACGCGATCGGATTGTGGCGCATCGGCGCTGGCATGCACGCGACAGAAATCGGGGGGCTTGGCTGAACGAAAACCCGACGAATTCGGAAAAACCGCCGCATTTAGAAAAAAAAATGTGTCGCGGAGCTTGCACTTACCTTCACTCAGCCCGGCTCGGTGTATTCCAGTGTGTTTCGGGGAACTTCAGCGCAGCAGCGCCACCTGGTGGACGTCGGAGGAACTGCCTTAATAAATCCCGGCCGCACCCGAATCCAGCGCAGAGAACGCGCCGCTGGATCGCGAATGGACCGGGTAAGTAAATCTGCCCCCATATCTCAGATCCTACTACACCATTTGTTACATGTTTGTTTTGAATGCAAACAGTCCCCTGTGTACTCACAAGAACATGGGTAGAATTTGTATGTAAGTCAGAACTGTATATTTTATAATTGTAACTCCAGAAAAAAATGCCACAGTGACAATTGGATTTTCAAAATTTTTCTGCTTTAATGGGAGCAAGGATTATCAAAAAACATCATTACAGACACTTTACAGCTGATCATTGTAGCCTGGGACTAAAGCGCCCAGAGAACTTCACCATTGATAGAGATGTTCGTATATAACTAGTGGTCATCTGTATATCTGTACTGCCTGTATATAAAAAGGGTAGTAGTGACATTTACCTTACAATGTACATCACATGTGCTGTGTCTTATTTCCTTTGGAAGAGACATTTAAGAGATCACTTCTGAATGCATTGTCTACAACTTACAGGTTGTTGCCTGAGGGAGCATAAGCGGAACTGTACTACAAGTGCCATTGAGCCTTTATTTTGGCAATTAAAGGGAACCTGTCACCAGGGACCTCATTTTCACTAAAGACAGGTTACAAAAGCCCATTACAGCTGCTGTATCAATATGCCTTTCTGCTTTCTCCAAGCATTTGCATTACAATATAATTGTGTGCTATAACTTACCTGCCACCCAGACAGAATCCTCTGTGTAGTACCAGGGTTTGGCTTTGGTTTGGATGCATTTCAAAAAACAACATGTGACTTTTCTGTGCTGCAGACTGCTCAAATCTCAGCCCCCACCTTTGTGCTCCTGTACAGCTCCACCATCATGCTCCTTCACAGAGCTCACAGCCTGGTGAGCTGACATCAGTGGGTGAGGAAGAAGCTTTACAGGAGAACAAAGGTGGGGGGCAAGAGCTGAGCAGTCTGCAGCACAGACTAGTCATATGTTTTTTGCAATGCATCCAGAGCAAAGACCAACCCCTAAGACCACACAGATGACTCTGTCAAGATGCCAGGTATGTTATAACCCACAATTAAAATGTAATGCAAATGCTTAGAGAAGACAGAAAGGCATATTTTCAATGCAGATGTAATCGGTTTCTGCAACCTGTCTTTAGTGAAAATGAGGCCCCTGGTGACAGGTTCCTTTTAAAGGTGTGTTCATATGAATGTACTTATTTTATACTATACATTTGGTTTGTTTTAATAGCTGAGCAGTTGCTGATTACTGTTAAGCTGGTTGTTTTTCCAACAGCATACATGGGACGCCAACTTGGTGGTGGGTGGGGAGAAAATATGAAATGATAATTAATGGTTACAGTACCTTCTACTCTGTGTATAAGATACAACTGAACAAATATCTTTTATTACTACCGACGGTCCCCTACTTAAGGACAACCAACTTACAGACGATCCCTAGTTAAAGACGGACCCCTTTGCCCACTGTGACCTTTGGTGAAGCTCTCTGGAAGCTTTTCTTTAGTCCCGGGCTGAAATGGTCAGCTGTAAGGTGTCTGTTGATAAACCTTCATCCAATTACAGAAAAAGATTTGAAACACCAATTGTCACTGGGTCAAAAAAAGTTTTGTCTGAATCTACAATGAAAAATATGCAGTTTTGACTTACATACAGATTCGAGTTAAGAACAAATCTATGGAACCTATATTGTTTGTAACCTGGGGTCTGCCTGTATATAAACATTATCTTGGAATGTTGCACTGCCATTTTACTCACTGTAAAGAAATTATGTTTAATGTGTTTGACAATGAAAATACAGCTCATAATAATTGAAAATAAATATCACAACTGCAATGTTTATTTTATGGAGAAAACATTGCAATGTTCCTAGCAGTGGAATAAAGAATGAACTTTCTATGAAACCACAGAAACTGGAGGATTCCAATGATGTGAGTTTTGGCTTGCCCTGATGTCTTCCTGGCTTGTCCTATAGTGCTGTTGATTGTGTAGACCAGTGATGGCTAACCTATGACACGCGTGTCAGTGCTGACACGCTCAGCCATTTTCAGTGACACGCGGCCACTGGAGAGCTAAGTTTCATCCTCGGCTCCTACACGGCAAGGTGCAGTAGCCGGGAGGCTGAGAGATTGTCATGCACTGAGCTCACAGCACTTCCTCCTCCTCTTCCTCCACCGGGCCGGCCTCTCCCCCTGTGTGAGCTGTGCCTCGTGTCTCCAGTCACAGGCACAGGTATCATCCCAGGGCTCAGCACCAGGAGAGGGGACACGACCATCAACTCCAGAAACTCCTCTGCAGCTCCTGATAGTTGTGCTGGGGGGAGTTGTTGTGGTAGGTCACCTCTACACTGACCATCTCCACAGCAGGGATGAGGGAGGACAACCACTCTCATCATACAAACAAGACATCATACAGTGAGTAATGTCAGTGTACTGTATGATGAAAGACAGTCATCAGGGCTTGTATGTCAGTTTTGTGACGTACAAGCCCTGAAATAATCACAACGCCTTGCAAATCACCAGACATTGCGATTATTTTGCTCCTCATGAAGGAGATGCGGACAGCGGCACCTGCGACTCACTATAACCTGTGAACTTTCATGACAAAGTTTGCAGGTTACTAAGCAATTCCACAGGTGTCTGATTGTAGCCGATCTATTACAATGTGCGATTTGCACATTGTAATAAATAGATGATGTGGAAAATCCCCATATATTGCTGGACTGTAGTATACTGTAGTATGGCAGTACATGGTAGGATCATTTAGACAACCTAGGGTTAAAGTACCCTAGAAGTTAAATAATTCTTCATATTTGTTATTTAAACTATAAATATCAAAAAATTATGTGTTTTTTTTCAAGGTGACACACCACCCGAGTTATGCTCGGTTTTTTGGCGAATTTGACACACCAAGCTCAAAAGGTTGCCCATCACTGGTGTAGACTAACTAGAGAGTTATTGAATTCAATTGGGCACTGCATACTAAGTCTTTGAGAGAGAGAAGCAGCGTTGCCCACTTAAGCAAGAGATCGAAGTTAGTGGAAGACACCTTCTTGGCATAAATCATGTGCTGAGCTGTGTTCTGAAAAAGAGCCAACCAACAGATGCAGTTTTTTCCACTGCCCAGAAAAGGGGGCAGGGCTTAATAGAAGGAGCAAAGTCTTCCCTGGCACAACAAACACGATCTTAACCAAGATTTGCCATAAATTGCACAAAGGTATATCTCTCAGAAATCGCAACACATGGCGACACAGGCAAATGTGGTTTCCTTGAAGCTGTGGTTTTATTTGCTAATGTGGTAAAAAAAGAAAATATGTGCATGTTGTCTCCTTAATTGTACTAACTTACTGTAAGGAGGGGGCTAAGGGCAAAGGGAAGCCAAAGGATACAGTGAACCCTAAACTGAGCCCCCCAAAGCTGTCCCCTGCCTGCTTTCCTCACGTATCCTAGGTTGATATAGGACAATCACAGTGTAGACACAAAACCAGACTTACAAACGAATAGTACAAAAAACAAGGTTGGGGGTCCTGGTCACAACAAAGATAGTGCATACAGTACAGAATCAGAGTCCAAGAGGGATAGTCGAATAGCCAAGATCAATAAACCAGAATAAACAATAGAATCACAAAATTGAGATATAGTAAAACCAGCAGTGTGTAATGAAACTGGGCAGGTATATCAAACAATTCCTGGACGCGCCTCCAGCAGCAGACTGGATCAGCTGTCCATCACACCAGTAACTCTTGCGGGACAGGGCTGAGCTGCAGGGAGCTGTGTGTGGCTCAATCAATCCAAACATAGCTGAACCCTAAGCCACAAATCACACACAGTGGGGCACATTTACTTACCCGGCCCATTCGCGATCCAGCGGCGCGTTCTCTGCACAGGATTCGGGTCCGGCAGGGATTTAAGATGGTAGTTCCTCCGCCGTCCACCAGGTGGCGCTGCAGCGCCGAAAATAATCTTAACGCCCCGGAATGCACCATCCCATAGAAGGTGAAGGTGAGCGCTCCCCAAGCGACACATTTTCGGTTTTTAAATGCGGCGGTTTTTCCGAATACGTCGGGTTTTCGTTCGGCCACGCCCCCCCGATTTCTGTCGCGCGCATGCCGGCCCCGATGCGCCACAATCCGATCGCGTGCGCCAAAAACCCGGGGCAATTCATGTACAAGCGGCGCAAATCGGAAATATTCGGGTAACACGTCGGGAAAACGCGAATCGGGCCGTTAGTAAATGACCCCCAGTGTGTGAAACATGAATAGACAGGGAGGATCTTGGCACAGGTTATATACATACAGAATAATTTTATCAAGTTTTTTTTTTAACTGGTCTGTGAACTGTAGAAGTTTTTATTTAAAAAAAAGTCAAAACAGCTGTTATATTCTGTTTTGCTGCAGGAAAGAGTTATGTGAATCAATATGCTATTTTTACCATAAAAATTCACCTATTGGAAAATACAAATTTGACCACAAAAAACAAGCCCTTATATGCCCATGTCAGATAAAAAATAATCTGAAAATGTCTTTTGGAATTTGAGCAGGGAAAAACAGTAAAATATGCTGATACAATTCTTTCAGACACTGCAGGACAAATGTGGTGCATGGTCCGACTGCAGCGGGACACCCCTTTCTGTGCAGAAATTTGTGTCACCCCGGGAATATTGCAGACTCAATACATATGTGACACGTGACACTTCTTAAATACATGTGCAAGCAGTTTGCACCAAAAACAATGTGCCAACAGAAAACTGGCACAGGGGCTTTAACAGATCTGGGCCACTTTGTCTTAAAGGCATTTTAGGGGGTGTCTTTAAGGTGTTAAAGAAGATTGGGTACAATGTGAGACAGTTATACAAAAAAGACTTAGTTCAAGTTATTGCTGTTGGCCCTACAAGCTTTTATTCATTGGGTATACTTTGTTTTCACACATGACTTTTCCATTTTGGCATTTTTTTTTTGTTGTTAAATAAATAATGATGCTGTCCTATCCTAGACTGTTCAGAGAAGCCCCTTCTGTTTCTGTAACTGCGTTGTATTCTTGGTTCTGGTACCTTATCTATAAATTAAGCTTCATCCTGGTAGTAAATTTATGGAGTACAGTTTTCATAATTCTAATACCCACACCAGGTTCTGGTATTGCATTTATGGAGTAATTGTCAGATAATTTTAAAACTTGAAACTGAGAGGGTTGGAGGACACAATCTTTCAAAATCCCAGGAACAATGGTAGCCACCAATGGCTAGTAATCAGGTTTTAATCAGTAGGCATTATAAAACTGTTTTAGGCATAGGCACCAAGACTATACAGACGGTCCCCTACTTAAGAACACCCGACTTACAGACGACCCCTAGTTACAAACGGACCTCTGGAAGTTGGTAATTTACTGTACTTTAGTCCCAGGCTACAATAAACAGCTATAACTGTAACTAAATATGTCTGTAGTTAAGATTTATTGTTAATCCTGGTTCTTATGACAACCCAACATTTTTAAAATCCAATTATCACAGAGACTGAAAAAAATTTGGTTGGGGTTACAATTATAAAATATACAGTTCCGACTTACATACAAATTCAACTTAAGAACAAACCTACAGACCCTAACCCGGGGACTGCCTGTATAGTCAATTGCAAATCAGAAAATGCCTAATCTGTCCTCCAATGTAGAGCAATCTACCTACTAATAGAAATGCTGTTGTTAATAATATACTTTATTTCACTAAATATTTGAGAAAAAGTGACATCAATCCTGTATTATAAAATTACAATCATAAAAAAAAAAATTGTACCTGGAAACAAGATCTCTTCATTATGGTCTTCTTAAAGCTCTTTCACATTGTCAGGTCAAAATCCTTGAGGATATTTTAGTTTTTGTGTCCTTATTCCATCTTTTCCCTCTTGCTTTGTATAGACAGTCGTGTTATAATTAAAATAATATAGAAACAAAAAAATCACATGAAGTCAGATTTTCGGAAAACCTAAAACCAGTAAGTTTCCAGCTCTTGGATCTATGGGTTTATCTACAAGTGACTGTGGGAAAGGTGTCAGCATAGCTCAAGGCAGCTTGCTTTCTTTACCTTGTCGCTCTCCACCTGCTCTGCTTGCCTTTGTTCTTCCTGTCATAACGCCAAACACAGGAGACACACCAGCAGGTCATGCAGCCTACCTGTGTCAACCAGGAAGTATTTTCACCTTGTGCAGATCAGTTTACTCATTTGCAAGATAAAGAAACAGGAACATAGCAGGGTGATAAGTAGTACTTTACTGTACAGACTGTGTTAAAATAGGTTTTTGGATTTATCTAATAACTCACAGTTGAGCAGTATTAAAAACTGTCAACTGATTTTGCGCTCTTTCCTTTCTTGATCCTGATCCTGATCCCATAGCTTATATTACAAAGCAGACAGAATTAAAGGGATTTTCGCATGAACAAAAGTTAGGCCCTATCCACGAGGTCTAATCTCTGACAGAGATCTCTGACGGAGATCACTGAGCTGCCTCATTAGGCTGATGGAGCGACAAGGGGTCCGACGGAGGTACGTGGGACCCCATCGGACCCCTTGTTTTCATGATCTGTGGAGGTCTCATCACTGAGACCCCCACTGATCAGCAAGTTAGGCCCTATCCTATGAATAGGGCCTAACTTCTGTTCGTGGGAAAACCCATTTAATTCTGTATGCAGATTTCATATCAGGATATATGTTACCTAGGTTTTTTTATGTTATCTAGGTTTTTGTGAGCCTGGGGACACAGTGCAATAAGCATAGCTAGCAAAACCAATGCTGTTTAATAATTTTGTCCATCTTGAGCACATTTCATATGTACTGTAGTGTTATCACTTTTGTGTGAGAGACATATTGAAATTTCTTGGCCTGCATTATGTTATATCTTTTTCTGTAAGGATGCATGTTGTGTTCATTTGTGTTGTATCCAGTATCCTTGGGTTCCTGCTTGGAGTTCACTGGTAGGCAGCTATAATTGGCAGCACTGAGTGGGTTTACATCGCAGGATAGAATTGTGGACATTCCGCAATAGTCAGTATTGATATCTTCTCAGTTAATTTACAGCCTTTTCACTTTTTTGTTTCTGGATTTTTCATATAAATCTGTGTTTCTTACATAAGCGTTTGTACTACAATGTGCGGACAGTCACATTGCTTACATAATCATAATGCAAATATATGTTCTTCTGTTACTACTAAAGCTTTATAATGCCAAACATGTACAAAATAACAAGTCTCACAGCATTGCTTTGTCATGAATTTAAAAAAAATTATCTTTTGGGTCTCTCAAGCTATGCCTGGAGCTAAATTCTTCAATTCACTGGTTTATTGACTTTCTTCCATTTGACATGGGTGCTGGGGAGAAAAAAATGATGTCAAACCTGTCAGATTGGAAGCAATAACACTTTGTTAACATGCTTGACCACCAGTTACTGTTGTTAAATGTTTTTTTGTGGTTCAAACCTATTTTTCAAATCTGACCTGTGTCACTATAAGTGGTTATAGGTTTGGAAAGCTATGAGATATCCAGGGGATTTTGAGATTGTTTTCTCGTGACACATTGTACTTCAAATTAGTTTAAAAATTTGGATGAAATCTTTTGCGTTTAGTTATGAAAAAAAACAAACTTTGGCAAAAATTTGGAAAAATTCTTTATTTTCAACATTCTAAATTACCCCATTATGGAAACTACACCACTCAACGTATGAAAAAACACAAAGAAGTTTGTTAACCCTTTAGGTGTTTTATAAGGGTTTAAACAAAATGGAGGTGCAGTCTGCAGATTGTAATATTTTTTCACAATACACTCATTTTGGGTGGAAAATTAAACATTTA